>NC_048237.1:2300520-2338012 GCF_002007445.2 Ailuropoda melanoleuca
CCGGCCGCGCGTCGCCCCCCGCCCCGCCACCGCGCGTGCCCCGGCTACCTCCCCGCCCCAGGGCGCCTAGAGGGCGAGGACGCAGACCTGTGGGCGGGCGCGCTGCGGCCCGAGGGCCAGGCGGCTTCCGGGAGGGCAGCAGGGGCTACCGTTCCGCGAGCTGTTTTGACTTGTATGAAGTCACGCTTGACCACCCCTCCTGTAAAGAAATCCTAAAAGCGAGAACTGGAAAAGTGCTTTGCAGACCCCTCTCCAGTTCTCCACCTTTGTACTCGGCGCGAATACGCCTCACCTTTAAGAAATCCTTAAAGGTAAAGACACGGAGACGCTTCTTGGAGACTTTTCTTAAAACGTGGTGGGTCTTAGTTGCTGCACTTGTGCACTTTGCCTTTAAGAAGTCCTTAAAGGCAAAGGCCTGGAAGTGCTATTTTTCGGAATTGATTCTGTGATTTACCACCACACCACCAGGGCACTTCCCTTGTAAAGTTATTAAAGGTAAGGTTTGGACAGACTTTTGCCTTCAGATGCCATTGTGAAGAGCTGAGCAGGTGGCACGGCCCCCTTTGGCCAGGGCCGCGGAGGCCCCCAGCAAGGGAGCCACCCTTCCCTTTTCAATAAAGAACTTTTCTACATTTGCTCATTTTGACTCTGTTCTCAAAAGCCCCACAAAAGGGATAGTTGTAGATGGAAACTGTTACAAACAAAGCTTAGGCCCAGAGGAGCAAGGAACCGAAATCTCCAGGAGGCTCCAGAACTGACTTGGTCCTGGTGTAGTCTGTGACAAGGAGCCACAGGCTGTTAGAAATAACTGTGTCCAGCTCCTCCCTTTGCAGATGAGCAAACAACCCTGGAGAGGAGCAAAGACTTGCTAGAAGTTTTAGAAATGTAGTGACACAACGGGACTAAGTCCACAGACTCTAGACCTCCTCTCCTTACCACACCTTACTCTGCAGAGTAAGCTGGAGGCTACAGTTAGCACCCAGAGCTACACCCAGCTGGTTTCAGGTGGGGCCCACATCCACCAGGGAGGCCCATCAGCTGGGGAGTGATGAAGATGGCCCGCACCTCTCCCGGCAGGCCCCACCCCCACCCCAAGTGTCACCTGCAAAGCCCGTGTGAGAACTGAAGCTGTCAGTGCCTCCCCCTGGGGACGCCCACGCCTCCTGCTGCCTGAGCCACAGTCTGAACAAAGAGAGCAGAGGCAGCGGCTCCCCTCACCCCAGACTATAGTACAGCTACTTGAGAACCTGAGGGCCAGGCCTCCACTCCAACCCACCCAGGTTCCCAGAACTTGTTGGAAAGAGGGATGAGATGTCTCCTGATCCCTGCAGTTGGGAAGGAGCCAAGGGGGACCAGCTCAGCATGGGTGGTTATGAGACAATAGTGTGAATACTGACATTATCCTAAGGACTTTATTCACTTTCTCTGTTAATTCTCTAATGACTATATAAGGTGTTACCAAGCCTTTTATTGTGGAAGGTACAGTTTAAGTAACTTGCCTGAGGTTAGTAAGAAGCAGAGCGGGAACTCCCTCATATTTGCTTGATACTTAATGATTTTATCCAGGTTTGCTCCAAGGTTCCCCTTCTAGTAAGTAGAGGATGAGGAAAGAAGGTCGCGAGAAGAAATGTAGGGGACTCGATGGGCAGGGGCATGGGTAGTGGCTGTGGTGAATGGGCCAGAGAAATTATGCGGCTATGGGGGAATAGCCAGGTCTAAACTCTGGGGACCAGGAACAGAGGCACTTCATACTGTAAAATGCAGAAATACACACTCGGCCCATTGAGGGGCAGATGGTTATACCATGGGGTTGAAATCTCAGGGACATTAAGAGGAAGGGTAGGAGATGAGCATGGAGAAGGAGGTTTGGAACCCTACTTTTAAGTACCTTAAATGGCAAGCAAAGGAGTTTGCGCCCAAGCCTGCAGGCAATGAGTCACCAAAGGTCTTTGAGTATGAAAGTGACACGTTCGGGACGGTCCTTGGGAAGAGGAGGCTGGGAGAGGTGTGCATGGATTGGAGCAGCAGAGGCAAGGCCTGAGGAGCTAAGCTGAGGGGGCGATTAACCGTAAGACATATGGAGGGTAATAAAGAGCTGTCCCAAGGGAGACAGCAATGGCAAGGAGAGGTACCAGGGGTGTGAGTCAGAATTGGCAGGACTTGGCAACTGAGTGGCTAGGTACAGGCAGGCGTCGCAGGTGGTGGGAGGATGGTGAGGAACTGGGAGTTGGGGGGCAGAAGAGGAAGTGGGTAAATGGCTCCATTTTGGAGACCCTTGCATTTGAGATGGTAGAACATTCATATGGAGTTTCAGCAGCTCCCTGAATAGCTGGGTCCGAAATTCAGAACAAGTTAGGGTGAGAGACACGGCTGTGAGAATAGTCCCCATAAAGACAGTAGTCGAGGAGCCCGAGGAAAGGATGAGCCGCAGTCACACAGCGCCCCACGCCCGGTGGGCCCTGCAGTCGCGGTCTTGAGCATCTTTGAACAGGGAGCCTGAGTTTTTATTTTTTAAATATTTTATTTATTTGTTTGACAGAGAGAGAGCACAAGCAGGGGGAGCAGCAGAGGGAGAGGGAGAAACAGACTCCCCACTGAGCAGGGAGCCCGATGCGGGGCTCGATCCCAGGACCCTGGGATCATGACCTGAGCGGAAGGCAGATGCTTAACCAACTGAGCCACACAGGCGCCCCAAGCCCTGCATTTTTATTTTGCCCCAGGATCCACAAGGTATGCTAAGGGAGGCACTAAGGAAGAGGATACAATATAGGCTGGGATCCTTAGCCTCAAACCACACATGGGCCTTAGGGGTCTGTGATGTTTGAGAAGTGGGACAATTTGATGCGTTTGTGCAGTCGTGCATTTGAGATGGGGTTCACAGATTTCATCAGATTGCCAAAGGAGTCTGTGACCCAGCAAATTATAAACCAGGATGGTACTGATTGCTGTTGGGATGGGGAACTGGGTAGGTGGAGGACAGGTGGGGGAGGTTTACTTTTCACTGTATGCCCTTTTTCTTCTGTTTGAATGTTTAACTATGGTATATATTACCTGTTCAAAGATGAAATAACTTAAAACAAAGTCTTGATGTTGCAGAGAAAGAAGAGAGACCAGAGAGAGGGTCCTGGGGACAAGCAGATGAGGAGGGTGGAGACGCAGCCGCCACTGAGGCAGCAGCAGAACTGGAGTTGAACATGTGGGGGTTCTGCCAAGGGAGGAGGGCTCTGGTTTTTGTAAGTAAACTCCATGCCCACAGTGGGCCTCAAACTCTCCACCCTGAGATCAAGAGTAGCATGTCCTACTGACGGAGCCCGCCAGGCCCCCCAGGAAGAGGGCTTTTGCAAAGGAAGCCTACCACCGATAGTCAAATGTGGCCAAAGGGAAAGATGAGGGAAAAGGCCCAGTGCCTTTCCTGTGTCTGAAGCTTCAAATATGCATACTGACAATGGCAGGGCCTCCCCCATGAGGGGTGCCACACACACCACAAGCCTCCCTCCCCCTCACTCAGCCAGCCCCATCAGCCCAACCCATCTGTGCGTTCCCTCCAGACGCCTACAGGGACGAGCTCAGAACAGACAGAAGCCGAAGCCAGGCTCCCGCCAGACTTGGAAGGTGGGGTCTTCTCTGAGGGCCAGGCCATTCCTTTCCCTCTCTCTGATCGAGGCGGAGTCGCACCGGGCTGCTGGTCCGCTGGAGTGAGAGATCAGCACAGGGCCCTGTGGCCTGAGCTGCTTCTGCCAGGTAAGGTCTTCTCCCCCCATGCCCCTCTTAACCACTGCGATTTTTGTCTGCGCTCCTTTACTAGCCGGCCCCTGCCACCCCTGCGGTCCCTGACCCACAAGGCGCCCTCACGGGCCAACAGCAGGAAGTGTGTGTGCTCTGCTGAGGGGCCAGAGGTGAGGCCAGTCCTGTGTCTTGGAAGGCATCCCTCTGCTCTGGGCCTCTGCTCAGAGCTGGGCCTTTATGCCCTGCTGCACGTAACCCTCTCTAGAGACTGGGGCAGGGTCTCTCCTCTTCTAAAAGCCTGAGAGGATCTCACAAGTCTTCTGGGTTAAACCCTCACTCCCATGGGGCACCTGGGTGGCTCAGTCCCGTCTGCCTTGGGCTCAGGGTGTGATCCCAGAGTCCTGGGATTGAGCCCCGCATCGGGCTCCAAGCTCCGCTGGGAGCCTGCTTCTTCCTCTCCCACCCCCGCTGCTTGTGTTCCCTCTCTTGCTGGCTGTCTTTGTCAAATAAATAAATAAAATCTTTAAAAGAAAAAAAAAAAAAACCCTCACTCCCAGAAAGCCCACCCATGCATACATCTTCTTATTAATCTAACATAGTTCTATCCACAGCAGTCCAAGTCCATTTTTCCTGGCCATCCATCCACAAATGGTTGTTGTGCCCCTCAAGTGCTGCCATATGCCAGTCACTGTGCTAGGCCCTATGGGAAAAACTAATACAGGTAAGACACTGTTCCCGCCCTCCAGGAGCTTACAACTGAGCTGGAGAGATGGGACAAGGTGGTCAACAGCAACAAACTGGACCACATTTTGACTATCTAACTATCTGGGGGCTATGTCACCTGCTCTAAGAATTCTGAACAGTAGAAACAGAATTTGGAGACAGATTTTAGGAACTGGGTCTTGAAGGATATATGCAGGCTGTAGAAAGATGGGAGAAAGAGGAAAAAACTGCCTGTGGGGAAACTTCTTGAGCAAATGCACAGGAGACACAAGACATGGTGTACAGCCCACCGAGTAAGATAAAGTAAGATAAAGACCCTCCCTGTAAGAAGGCAGCAAAACTTGAGGGGATGGTACAGCTGAGTTGAGTTGTCAAGGGGACCCAAAACCAGGTAAGAGCATCCTGCTTCTTAGTCCTTTGTCATCTTGGTGGCTCTCTGATGGCTATGCTCAAGGTGACTTGTCATCTATTTGAGGTGTTTTTTTTTCTAGGTAATCTTAACCCCCAATGTGGGGCTCAAACTCACAACCCTGAGATCAAGAGTTGTACCCTCCACCAACTGAGCCAGCCAAAGGCCCCTCATCTATTTGACTTTTGATGCCATGCTCCATGGCTTGGTGGCCTAGTAGACTCAAGGTGTGAATACAAACTCAGTGGGGGCCTTGCAAGCATTTTAATTAGTACTCAGTCCCACAATTTTCTAGATGGAGAAAGTCACTCTCAGTCTCTGCTTTTCTGGACCTCAGCTCTCCCAATTATAAAGTAAAGGTAACAATACCTACCTTGTAGGATGGTCATGAGGACTAAATGCAAATGCAAATATCTTTGTAACTTGTCAAACATTATAGAAATGAGCTGTGGAAGTATTGTTTTTTTACAGTCTGTGTCCTCGTCCCTTATACAGGTACCCAGACAGCTTGCTAACTTCTCAAAGCACAGCAGCGCCCCGGAGATAGAAATCTAAGGGGCACCTGGCTGGCTCATTGGTGGAGCATGTGACTCTTCATCTTGGGGTTGTGAGTTCGAGCCTTACACTGGGTATAGAGATTACTTTAAATACATAAAAAGAGGGGTGCCTGGCTGGTTCAGTTGGTTAAGTGTCTGCCTTCAGCTCAGGTCATGATCTCAGAATCCTGGGATGAACCCCCACATTGGGGTCCTACCTCCGTGGGGAGTCTGCCTCTCCCTCTACCCCTCCCCCTGCTCATGTTCTCTCTCTCAAATAAATAAATAAATATTTTAAAAGTTGTATTTATTTGACAGGGAGACACGGTGAGAGAGGGAACACAAGCAGGGGGTAGCTGGAGAGGGAGAAGCAGGCTCCCGCTGACCAGGGAGCCAGGTGCAGGGGCTCAGCCCAGGACACAGGGATCATGACCTGAGCGGAAGGCAGACACTTAACGACTGAGCCACTCAAGCATCCCTAAAAACAAAAACAAAAACAAAAAAAACCAAACCTTTAATAAATAAATAATAAAAAGAAAAAAGAAAGACGTCTTTAAGTCGCGGTCCACAAGGTCCAACTTGCCTCCAAAGGACTCACAGGTAACCCTCATAGGTAATGCCCATTATTAGATTTGTTGTTTTGAGGAGTACTGGGGGAGAAGAGGGAAGATTGGCAACTGAAGCCTAATTGATGGTATTATACTGCATGGTTTTCCATTTTTTTGTTCCAGTTATAATTTGTCTCTAGGCAGAGGACCGGTGCTCATTTAAAATACTTCTCTGAAAGGAAATTGTCAGAGATCTGCAGACCAGCTGGGGCAGGTGCTACAGGACCCCTGGGGCAGGTGAGGAGGGGTGCTAAGCAAAGGGTGGTAGCAGAGAACACTGCAGGGTTTCCCTGGCCAAAAGCAAAGGGCAGGAGGCATGCTGAAGGTACCTGACAGGGAGGCTAGGCAGAGAATCACCTTGACTTTTTGAAGCCATCTGATTGCTCTCTGATTTGTAATTTTTTTTTTTTTAGGTTGTATTTGAGAGAGAGAGAGTGGGCATGAGCGGGGGTGGGGGGAAGGGCAGAGAGAGAAGCAGACTCCCCACTGAGCAGGGAGCCCTGTGTGGGGCTGGAGCCCAGGATCATGACCTGAGCCCAAGGCAGATGCTTAACCGACTGAGCCACTCAGGTGCCCCCTGATTTATAGTTTCAGGGACAAGAAGGCACTGGGCCAGTGGGACTTGTTTTTCTGAAAGTAGGCTGCTTGTGACCGTGCACCTTGTGAGCCGGGGACTCGGTCCAGCAACAATTAAGACTTACTTTCACCACTGCCTCCCGCTCACTTCTCTCCCCACACATACGGAGCATTCTCTGAGGTCAGGTAGGAAGTCCAGTGTGTTGGCATTCGGAGGAACGGGAATACCGATGGCCAGGAGTAATGACAAGCTCTCAAGTTCCAAGCCCTCTCCACGGACTGTTTCATTTCAGCCTCACACCGTCCCTGAGACAGGTGCTACTGTTAGCTTTTCCTTCTCACAGATGAAGACGCTGAGTCACAAAGCGATGAAGCCCCAGCTTCCTCAGCTCGTTTGTGACAGCACAGCCATCTGCAGCACGTGCGCTCGCTCCGAAGTGTGACCATTCTGCTACGGGGTGAAGGTCTCCTGGCTCGGGTAGGCCCAGGAGTTCAGAAAAGGTTAATTTTCAGCACTATCCACTCTAAACAAGTAGGCTTCACAGTGCTTGAAAGCTGATGGAAGCTCCCTTCCTTCCTGGAACATCGGCTGGAGTCTGACAAGTCTCTGATTTCCAAGGTCATTGCTTCCCCTCCCTGCAAGCCAGCACTGACTGGCTCCTTTCCAGTGTTCGGGCCCCTCATCCATCTACCACTGCCCTCAAAAATAACTGCTTAATGGCTCTCCAGTAACTGCAGCCAACTCCTTAAGGGCTCTTGAGAGGAGATCATGTGGGAAAGCTAACAGAACTCATCCAACTTTTAAAAGTGAGCTTTGATCAGCTCTTTCCTTGCCTCCACCTTCCCGGATGATCTAAATTGGTTGGTGTAGTTCACCTCTCACCGAGCTCTCTCCACCAAGAGCACAGGGAGAGCAAAGCCGTCCTGGATATGAAGTGCAAAAGTTGGGAGGGAAGAGATGTTTGATGCTAGAAGGTTCAGACACAGTTCTGAGACCAGAATTCCTTTCCTGCATCCAGCTCATGACTAGCGACTTCACCTGGTTGCCATGGAAACATCAGTCTCTGGTGGATGGCAAGCAGCACTTTTGACAGAAAGCATCAGAGGCTACCATGGTAGCACCAAAAAGGGTGAAGCTGCCTTTTCTCCTGGAGGGGTGAGGAAGGGATGGAGGATACCAGGGAAAGCAGGCTAGAAGGGACGGACGTCAGAAAGCTTAGCTCTGACTTAAACAGAGAGGGAACTAATTCAACAGACACCTAATATGTGCAAAGCAAAGCAATAATGAAGAAGGCATGTCTATGGCTGGCCTCATCAGGCCATAATCATCTAGTAATAGAGTTTACCCAGAACTGTAAATAAAGGCAGAATGAGAGACTTGTAACAGGACAAAGAATCCTGAAGAGGGAAATCAACTAGCAAAGCTTCAGAGTCTTAAAGGACAGGACTTTGACCAGCAGAAGAGGGGCAGAGAGAACAAGATGAGCAAACATGGAAGTGGAAAAGTTCAGGACATACTGAGAACTCTGGGTACAGAGGGAGGAAAAGTGACTCCCAGGCCTTGGCTCCCAGGAGGGGCAGGCTGAGATTAGCATCTAGGAATCTGAAGCTAGACTGCCTGGATTGGAATCCCAAACTTGCTGTGTAATCGCAGGGCAGGCTACTTACCGTCTTTGGGTATCCGTTTCCTTGTTTGCAAAGTAAAGATGGTGAGAGTCGACCTCGGAGGGTCGCTGTGAGGATTAAGAACTCAGTACACATAAAGTGACTGGAACAATGCCTAACCCGTAACAGCCCTGCACCAAGGTCGACAATTCACCGTCATACCACCCACCTCCCACTTTTCGGAGCCAGCACAGCCTCTCCTCACCATCCAGCTGTTACTTCCTGATTCTCACTAGGCCCCTTCCGTAACAGAAAAAGGAGAGGCTGTGGTTGACCCTCTCCCTTCAAGTTGTAAACTCGTTTCCCTTCCTCATAAGCACCAGGACTAAAGGTTCAAAGGGCAAACCCCTGCTTCCTCTGGTCACTCACATCTGGGGACTGTTGGAGCTGAGGAGGAAGTAGGCAGAAACCCAATTTCAAAAACACGCAAATTTAAAGAACAAGGAGGAAATACCACTGCCTTAGAGAAGACAGGATAGGCTAGAAGTCAAAAGTCAGGTGAACGTCTCCTTTTTAGAACCGAGGACAGCTGGGCAATTCTGCAGAAGAGGGTCTGGGCCAGTCTCCTCTTCCCACACCTGAGCCACTGTGCCCAGGCAACAGAGGCCCAGGAAGGGTTCCTTCACCTTAGGAGGCTGTTTGCTGTCCCCTCCTCTCTACTCCAACCACCCCCAATGGAGGGATGAGTAACTAGAAGGCACTGAGTCACATGTAGCGACTCCAGTGTCACCCACTAGATGCTGTCACCTTATACGGGTGAGGACTAGAGTAGTTGTCTTCGATGTTTCCTCACTTCCAATTCTCTCCCCCCCAGCAAAAGACTGTGTGAGGAACTAAGAAGCGTTGCGGGGAGAACTGAGGTGGAAGAAAACAAAGTGAAGGCAGGCCAAAGTAGGCAGGAATGGGAACGAAAGGAAACCAAGCAGAGACAGGCACCCGTCTGATGGGGGCAGGGAGGTAGGCAAGGCCTGTGGATATTTATAGTTTGGAGGAGTTTAAGACTGCCATGAGGAAGCCTGGTCTCGAGCCTCAGGATAACTAACAAAAATGGTCCACACTACTTTTCAGGATGCATTAGCAGCCAAATCAGTAATTATAGGGGGACTGGGCCCTAGCCAGCTACTACCTAAAAACAATGCGTCCTGCTTCCCTTCTCCCAGGCCCAGAGAGCAAACCAGGACAGGCAAAGGGTGGGGGTGGCGGCAAAGGCAACAGAGCACTGAGGCTGCAGCAGCCTGGGGGAATCAAGAGCTAGTTCTGGGTAGTGGCCTTTTCTGCCACAAGCAGGCACCAAGTACCTAATACTTCAGTGTGAAAAGCAACCCCAGAAGGGAGTATCACCAAAAAACCTTCACTCTGCTTAGGAGTCTGAGAGCTGACAAATTAAAACCTAACAGCAATTATCCATATTTTTAGCATGACAATAAAGTCTTAACATTCTGTTGCCATAGAGACCGGTAGAGAATGGAGGAGTCCCACAGAGCTCTGCCCCTGAACTTCAGACCTTCTTCTCTAGGCTGGTCCCAACACAGTGAGCCACCTTACGGCAGGCCTCTTGTCATAAGCCTTACAAAGCAGGTGGAGATGTGCGCATCCCCTTCCTCAGGGCAATTCCTGGAATACTCAGCATTCTGGAATTCACTGGTCCCAAGCCTGTGTCATCCCAAGCAGAGTCATATATGGAAAGCAAGAGTTGAGGGCAATGACTGAGGAATAGAAGACTTCAGGCCTGGGGAGCCCTGATGTATGACGCCCAAACCCCTCTGGATACTGGACTAGGAGTTCCAGTACAAAGAGGGCCAAAGGCAGGCACAGAGGCTAATGGTAAGACTGGTGAACTTAGCAGGCTTCTCTGGTACTTAAACTCCTCAAGATCACGAAACACCTCTAGCCAAAGGTGCAAAATGTGCTACCGTCACACTGCCATCTGGTGGAAAGACAAGATCTCTCCTTAGGCACAGTGAGCCTGTTACTGTGTCCAGTGACAAGGTAGGTTTGGAAATATTAAGGGGGGGGGAAGGAAATAGTTAAGATGAAGACATACGGAGGAGACCCACGGGGCTGAGAGTATAACGCAGACAGATGGTGAACTCCATCCAGGCATATGCCTTCTGTCCATTTTAATCTCTAAGGAAGGTTAGATAAAACAAAATTAAAATAAAAGGAAAAAACACAAAGGCATTACAAATGTTTTATATCCCTAGAACCATTCACGGTTTTGGCTCATGAGAAGTTATTAACATCAGACACACCAACTGACCGAGACCACACACATATGGGCAGCGGCCACCACGACAGTGGAGCTTGCCTTTCGTACAAAGTTTATATGGATATATGCACATGTATGTCTGTGTATGCATATGTGTGTACACATACACATACATACACACACACACACACGTATTTTATGTACACAGACACGAGGGTATAAAATCCAGTGAAAAGGGCTCACATGTGCCCAGGTAGGGAACAGGAGCAGCTTCATCAGCTGGGGTTGAGCCCACGGTAGAGGCACATGGGAAATGGTAGAGAGTAGCAGCCTCCTCTCCATCCTCCCACCCTGGGCCACAGGAAGGACCTGGGAGGAAGGACAACTACACAAAGGAAGATGGAAGATACTGGAAAGGTATCCCACCTTTCACTAAACTCCTGAAAGCCCTGCCCCTAAGACATCCGAAATGCCTGGCAGGACAGATCATTCTCACACCCCCCAGGAAGATGCTGAGCCCACGGCAGCAGTTCTGGCCCCAAGCTGAGGCCTAAGGCAGGCGTCACAATGCGCATGTCTGCGCCATCTTCCAGGGCGTGTGCAGCAGCAAGCCAGCACCTTCAGGGATCACCCCCCACCCCCCAAAACTCCAAAGTCCTCTTAGACCAGAGCTCTTAAGGGTTTTTTCCTCTACGGACTGTAGGGTAAAGGTATAGGAAGAGGAGAGAGGTTAGTTCCTTCAGTTAATGCCCTATGGCCTTCCCGACAGGGGGGAGGAATCGAGGAATCACTATGAGGTGGCTGGAAAGAGCAATGAAAGCTCATCCCAGAAGATGACACACACGGAGAAACAAGGGATTCCACGTAGGTGCAGATTCTGTCTTCTTCGACTAGTGGCTTTGCTCAGCAGAGTCCATCCCCAATGCAGCCCTGGGCAGGAGCTCTTAAGTCCAAGGGTGGCTCCACTTCCCGCAGAGTCAACGTCCATGCGCTCAGGATGGCTTGGTCCACAAAATGGAGAAGGGGCCGTGAAAAGGTAGACGTGGAGAAGGGAGTGGCAGGACCCAGAGGCACAGGGAGGCAGTGTACTGCGCCACTGACTTACCTATGGCAAGAAAAAGAGGGTCAATAGAAACCTAAAGGAAAGAAAACCAAAGACTAAACTGAGCCAGACCCTGAGACTCACATGGTCTGAGGAGTAAAGAGGCTGGAAAGTTGGAAGCACTGGGAGGCGATTGCCTGGGAGGCAAGGTTCAGGGCCGGACTCAGAGCTGCAACAGAGAGGCACGACGAGTTAGTAGTGAGCACAGAGCATTCCTTCTTTCCAGGGCCCAACCCCTTCTCCCTTCCCCAAGTCCAAGTCTACCAGTCAGAGCCGCAGGGTTCAGGGCCCCCAAGGGAACCGTCCCATTCAGTTGCAAGGCGGCGGCAGCCTGGGCGGCGGCAGCGGCAGCTGCAGCTGTGGTAGGCAGCTGGATTCCGGAGCCTAAAAGGGAAAGAAAAGTTGGTGTTAAGTCCCAACCCGTGATCTAAAATTCCACCCCACGTTCTTTACTCTGCAGAGAAACTCTCTCCACCTTCTGCCAATTTGGCCATGAGCTGCAAACGTCCACCTGCTGATCCTAGATCCAGCTCTTGGTCCCCATCCGGAAAAGTGATGTCTATGCCACCATCCAGTCGCTCGGTCACTTGGCCAACTCTCATAGGTCGACCAGCAAGCTCAAAGCCATTCAGCTGTTCCAGGGCCCGCCGGGCACACTCGGAATCTGAGAACTACAAGAAACCCAGTCCGTGTATCAGTCACCTCCTGGCCGTGGACATGCTCGCCAAGACCCACTACCACTGCCTCGTCCTGCTATCCCAGGAAACTGCATGCTCACTATGGCACAAATCGTTCTGTCCCAGGCAATGTGACCTAAGATCCCTATCCCCCCAAAATATTCATGTGAAAAGGACCTTTTCCAACTGACTCAATGGCAATCACTTTAATCTTCCAGCTCCACTAAGAACCTAATAACGCAAAAAGTCTATTACCTACAGGGTGGTCTACACTTACAGGCTGCTTCACAAATGAGCGTATAAACACAGGTAGGACAGCCTGAGAGTCAAGGTTCCTGGGCTTTTTTAACTTCAGCCCTTAGGACCAGTCAGCTAATTCTCAGTCCAGAAGTAAGAATCGGCCACTCCGGAGCCCAGACGCAGGAGGGCATGCATCCTGGCATGGAGAGCACCCCACCCCTACGCCTCCACCACTGCCGCTGATCAGAGGGCTCAACTGCCCAGCAGCAGCAGCAGAGCAGCCTGGTAGAGAGAAGATTCCAGTCTGCTGTCGAAGTATCAAGGGTATTGATCAAAAAGGCGGCAGCACAAGGGCAAAAAGGCCTCACAAAAGCTTTTCTGCACCTGAGTCATCAAGGAGTTAGAAAAGGTGCTTGCCACTGTGGACACCACAGCTGGCTGTTTCCTCTGGTAGCACCTGCCCTAGGGCCTGACACGTGGTACTGACAATGCCTAGGCGGCTGGTGTAAGTGGCCTGCCTTCACTGGATGCTTCTGAGGTGAGCAATACTCCTGGTGGAACACAGCCTACCTCCCCTCTGCCCTGCAGGCAGCTGTGGGGGGAGTATGCTGCCTGGACTGAACCTACAAAATACCAGCTTCTACGAGACTCTGTGGCTGGCAGCCAGTCCTCAGCCTGGAGTCACACAGGGCTAGAAGAACCAGTTATGGGAACTGGAAGCAATTTTGTTGGGAGTGTCAGGAAAAGGCCTCGCTATTCTCCCTACAGCGGTCTCTGAATATAAAGATACTTCTCAGTGGAGAAACTGCTTCAAATGGGGTAGTGCCAGGAAAACAAAAATCCCTATTCCTGCTCTTATCGTGAAAACATACTAATTCCATGAAGCATGTCTATAAAAGCCCACATCTTACCTCCCTCATACCCCCAACCTTTTAGCTGTAGCCTGAAATCATTTCTATTACCCAAGAGCAAGCTGCGGCACCAGTGAAGCTGGTTGAACTCCTGGACACCCCCATACCAGGGCCACTGGCAGTGTGTAGGAGCAAAGCCAGGATCTCAACCAATGCACTCATCTCAAGGGGCAGAAGGCTAGTCCAAGCTTCAGGCACCAGGGCTTATGGGTCATTTAGACAGTTCCTAAAGGAGGAGGATGAAGCTAAGCTGCAAAATCAGACAAGTGGACAAGCCCACACTGAAATTCAAAAGTTAATGACCACAAACTCACCGTAATGAAACCGTAACCTTTAGAACGGCCTGTATCTGAGTCCTTCATCAGGACAATATTATCGATCTGTAGAAGACGGAGAAATTATTAGCAATCTTTGCGCTAACCCGCACCTTTGATCTTTCCTAACTGTTCTACCCACCTCTAACTTTGTAGCCAACCAATTATAACTCTCCAAATCTCCTCTTTAAAAAGAGACAAAGGCCACCTCTTTCCAAAACACCTTTCCTTACTAATCTTACTGAATCTGGACCCCATTATGATTTCATGATGCCTGATTCATATGCGTACTGAGCACTCTGCATACAAAGATGGAGCCTAATTTTTCCAGCCCAGACCCATCCGCTCATTCTGACTGATGCAGGGGGTTAATCGTGGTCAGACAGAACAATGAGGTACGCTCACTCTCCCCACTTTTTCCAATTCCCTTCCGAGGTTTCCATTACTTTCTACCCACTTTGCCAAAGGGCTCAAAGATGCCCCGGAGCATGTCCTCAGTGATATTGAAGTGCAGGGAGCCCACGTAGAGGCGCATCGGTCCGCTGCTGCCCTTTTGCAGGTTGTTGGCCATGGCTGCCAGTCGGTTTTTCTCAGCCTAAGCGAGGAGGAACCAATGGCTCGTATCCCACACCTCCTCCCGCCGAGCCCATCTTCTCATGTCAGCTTTGCAGCCTGCTCACCTGTGAAGCCTGGACGATGATGGGCACTCCAAGCAGCCGCTGCCCAGTCAGCCCAATGGCCAGAGGCACGGACTGGATTTCACAGAATTCCACGTAGGCAATGCCCTTAGAACGACGGGAGTTCCGATCGGAAATGATTCGGACATCACGAACCTTTCCCGGGCAAGAAAGCAATCCTGAGTTGGGCATAAAGGAGGACGGACAGAAGATAGGCTACATGGAAGAAAGCTAAGGGGGGGGAAGGTTACCTTGCCGACAGCAGAGAAAAAGTCCTCCAGGTCCCGCGGCCGAATGCGGGCAGCTAACTGCATACAGAAAACCGTGCGGGCATCACGCTCCTCGGGACTCAGATTATCAATGGGCTCCCTGAAGAGCGAGTGCAATCTGGTAAGACGCCTGCTCCCGACACATGGTTACTGCTCTCCAGCTCCCCTCAAGTACCACACATTCCTGTATTCTGGCTCGAACGGCTTTCTACTCGTATCTCACGATCCCTGGCGGAGTTCACTATCAACTCACCTCACTGGACTCTTTTCTCTGAAATGAGGACTCTTACTCTGTGCGTACCTGCGCCTACGGAACAGAGAACAACAGATGGAAAATCACGTCATCCGGTTTCACTCACTCATCCAATGCTTGGTCTGCCAGCACCTCATCCCACATGGGAATTGTCCACACCACCCCTGCAGTAACAGGGTCTGTGCCCACCACACCGGGCTGCGAGCACCCGCAGGCAGGAACCACAGCGCACAGGGTTTACCCAGACTCCAACACAAAGGCCATCATATTAGCAAGAGGCGATACCCAGTGGCAAGTGGTGGGCTCCTGTAGCGCACACGGTCCTCACGCCGCCGGTCCCGACTGCGTGACTCACTGCTGTGCCGCCGGTCCCAGCTCCGGCTGCGGTGGCGACGCTGCCGGTCCCGACTTCGACTCCGACTGCTTCTCCGCCTATGCCGGTCCCGGTCCCGACTGCGACTACAGGTGGAAGGCACTACTGAGTTTGCTGCAGGGCAAACCAACCTCTTCTGGCCTTTGAGGGATAGCTCTCCCTGGTATCTTCCCATTTAGAGTAATTCTCAAAACCCAAAAGCCCCCAGAATTACTGACCTGCGCTTTCTATCCCTGCTTTTGCTATGGCTTCGACTCCTCTTCTTCCTGTGAAGGAGGGAACAAATTCTTATTATCAAGGTTTTACTCTCTCCTCAAGGAAAAGAACGACGGAAAGGCCAGGGTTGAACAGCAGTAAAAGACCAAAGGGTCCAAGATGACCTGGCAGGAGTTCACAGTAACACTAGCGTGCACACAACCCTGAACGCTGTCAGCCATCTGAAGTGGCCTCCAAAGCCCAGCAAAAGCTGCTGTTTCCAAATCAGGGGTCCCCTGGCTGTTTTACTCAACTGAAATAGAATGATGCTAGCACAGATCCACAAGTCTTGGCTGCAATGTGAAGACTAGAAGATCATTAAACTAAGTCACCATGATTCCCAGGACCCAGTGGAGCCATCACTAAAAATTAGCAGTCTTACAAGCAACTACCTCTCTGTTCTGGCTGTTTCTCTGATGGACGCAGTTGCCTCCCTTGCCCAAGTCACCGACCCATGTCCTCCTGCCACACTTACTTGCTTGCCTCCCCACTGGCGCTGCTCCCACTGGGGCCACTGGGGCCACTCATGCCAGTACTGCTCGCGCTGGTGTTGCTAGGGCCATCTTTTTTAACTTCTTTCCTCTGCTGTTCATCCTGAGGGGTTTTCCAGGAAAAATGTCACCAGGTACAAAGTGGCAGACATACACATTCCATTAGGCAACAAAAGAACAAGAGTGGACAAAGAAAGCTTATGAAATCAAAGCTCACAATTATCTAGCCAGTTTCTGAGCACCCAGATCTCCTAACAAAGGGAATAATAGAAGGAAGGAAGGAAACCACTCAAAAAGAAGAGATCAGAGTGACAGATTTTGATGTCAAAACTTTAGCTACCCAACATTTGTTCCACTGGCATCTATTTCCCAGGAGAGTGAGAAATTATTTAGGTCTGAGATACACTGACTTTCTACTATGTCACTGAGAGCTATGAGCAAAGCACTTACTCCCAGGACATTCTGCCCCAACCTCCTCCCCCCCTCCCCCCAGCGTTGGGACCTGCTCTGCCAGCATGCCTTTGAGTACGGAAGCCGAAGAGTGGTGCTTACTAAAAACCATGACTTTTATGAATAGCCACGATACAGACTAAACAAGCAGGAAAGAGGATTTACAAAGTGCTGAAACTGATTATCGAGAACTGCTGCTTCTTACTAACCCAATTCCAGGAGTGAGATGGGGAATATTACCTCCTCTTTTTTATAGGGAGCCTCCAGCATGGCCTCAATCACTATATCAAAGTCATCGGACGCCATCGTAGCAGAGCTGAGGAGAGGACACGGATATGTAAGAACCTCATCTTTTTCCTCCCCTTCTGGCATCCCACATTCCCTTCCTTCTTTAAGAAACAGACTTCAGAATATACAGTCTGTTTCTTGAATACCAAAGGGATCTTCCTGGCTGTTGCTTACTCTAGGTTTATTTTTGCACATTTTAAATCTGAACTAGTTTTGCTCTGTGGCTTAGAAAAGGTCAAGTGTCTAGAAGGAAAATAAATATCTAGATAGAAACAAAATACAATACAGACCCTGTCCTATAAAGAGAAAGTGTTGGCATTCAAAATCACTGTTCACTTGACAATGGACACTAGGCCTCCGTTCTACAGTTCAAAATTCTGTATAAATAACTGGTTTAAAGTTAAACCATAGAAATAAGCACATATTTCCAATAAAAAGATAAGGATGCAAGACTAAA
This sequence comes from Ailuropoda melanoleuca, assembly GCF_002007445.2. Classification (NCBI taxonomy): domain Eukaryota; kingdom Metazoa; phylum Chordata; class Mammalia; order Carnivora; family Ursidae; genus Ailuropoda; species Ailuropoda melanoleuca. The sequence continues at coordinate 2,317,730 of NC_048237.1, forward strand.
AATCAGAACAAGACAAAACAACACCAGAATACAGATCTGCCCTAAGCTCTCCCCCACACAATCATCAATAATTAGGGGACTCATCGCCAAGCATTTCCCGTATAATACCAACTAGAATTCGGGTAACTCAGAAAGATAATGATTAAGACAGGCTTAACCAATTCCATCTTGAAGGCTGTCTAGGCAGGAAGGGTAAGACTTCCTGCCTCCCCACCAAGCTTTCACACCTAGCAATCACCTTTCCCAAGTCTGTCCACCACAGGCCTGTCAAATTAAAAAACAACAACAACAACAACAACAGAAGATATCGGGGCGCCCGGGTAGTTCAGTCGGTTAAGCGTCTGCCTTCTGCTCAGGTCATGATCCCAGGGTCCTGGGAATAGAGCCCCTGCTCGGTTCCTTGCTCAGCGGGAAGCCTGCTTCTCCCTCTCCAAGCCTGCTGTTCCCCGATTGTGCACACACTCATGCTCTGTCAAATAAATAAAATCTTAAAAAAAAAAAAAGAAAAAAGAAAAACAAGGTATCAAACAAAATCAATAGGATAAATTATTTAAAAAAAAACGCTGGTCTGGAATTATCAATATACACGACACGCATGAATCTCAAAATAATAATGCCGAGTGGAAAAAAATAAGACAAAAAGGTACATATATTGTGTGGTTCCATTTTTTTTTTTTTTAAGATTTTATTTTTTTATTTATTTGACAGAGATAGAGACAGCCAGCAAGAGAGGGAACACAAGCAGGGGGAGGGGGAGGAAGAAGCAGGCTCACAGCGGAGGAGCCTGATGTGGGGCTCGATCCCAGAACGCCGGGATCACGCCCTGAGCCGAAGGCAGACGCTTAACCGCTGTGCCACCCAGGCGCCCCTGTGTGGTTCCATTTATAGGAAAAAATTCTAGGAAATGTAAACTAGCCTGTACTGGCAGAAAGCAGATCAGCGGGTTGCCTAGGGACAGGAGGAGGTGGAGAGGGGCTAGGAAGAAAGGATTACAAAAGGGCAGAAGAAACTTGTGCCGGTGATGGTTTCATGGGTGTTTAAACAACAAAACCCATCCAACTGTACACCTTAATGTGTACGGCTTTATTTTATATCAATTATACCTCAATAAAGCTGACCAAAAAACAAAAACAAAAAAATCTCCAACTGATCTGAAAAACTTCGGTGCAAGGAGGCTAATCATAATTGGACTTTCCATACCCACAAGACCTTTGTCCTCTTTAAAGCAGCTAATCCATCATCCAGTGATGCTGTTCTTGTTGCCCTCAGAGCCCATAGACTATTTTGGTGACTTTAGAATAAAACAGGGATATAAAAATAATAACTAATGTAAAATAAGTAATATAAAAATAGGACTAATCACTCCTACAGGACCTAATATTGCTAGGCACTGTACTAAGCCTGTTACAGAGACAAGATTCTTGGAAAGAGCAAAGCAAAAATTACCTGGAGTCAAATTTAAGACTTAAAATGGAAACCAAATCAAAATCAAATAGGTGTGTCTAAGAACCAGAGAACTTGGGGCGCCCAGCAGGCTCAGTAGGTGGAGCTTGTGACTCTTGATCTCAGGGTTGTCCATTCCAGCCCCGTGTTGAGTGTATAAATTACTCAAAAATAAAATCTTAAAATAAAATAAAAAAAAAACCTCAATTGAACTCAATTGTTTATTGTAACACTGTACATTTATTTAACAATCAAAGATGGGGCGCCTGGGTGGCTCAGTCGTTAAGCGTCTGCCTTCAGCTCAGGGCGTCGTGATCCCGGCGTTCTGGGATTGAGCCCCACATCAGGCTCCTCCACTGGGAGCCTGCTTCTTCCTCTCCCACTCCCCCTGCTTGTGTTCCCTCTCTCGCTGGCTGTCTCTCTCTCTCTCTCTCTCTGTCAAATAAATAAAATCTTAAAAATAACAACAACAACAACAACAAAGATAATATATGCTACAAGCAGCTATCAGGTCCAATGCATGATGAAAAAAACCAAGGCTTTGTGAACTGCCCGGAATCACAAAGCTTAAATGGAGGAGATGACTCTTAATGATTAAGGTCTCCTGACCCAAGGTCTAATGTCTTATCAATTCTATCAGGTTACCTCTCTCTCCTGTACTTTATAACTCAGCCTTAAAGAAAATTTTAAAAAGAAGAGTATACAGCAAACCAAGATGTCTAGTTTTTTTTTTTTTTTTTTTAAAGATTTTATTTATTTGACAGAGACAGAGACAGCCAGCGAGAGAGGGAACACAAGCAGGGGGAGTGGGAGAGGAAGAAGCAGGCCCATAGCGGGAAGAGCCTGACGTGGGACTCGATCCCAGAACGCCGGGATCACGCCCTGAGCTGAAGGCAGACGCTTAACCGCTGTGCCACCCAGGCGCCCCTAGTTTTTGTTTTTTTAAGATTTTGCTTTTAAGTAAAATCTACCTCCATCATGATACTCGAACTTACAACTGAGAGCAAGAGTCTCATGCTCTACCGACTGAGACAGCCAGGTGCCCCAAGATGTCTATTTTTATTTTTTATTTTATTTCACTTTTAAGAAGATATTATTTATATATTTGACAGAGAGAAAGAGCACAAGCTGGGAGACAGAGGGAGAGGGAGAAGCAGGCTCCCTGCCTGCGGGGCTCAATCCCATGATCCCGGGATCATGACCTGAGCAGAAGGCAGCCACTTAACCAACTGAGCCACTCAGGCGGCCCCTGAAGATGTCTACTTTTAAATACACAGTCATCTAAGGAATTACTATTCTGAAAGGTTTATCAAAAGCATTAGTCCCATTAGTCCCACCTTATTATGTGGCTTCTAGATATGAAATAGCGTACACTTCAAAATACCAGGAACCAACCTCATTGTAATACATAACTATTTGACCGATTGTGGAAAAATGGTTCTTAAAAATAAAAGGTTTCAATCTACAATTTCTTTTTTTTTTTTTAAAGATTTTATTTATTTGACAGAGAGACAGCCAGAGAGAGAGGGGACACAAGCAGGGGGAGTGGGAGAGGAAGAAGCAGGCTTCCAGTGGAGAAGCCTGATGTGGGGCTCGAACCCAGAATGCCAGGATCACGCCCTGAGCCGAAGGCAGACGCTTAACGACTGAGCCACTCAGGCGCCCCTCAATCTACAATTTCTGATCTTTCCAGTCATTTTGCCTGCCAAGTCTATACAATTTCTTTCTTTTTTTCTCTAAAAGTATTTATTTATTTAAGTAATCTCTACACTCAACATGGGGCTAGAACTCACAACCCCGAGGTCACGAGTCATATGCTCTCCAACTGAGCCAGCCAGATGCCAAGTCTATACAAGTTTTCTAAATGTCATACAGCTCCTCTCTATTTTTTAAAATCTGCTTTTTCCTACCCGAATGAAATCCTTCTGCTTTCAATAACTGCTCTTGGTTGACTGCTAGTACAGGGTAGTAGCAGCTTAACACATGCACAAAAACTTTCGCTCAGGGTGACAAATGAGCCACCACCTACGGAGTGAAGTTTTCACTCAGGTACTCAGAAACGAATGACTCTATTGAACAGGCATACAAAACGTGAGCACATTTTGAAACTTGAAATCTCACTCGGTTTGGTGTATCTTTTCAGATGTCCTAGAAGCAGTAAAGTCCCAAACACCACGCCTTTTCAAGTTGGTAGTTTTCAAACTCTTCCCATGTCCTAAATTAAGGGTCAGAGTCCATCAACCTCACCCACTAAAAAACTACAGAGCCTTCTTTCATCCCTGCTCCAAAAACTGCATTAGCGGTGGGCCCACAATCATGCAAGTGTCTGCACTTTGTCATAGCACAGTCAAGACCCCAACAAGCACTTAGGCCTCACTGCTGAAGGGACAAAAGAGAGAAGAACCACTGTTAGCTCAGTTCAGGCAAAATTCACCACCTGCTGAGTCCCAAGGGGTGATGGATCCAGTCACAGAGCTGGGCACAAACATCACCAGACTGAAAGCAGCTTGCTTACAGGAACAGGAGAAAGGTAAAATACATTCTCCATGCTATGTAACAAGCCAAGGCTACACTGTAAAAAAATGCTCTTACAGGTAACCGATTCGCACCGTCCCTGCGAGGGCCAGTGTCCCAATGCTAAAGCTTCACATGTGGCCTCACTATACTCCTGTACCGCCACGGAACGTGCGGTCAAAAAAAAGGAACCAGGGAAAAGCCCAGAGGCCAACACAATGAACAGGAGTCTTCCAGAGCCTGAAGATTGAGAAATAAGTCTCAGTACCCTAGCCTCTCTTGGAGTGGTGGCACTAAGAGCTGAAAACCCATCCTGCCAGCCCTCTCAAACCGCGGTGGGTCGATGCTCCCCCCATCCCCGCCCCGGTACTGGCGACCCTAAACGTCAGGGCTTCGGGGACCTGGAAAGACATCGGTCACTGGGATCCTTGAGACAGCATCTTCATCTTTAGGAAATATAAGCACGACGGTGCCGATTCCTGAAGTCATGCCAGCAGGCTACACTGAGGGAACGAACACTTCCAGACCAAAGTAAACAAAAATATTTTCTTAAAAGTTTGCCTCATTCTGCTCTTGACGCCATTTTCTGCCTGTGACGTCAGGGGGAGGCGCCGTGCGGCAACGTCACGCATTGGTGACGTCGCGGGGGGGGACCGGGTTTCGGGGTTTCTCACCAGTTCCGGGTCCCCGCAGGGGGGGGTCCCGGTTTCCGCCGTTCCTTTGGGTGTGTTGGGGGCGCGAAGCTCGGCTATCTTCCAGAGTCTCAGCAATAAAAGCAGCACTACAGTCGGAGCTACTCGTCTTCCCGCAAAATGGCGGCAGCTCCGCCGTCTTCCAGAACTTTCCCCAATCTGCGCAGGCGCCGAAACATTCAGGCGGTGGAACTACTCTCACTGGTTTCGCGGCAACAGTCCAAAGTACAGATTTTCATTGGCCAAAACCCTAGGCATGGGTGGAGCCAAGCTCAAATGTTTCTTAGCAACCATCAAGTTCCCATCGATTGGCTAACCTCTCCGAGAGTGGAAGCGTCCTCAGGCGGCCGCCCATTGCTCTCTCATTGGCTAGGTGACACGCGGGAGGCGGAGAACGCGGGCAAAGAACCAGCGAGGACTCTCCAGCCCAACTCCTGGCTCCAGGTGACTAAGCCAACGCCGTGGGCGGAGCCAACGAGGAGGTACAATTGACTTCTTTGCTACTCTCTACTCCTGATTTCCTCGGAGGGTTACGTGTCCTGCTTAGCCGCGACAGCCTCGGGGAGAGCCCCTTCATTTGTTTCACGTCAGGAAGGATGCTATACCGGACATCCCCATTCTGAGCACGATGTCTACACAGCCCTCCCAACTATCTCCTGCCCTCAGTGCTTGGGCCCCGGGAAACACAAGTCTTGCCACATATTTATTTGTCTTTCACACTCTGTCTTATGGCCATTGCCTGGTCCCACAGCCAGGTCCCACAGCCACACCTTCCATTGCAAAAGTAAAGTTGTAAGTTTCTTAGGTGACTCCTTGGGTGCAGCAATACTCAGATCTCTAACCAGAAAGAGAAGGACCTGATGCTCACTCACGTTCCAAGGGCTTCCAGAATCCCCATACTTTAGTTGCCCAATATATCAGCTGCCAGAAACATAGCTGGTTAGAACATCGAGAGAGCCACAGAGTCGGAGGACCTGTGTTCCAGTCTTGATTTGAATACTAACATTAAATCTTTGTGTCAGTTTCAAATTCCTCCTCTGTAAAATGGAGAATTGGGACTCACTACTTCCAACGCTAACCATGTGACTTTATTCAAACAAAACAGATGGATTCTTGCTGGAGATGCCTGCATGGCTTCCAGCTTCCCTCCCAAGAGGTAGCTGGCAGCACAGTAGCTCAGGAACGTGGAAGGGAAGCTGGCTTCATTCACTACTCCCGTCTTTCTCCACTGGGCCAATCTTTTCTCCCCAGAGAAAAGCCTAATCTCAGGTCTCAATGGACAAGACCTCTTTACAGCTGGTCAGAAAGACCTACACCGAGGAGTCCAAGAGTGACCATTAAGGTTCCTAAATAGGAAACAAAGTGAGGACGCTTTGGGTCTTGGATAAAGGCATAGATCTGAATACGCCTAGATTTAAGTAAGCTGTGGGAAAGCAGAGGCACAGGGCAGCAGGGTTGGAGCAGGAAAAGGCTGTAACTTCACTTTATTTGTATTTCCTCCCACACAAAACCATCATAACAGGAACAGAGATGGGCAGGGAAAGGGCTGGAAATGTGTTCAATCCACGTTCTCAGGGCTATTGCAGGGAGCGCTTGAGGCCAAGTGCCTGTTGGAGTAGCTTCGATCCAGCACTAATTCCTCCCACCCTGGCCTGAGGTCTTCACAGATTGGTGGCTTGAGCCCTGCAATCAATTCTCATCCTTTGCCCACCTTGGTGTAAGGCAGGAAAGCAGACTGAAATGCTCCACGCCGGTGGGCAAAGGGAATCACAGCCCACAGACGTACTGCACTTTCTGTGCCACAGGAGCAGAACCGGAAGCTGCTTCCAAGGCTCTGAACACTTGCGGGCAGGGCTAGAGGCCAATGGTGTATGAACGGCCTGTGGGGTTGTGAATAGCAGAACAGACTGGTGCTGTCACAGCCCACTCATACCACACCTTCTTGGAATTGCTGCATCGCCAGAAACGCACACAGATGGTCTGGCCTTCACGTACCGTAATGGGCTGCTGCAAGAAGAAAGACAGGGAGGTTCAGGGTAGAGCTAATGAACTGTATGTGGCAATGTACTACTGAGCTAAGCGTGGAGAGAAAAGGATAAAACGTGATGTTCCAACCCTCCCAAAGTTTGTTGGAAGTCTTTCAGAATGAATAATCAGAACTGAACTGTCAGCCATTGAACAGATAATCAAAGTGTGATGAGTGCCGTGAACGTGCAGAGAACATGCGCTAAAGAGCACCTATGAGAGGGAGTGTGCACCTAGTCCTGGTGGTCAGGGAAAGCTATCGGACAAGAGGAATGTTTAAGGGGACATGGGAGATAAGTTAGCTGGCTGAAGAGATAAACAAAGAACTTTCCAGACAAAGGAGAAAGGTGTGAAAGCCTGAAGCAGGAAAGAAGACAGGGTATTAGAGTCATGATGACCACGGAGTAATGTACAGATTTGTGGAATCATCATGTTGTACACATGAAACTAATACAACATGGTTAATTATACTTCAGTTAAAAAAAAAAAGGTCCATAGGGCTGATGCAATGTAATCAAGGAGACAGTAGCTGAAAAGACAAGCCCAAACTAGATCACACCAAGTCTTACAATGTTAGATCTTTATCATGAGGGCAGGAAGAAGTCATTGAAGGGGTTTTTTGTTTTGTTTTGTTTTTTTAAGATGTATTTATTTATTTATTTATTTGAGAGAGAAAGAGTGCATGTGCACAAACAGGAGGGACAGGGTGAGGGAGAGAGAATCCCAAGCAGACTCCATGCTTAGTGTGGAGCCCAACGCCCACACTGGGCTCAATCTCAGGACCCCCAAATCACAACCTGAGCCAGAAGCAAGAGTCAGACACTTAACTGACTGCGCCACCCAGGCAGCCTGAAGTTGTTGAAGGGTATTAAGCGTGACAGAGATATAATCGGATTTGGGTTTTTAAAAGATGACTCTTGCTCAAGGTAGAGACTGGACAGAAGAGCAGACAGAGGAGATGTGGGGAAGTCAAGCAGAAGGGCACTGAAGACATCTCAACACCTACAAGAGGGATCCAAGAGCATGTGGGGGCAGTAGAACACGGGTCACAGTCAAGCAGCATCTTGAGAGTAGAGGAGGGGCAGAACACCAATGGCAAAAGTTATTCCTTAACCCACTGAGTGTTAAAGGTGATTCCTACCTTAATGGGGAAGAGGATGGGAAACCATGAGAACATCCCAGGAGAGTGAGTCTCTGGACGGATACCTGTGTGAAAAACAATAAGGAAAAACACTGAGGTCTCTGTGACTCTACTTTTTGCCTGGATTGAGGGGAATGTCTTCTGTGAACAGAGAAATAAGTAATCAAAGACCTACATTCACGGATTCCTGGGCTCCCTGTGACTCTTAAGTGAAACATGTTCATAAGCTGCCCAGATAACACCCTCATCCCCTGCCATCCACTGCCCCCGACACTCACTCAGGGTGATGTCCTGGTAAAGCACAGTCTCAAAGTAGCCTGCAAAGCCGTGTAGCACCGTGTTCACCTCCACGGGAAACTGCAAGGTGCAGTAGCGGTTGTTGTCAATCATAGGATCTGTTAGGGAAGAGATGTGTGGATGACAAGGGACCAGAAGCTCTAGACAGCCTGGTAAAGCAAGAGCAAGAACTAACAAGGAAAGCTTAGAGAGAGCAGACCCAGGATAGCAAGAGAAGAGACCAAAAGGTAAGCTCTCACCCATCCAGTCAGAGGACAGCCACGCAGGAACCCACCTCTGTTGGGATGGCTGAAGGTGAAACAGGGCTGGGGTGCAGATAGCTGGTGGAAGTTGTGTAGCCGAACCACATAAGGCATCTCAAACTGGGCCTGTCCCGAGAGACCGAGCAAGAGCTGGAGAGAATAGGCAAGACATACCCACTCTCCCAGGGAAAGAAGCCTGAGCCTCCGGGACACAGAAAAGGATAAAAAACATTTTCACTTCAACCACTTTCGCACATCCCCATTTCCTTCCCCTCTTCATCTTCTCCAGTGGAAGAAAACAGTTGATGCAATATAGGGGGGAAAAAAAAGAGGACTAAAGAGAATAGAGTTCTCCAGAAGAGAGTGGCTTTTTACCTCAGGGTCTCGATCCTTTTCCCGACAGGCTCGGACCTCATTGTACAGCTTAGAGGAGGAGATGGGAGCCAGAAAGGAGGTGTACTCCCCAGGGATGCTCACACCGTCATCTGCAGAGCAGGAGGGTCAGAGAAGTTCCCAAGGCATGAGGATGGTGTGTCTGACTAACTGAAGGTTCAAACCTCCAACATCAAAACAGACCAGGCAGGGGCACCTGGCTGGCTCAGCTGGTGGAGCATGCAACTCTTAATCTCAGGGTTGTGAGTTCAAGCCCCATGTTGGGCGTGGGGCCTACTTAAAAAAAAAATTAAAACAACACAAAACCACCCCAAAAACAGACCCAGGCTGCTCCATGTTTTCGCATTCCCAGGCCAACCTACTCCCAACTCCTGTCATGGGAGATTTGAATTCTAGGTTAACTTACAAGATTAAAACCGGAAAGAACTTAAGATATTCTAATCTAGTGGTTCTTCTGTGGGGTCATAAAAAACCTTTGAGATCTGGATAAAAGCTAAGCCCAAGGTACATCTCATGTCAATGCTGGGAATCCACAGACCTCAAGACTGAGAATCTCTGCTCCAGTCCACACCTTTCAATTTACAGATGGGAATGCTAAGGTTCAGAAAGATTACTTCATGTGCTAAGGGCACTGACCCAAATCCAACCTTGCAACCTCTTCCACGGCTACTGCCCTACCCAAACCCCCCCACCCAACCTGCCGCAGCCTTCCTAGCTGATAATCCTACTCAGTACGACCCCTACTCAGTACGACCCAGCCTGGAAGCACCTTTTAGGAAGTGTTGGGCTCCATCCAGGCACTCAGGTGATAGTTCATTGTCAGCAAAGGAGCCCAGAAGCTCACTGACGATGATGTCTGCTTTCTCTGGAGCCACCCATTCCCGCATGTCCGATGAGACTACTGTCACCTGGCTTCCCCATTCTTCAAACTGCCAGTTCTCTAGCCTAAGATAAAGATAATGCAAGTGAGGACACTGATAAGAAAAACTGGCACTGGAGACAAACTTCCCAGCATGGAGGTTGCTACTCACGTCACCACAGCATTTGGGTTCTTCTCCACAGCATACAGCTTTATCCGCCGGTCAGCCTGCTTGGCTGCCCGCAGGGAAGCGTTCACCAGGGGACCCCGGCCTGCTCCCAGCACCATTAGCACCCTAAGAAAGAAAGGGGAAGGGTCAAGCTGACTCAGCAGATAAAGAAGTAGGTATGCAAATCTCTGGGATTATGGGGAAAAGCACTCACTGGACATTGGTGTCCTTCTCTTCATCTGGCACTCGATCTAATAGACATTTATAGATGGCCTGGGGAAGGAGGGAGAGAAGAACTCTGACTATAATCCCATCTTTACCCAGGTCATCCCGGCCCTCTACCTGACCCGGACCCACACTATACCTGCTGATATTGAGAGTATTTGATGGGGTCCTTTTCAAATACTTCGTATGTCTGAGATTCCAGATTGTCCATCAGTGGCTGATGAATGAGAGGAAAAAGGCAAAGTTAGCCAGCCAGTTTCTGGCAGGGGCAATGTATCAGAATACCAAAACCTTTCCCACTGCCTCCTGAGCTTTGGCAGGATTTTACGGCACCTACCACCAGAGACATTTTCCCCATAGCTCCCTCCTCTCAGTGCACTCCAGACCCACCTGGAGTGGGGACTGCAGATAGTCTTCATAGCCCTTGGCAAAGAGTTCGTAGGCATTGGGTGGAGGGCGGTTCTGGCTCAAGTATTCCAGGTACTGGAGGTAAGAGCAGAACTCCTTCTCTGAGTGGTGATTGGTGCCTGTGATGATGAACTGCACTTCCAACTGTGAAAGAGGTCAGACTGTCAGATGCAGTCCTCCAACCAAGATTCTGGGATACTGTTATGGTTTATGGCCAAAGAGCCCTAGCATAAAATAAGGCCTGGACCAGCAGTCTTCCCAATTAACAAATCCCTCCAGGGATCCACTAAACAGCATAAGGCCTCGATAAACTCATAAAGCCCTCCTATGTCCTTCCTATGTCATATAAGCATCATCGTGGCTCAAACAGCCCTGTGGATCCTCGCGGTAACATCTTAAATGAAACCTGTGAAGTTCTCATGAGATCTGGTTCCTTTTGAAATATTTCTGGGACTCCTACTGCCATTTGCCTCTTTGTTCTCAAGACCTCCAACTTTGCTGAAACTGCTCTCCAGAAACCAAAGAGGAAAAGAATCAGCCCCACAGGAAAAAAAGCATCACACGTATGTGAGTAAGGCAAGAGGATTAGCTGGAGTACCTTTGAAACCCTACCACCCACCTTGAGGAGCCGGAAGACCAGCCTCTGGTGCATCTTAGAAAGAACAGGAAATCCCTTCTTATTGGTCAGGAAAATGCTGGTGGGGAGAATGGCTGCTTTGATGGGTTCCCCAAGCCAACGATCAATGACATGATTAGATGGAAGGTCAGCCCCAATTTCAAGAGCTACACAAAGGAAAAGAAAGACCAGTTACCTCCTGGTAGGCAAGACGGCTTTCCTTCGTGATTTTTTGTGCAAGATCTGTTTACTCCCTCAGAGCAAGGCAACTGAGGCAGAGAGAGCAGCAAAACTGTCCAGTAGCCAAGTATACATGAAACTCCTGATTCTTTTTTCTTAATTGTATCCAGCTTTACTAAAGATACTTTTCATAAACAATCACGTATTTCAGGCAGAAGGTGGGCAGACAATCCTCAACAGTATACAACTATTTTCAAACTCCCTCAGTAGACTATGAAAATCAGAGAGCTACTATAAAACCCAATGAAGTCTTCATGTGATGCTCTGAACAGGGAAAGTTCAGAATGAGCACTGACAGTTCACATTTAGCATGCTGTTTAACAACTTTTCACAAGCCGACGCTGACTTTCAGGAAATCAAATGAAAATGGCAGAATTTTCAATCTGAAGATCCACCAAGCTAAAAAAGGAACTCTTTTGAGGGATGCCATCTCCATGGTGACGCTGCAAAGTCCATATTGCCTGACATACTGGGTGTTTTGGGGTCAGGTTCCAACGGGTCCCTGGATTTAAGGGAGTCAAGTCTATGCTGAAGACAGAGAGGGAGAAGAGGATGTAAAAAATGAATTTTAGGGGCGCCTGGGTGGCTCAGTCATTAAGTGTCTGCCTTCGGCTCAGGGCGTGATCCTGGCGTTCTAGGATTGAGCCCCACATCAGGCTCCTCCGCAATGAGCCTGCTTCTTCCTCTCCCACTCCCCCTGCTTGTGTTCCCTCTCTCGCTGAATGTCTATCTCTGTCAAATAAATAAATTTTAAAAATCTTTTTAAAAAAATGAATTTTAATTTTTCCACACCAGAAGACATCTTTGCCAAGGTGGCTAATGTATGTCAACATCAAGGAATCCCTCCTCCTGGGAACCAAAGGAAGTTTCTCAAAACTATAAGGGAGGGGCGCCTGGGTGGCACAGCGGTTAAGCGTCTGCCTTCGGCTCAGGGCGTGATCCCGGCGTTATGGGATAGCCCCACGTCAGGCTCCTCTGCTATGAGCCTGCTTCTTCCTCTCCCACTCCCCCTGCTTGTGTTCTCTCTCTCGCTGGCTGTCTCTGTCTCTGTTGTATAAATAAATAAAATCTTAAAAAAAAAAAAAAAACTATAAGGGAAAGGTGTCCCCCCCCAGTATTAATCTAGCTTCAGAGATCTTCTACTAGTGACATATGCCTTTCCCCCAAAACAACAATGAAGTGTTCTGTGTGCTAACAATATAGCTTTAAGAAAAAGTAAAACAAAATTCTGCATTTTTATGAAAATTGATAATATTTCAAACTGTAAAGTCACCAGAAGTACAGTTATCAAAAATGTACACACTTCACTTGGCATCTCTGAAACTCCTCATTCTTATTCACAGGAGGTCAGAGAAGGGAAACCTATCTCTGGACCCTTGTGGACTTACCCACTGCAATCCTCTTGCTATAGTCACACAAGGTCCGGAAGTTGTGCCACCTGTCCAGGGTCAAATACAGAAAAATACAGTTAAATATATATGGCCCACCAATCACCATAGCTGGAGGAGACCACCCTATAGGCTTTACTGTGTACTACCCCTCCCCCTCCCCTTTGCCCCTGTACAGCAGGAAACCAGACATACCACATCCATGTCTTCTCCTCTCCACTATACTCCTCTGTGTGTGTACTTGGTGCATTCTCAATGATATCATCTCTCAGGTCCTCTGGAGCCACCAAGGGTACCCGCATCCAGAACTGCACATGAACAAGCACGCTATTTAGAATTCTATTTTGAACTCATTGGGTCCAGAAAGTTTCCTTCAATTATCTTGATCCAGATCTCAAGTTAATCCTTTTATGTTTTCCCAACTTGTGATTATATGTACACATACTCATATCTTGTATGTAATCCTTATGTAAATATCAGCCCTGTTCTTTATTGCAACTCTAAGTTTCTAGAAATAATTGTACATTCTGTATGTTTTCTACCCCTCTGCTTACTACTTTTAGATGGTGGTAGGCAGTACTGACATTTCAGTTCTGCCAAATGCACCCTTTACTGAATGGCTAGGAACAAGAAGGTAGCTAGCACAGCCTGACTACCATAATATGCAGCAGGAAATGGAGCCCTCAGCCATACCATGGATGAGTGGTGGCCAGTGTGGATGTGATTGGTCAAAACTCTGGCCAAGTTTGTGTTATCTTCCTGATTTAGGGGCAGCAGGAAAGCTGGAAGACCCAAATATGCCCCAAAATTCAGCTCCTGTAACATGGCCTGCAATGGAGATAAGAGGAAAAGGTTAAGAGCTAGCAACCCAAATAGCTTTAATTGCATTATATTAGATTTACTAATTATGGGAGGAAAATACTGCTCTCTACACCCAGCCAGATTACGGACCTGATCTCTAGAAAAATCCAGTGGAGAGGTTAAACAGTCTTACCGCCTCAGAGTTCCTGCGGATCTTCTCCACTTTTGAGTCTGGACGAATCCATGGAGAAAGCTTTCCCACAATTAGCGTATTCCAGTCTGCACTCCCCCCATCCAAGAAAGACAAAGACTAAATGAGGTTCAGCACTTTACTTGTTCAACTTCTAGTTCTTAACAGGGAATAGAGAGTAGAGATGAGAGACAAAGACTTTTTCTATCACAGATGTGGGAAAGCCTGATGCAGAAAAGACTAAGGCTTTTTAGCAGGTAAGCAAGAAGAAAGTAATCTATGTCCCAGGACTAACAAATATATCCAAGTCAGGAAAGGAAGAGAATGAGGGCACTGTTAAAGCAGAAGTTGTTACTGCCTCTAATAATTAAGGGGCATATGGGATGGTCCCTACCCCTTCCTGACAGCAGTAGGTCTGATCGTGTCTGGGGGCCCGGCCGATTCTTAGCAGGTTCCTGAGTGAACTCCCTCTTGAAACGCGGGTGGAAGACAGGCATGCAGAGGAAATCAAACCTACAACCGCGACAGACCCAGAATCGTCATGTAAAGAGAGCAGCAGTGCCCAAAGATCCAAGCAACTGGATTAGACTATCTCAATTCTGCACAACCCTTTCAGCTACCATCAGTCACCCGACTGGACTGCTGAGTTCAGCCCACCATGGGGCCTATCACTTCCGCTGCACTGTGCCTCAGTTTCTCCCCAAAACACAGGCATGGAAAAGGAGAAAAGATAAAAACACACGCCAAGTGGATTTTCTACTCTACTGTCACCGGTTTTCCAAGACTGTCACATCCAGATTTGCCCCAGTACCGCCCAGGCCTTACCCCTCAAGGTTTATCTCGTCTCTCCCTAACCCTCTAACACTACCCCCCAACTCCACTCTTAGACTATAATTCCGCTCTCCGGGGCCCTGAAGGTCTGTAGTCCCCTTTTTGAGTTTACCTGACAACTCCCCTGACTTTGGGGCTCCGTGACCATACGCCCCAGCAAGTTTTTGTTTGTTTTTTGGGGTTTTTTCCCCCCACGATCCAGGGCCTAAGGCTTCTCCATCCTCCCCTAAGGAGTAATGGTTTCTCCCGCCCTATCTTACCCACTCCGACCCCCTCACCCCTGCCTCTCAGGGGATGACTAGTCTGTCCCTCTTCGTCCCCGAGTTCGGAGCCCGCATTCCGCTTGCAGAGGTCTGGGCCCTCACCCCTGCTTGGCCACAGCCCCCAAAGTGTCAGCTATTTCGGGGACGCAGTTCAGGTCCCTCCCGCTGGACACGCGGCTCCCACCGGCACCTCCGACCGCCATCGTCGCCATCTTTTCCCTCGCGCTGTCCACGCCGGGATTCCTTGATATTAGCAGCCAATCACAAAGCCAGAAAAAAGCCCGCGGAAGGCGGGACGAGTCGTCTTAACAACCAGAGCATCTTCCACTGCTTCAGAGCTGGAGGCGGAGGGGTGGGGAGTGGCTCTTTCCGCCAATCCGCGGGCTGCACAGTGACGTACGACGTGGCTCCGGAAGATCCGCCAATCTCAGGGTCTGGTTCTTGACGAACTTCAATCTCCCAGAATGCTTTGTGCGTTCATAGACCTTCGTTAAGGGACTACACGTCCCATGAAACCCTGCAGTATAAGTTTGAAGTATTATTGCTGGGCCTTCTGTAATTGTCTCGGGGCCAGTGGCGCAATGGATAACGCGTCTGACTACGGATCAGAAGATTCCAGGTTCGACTCCTGGCTGGCTCGGTGAGACTGAGGTTTCTTTATTGCTCTACAGTCTTAAGCAGCATCTTTTAAGTCTCCCTTCCTCTCCTTACACTTTCAGAAGTTTCCTTGTTACGTTTTCACGAGTTCAGTTTTCACCTCTTAATTTGAGTTCTGCAGCCATCTTATGTCAGCTTTTCCCGTTAACTAATTCAGAGGTGGTTCCTGTGTCAACTGCTTGGGTCCCTCTAAACCCCGAGAAAACCGGGTTAATGGCTGGTGCTCTTAAAATGGGCCTTAGTATATTACAAATAGATTGTGGCAACTCAGCCTCTAATTCCTCATGATTCTATATCTCAAACACAAAAGGTAAATAAACACACACAGACACATCACGTTCATTCGTAGTGAGGCATTACAGCGGAGAGGAGTCATGAACTAACTGCCTGGCGGAGGCCTGGGAAAATATCTTCATTCTTGTTAGAGGGACGGAACGAAAGGAGAGAAATGAAGCAAGGAAATACACAGGGAAGAGAAGGGGAATACCTGAAGGCAGGGAGCCCAGAGGTGTTGAGGACCTGGCAGCGGAGATGGAAAGGAGAACACAGCACAAAAGGCCCAAAGAAGGAGGCGTCGACAGAACTTACGGATTGCCTGGCAGGGAGCCGTAAGAAAGAGGAATCTGGGTTCTGGCCTCTGTGAGTGAAACAAGAAAGAAATGGGTTTAGGGAGAATCAGAGTTCGGGTTTGGAAATGCTGAATTAATTGGACGCCTAGGGGGCGCTGTGTAATAGAGAGTTGGACGAAGGGTGAGGTGAACCAGACAAGATTTGGAGATGGCCAGAAGAGAAATAGTGAAAGAAGCCACAAGATTGAATGAGATCATCCTGGCCGGTCCGGGACAAAGTCCTCGGAAACCTGGTAAGGGTGTGGATAGGATAAGCTCTAAAGAGCCCTGGGTGCAAAGTAGTGCTCCAGAGGGATGAAAGTCCAAAAGCCAAACAACTTAAAACGCCTATGAAGCCTAGAGGGGTTGGAAGAGCTTTTGTCCCACCTTAGTCTTCATTCGTTTCTTGCAGATATTACTACTACAGCTGCTACAACAACAACTACTACTACTAGGTTTTTGTTTTTTAAGATTTTATTTATTCATTTGTCAGAGAACACAAGTAGGAGGAGTGTCAGGCAGGGGGAGAAGCAGGCTCCCCACTGAGCAAGAAGCCTGATGCAGGACTTGATCCCAAGATCTCCGGATCATGACCAGAACCAAAGGCAGACAGGCAACCGACTGAGCCACTCAGGCATCCCTAGGCTTTATTTCTTTTCTTTCTTTCTTTCTTTCTTTTTTTTTTTTTAAGATTTTATTTATTTACTTGACAGAGAGAGAGAGAGACTGAGAGAGGGAACACAAGCAGGGGGAGTAGGAGAGGAAGAAGCAGGCTCCCAGCAGAGGAGCCTGATGTGGGGCTCGATCCCAGAACGCCGGAATCACGCCCTGAGCCAAAGGCGGACGCTTAACGACTGAGCCACCCAGGCGCCCCTATTTCTTAAAACAGTTTTAGATTTACACAAAAGTTGGGCAGATAGTACAGTAAGTTCCCAAATGCCTTCCCACAGATTTCTCTGTTATCAACATCTTAACATATATGGTACATTTATTACAATTCATGGACCAATGCCGATACATTATTATGAACTTTAGTCCATAGTTTATTCAGATTTTCTTAGTGTTAACCTAATATCCTCTTTCTGTTCCAAGATCCTATCCATGATACCATATTACATACAGTTGTCATGTCTCCTAGGCTCCTCTGGGCTGTGTCAAGTTTCTCAGTTGTTCCTCATTTTTAATGGCCTTGATAGTTTTGAGAAGCACTGGTCAGGCACACTATAGATGCCCCTTTACTGGAATTTGTCTGATTGTTTTCTCATGATTAGACTGGGATTATGGGTTTGGGGAGGAAGATCACAGAGATAAAGTGTCATTTTCATACTATCATATCAATAATATATACTATCAACGTAATTTATGACTGTTGATGTTGACCTTTATCACCTGGCAAAAGTAGTGTTTACCAGGTTCCTCTACTGTAAAATTACACTCTCCCCACCTCCTTCCATCCCGTGCTCATTGGAAGGAAGTCACCGTGTGCATCCTACACTTAAGGAGTAGGGAGTTATGCTGACCCTCCTTTAGGGTGGAGTGTCAACAATATTTATTTGGAATTCTTTCTGCGGCTCTTATGAGTAGGTGGTTGTCCACAGGAAGTGGGTGAGTGCTCTACCAACATTTTAAGAGGTAAAAAAGAGTTTTGAGGAGGACTGCTTGTTCTCTGCCCCAGCTGTGCCCAACCAAAGTCTACATTCAGAGAAGACTTATTAGATGTTTCTTCTTCAGAAGCTAATTATCTGGGTTGTGGACCATCTGTGCTCCTGGCATCTTCCTCCTGATGTCAAGCTGGTGGCTGCTCTGTTGGTTGTTAACTAACCCATCCATGGGTAAGAGGGAGGGAGGAATATCTATGAAACAGTAATGTCAGTTTTGCCATCGGTTAAAATAATTTTCAAGAGAACTTGTGCAAAACGAGCCTGGAATTTCTGACTGGCCTTAAAATAACTTCACATGGGCCGAATTTCATTTGTCTGGGATGTCTTTGTTTTTTCATTCAAAATGGCCTCAGCTCTGTGGCAAACGTGATGCTGAACAGTTCCCAGTAATTCCGCAACACATTGCTCTCCGCCTTTCCAACAGCACTTTCCTGTGACTTCTAAAAACAGCAGGTACTGTGGGTCTGCCTGTAGGAGCCGGAGAGAAGCAGAAGCGAAGGAGCTCCTTGGAAAGGACTTGGCCGGAAGCATAAAGTCAGAGTTGGTGAAGTCTGTCTTCTGTTCGGCCTCCGTCTGCTCTGCCCTCCGTGCTGAACTCTTGCGCTCAGAAGCATGTAAGTCTCTGGTGGAAGGCCTACTGAATGCAAGCCTTTGCTGGGATGAAAACGTAGGGAGATGGTAGGACAGGGGCAAATACCCTGGGTGAGAAATAATGGTACTTTCTCCAACAGGAGCCAGAGACCAACAGGCAGAACCTTGGCAACTTTCTGGAAAGGAAAGAGTATCCCCTCGCAGATGATTCTCCCCTTGCCCCTCTACCCCTCCCCTCACATTCCTCACCTCCAGGCCCAGTTCTTTAACCGGATCCTGTTTTTGTGACCTTGTTCAAACACCTCCAGCCCACTGTAAACACTCCCTTCATCCCTGGTGCTCGGCTCCTCCCTCAGCACTTGCCTCCCTCCTCAGCACCCCTTCACTCACCCCTGTGCCTGCCCAGCCAGCTAGACTCTTCAACACCAAAATAATGGCCCGTTTGACCCTCCTACTGCTCCAAATTGCTTCTGTACAATCAAGGCTGTCCTGCAGCTACCGAAGTGGCAGAATTACTGAGGCAAGATAATCGCTGCCGATTTGCATTCTCTTCCTTGTCAGCTCTATTATACAGTGTTTGTCTGTCAGAATGAATAGAAAGTAGAAACTGTTCTGGAACACAGAAAAAGATGGAAAACTACCCGATTTGTTTATGAAGCTGAATATCAAAACCTGTCAGAAATAGCATCCCCCCCCCAAAAAACCCCTATAGACCAATCTCCCTTATGACTGTAAATGTAAAAATCCTAAAATATTTAAGATTAACACATAAAAGTCAGCAGTATTGTAACATAATAATTACATACTACAACCAATTCGGGTTTAATCTTGGGACTTAAGACAGGATTAGGTATTAGGAAATTTATTTATATAAAAGGTCAAAAATAAACCAAACAAGAAAAACATCTGATCATTTTTAATAGTCACCAAAGAAAACATGGCAAGTCAATTCCATTTGCTATAAACACTCCTAGTAGTCTTAATATTCTTCATATATATGGGGCGCCTGGGTGGCACAGGGGTTGGGCGTCTGCCTTTGGCTCAGGGCCTTTGGCTCAGGGCGTGATCCCAGCGTTCTGGGATCGAGCCCCACATCAGGCTCCTCCGCTGGGAGCCTGCTTCTTCCTCTCCCACTCCCCCTGCTTGTGTTCCCTCTCTTGCTGGCTGTCTCTATCTCTGTCAAATAAATAAATAAATAATCTTTAAAAAAATATTCTTCATATATAAACACGTGTGTGTGTGTGTGTATATATATATATATATACATGAAGTCAACAATTTATGTAAAAACAAGAATGTCTAGCTTCATCACTGTGTTATTTACTATTTTTCTGAAGTATCAAACACAATAGGCTGGAAATTTTTAAAAAAGGGTTATAACTTTTGGAAAGAGAGAGACAAATTTATCACTGTGCACAGATGATAGGATTGTATACATAGAGAATCTATGAGGATCAATTTTAAAATGATGAGAATTAATAATAGAATTCAGAAAAGTCACTTGATACAAGACAAATACAATACAAATCTGTAGCCTTTTAAATGCTGAGAATAACCAGTCAGAAGACATAATTAATACAAATATCCCAATAACATGATCATTAAGATCAGGTACTGTGGAGCCAGGTGGTTAAAGCTCTGTTCATCCACTTACTAGCTACATGAACATAACCTCTCTGGCCTCAGTTTCCTCGTCCATAAAATGGCCTCAGTTTCCTCGTCCATAAAATGGGATAGTTCTTATCTCATAAAGCTGTCAGGAGGATTAGTTAAGTTTAAATTAGTTAAAAATAGTAAAACATTGAGAACCTACCCTGCACATAATAAGCCTTCAATCCTGTGATTAGTTTTTTCCTCATTCACAACGCTAACAAAAATGCTGCTATAAAATACTTAGCTGGAACCTTCCTGCAAAATGTGAGGAAACTACATAAAGAAAATTACAAAGTTGTGCTGAGAGATACAATGAAAGACAGAAAAAAATGGAGAGACAAGCCGTGTTCTGTAAAAAAAAAAAAAAAAAAGAAAT
>NC_048237.1:2338087-2372926 GCF_002007445.2 Ailuropoda melanoleuca
GACAGAGATAGAGACAGCCAGCGAGAGAGGGAACACAAGCAGGGGGAGTGGGAGAGGAAGAAGCAGGCTCATAGCAGAAGAGCCTGATGTGGGGCTCGATCCCACAACGCCGGGATCACGCCCTGAGCCGAAGGCAGACGCTTAACCGCTGTGCCACCCAGGCGCCCCAAAGATGTCAATTCTTACCAAATTAATTTCTCGCTTTTACAGCATTCAATCACGACTCTAATGGAATCTTTTGTTACTTGATAAAATGATTCTACTATTCATCTGCAATAAAAATCAGACAAGAAAAGCAAAGAAAATCCAAAAAACGAGGAGAAAGGAGAAGGAACTGACTCTATATTTTAAGCCCTTTTCCTTAAACCCTTTATGAAATAAGCTGTATATAAATAAATAAAGGGCTACAATGTGCAGTTGGTGTAAGAATAGAGAGAATAATAGAGCTAAACCAGTAGCCCAGAAACAGACCAGTTATATGTGTATACATGTTTGTGATTAAATATATGATTTAATTTGTAATAATAAAACCAGCTAACACCTACTGAGCCCTTCTTTCGTGACAGGTTCTGTGAAAAGCTCTCTACATTCGCAAGAACCCTGTGAGGTAGGAGATACTACTCTCTTCGTCTTAGAAAGATAAAGTGAGTTGCCCCCCCTAAGAAGGGGTTCAGATGGGGTGCAAACTTAGGTCAGCTGACTCCAGAGCCTTTGATCTTTTTTTTTCTTTTTTTTTTAAGATTTTATTTATTTGACAGAGATAGAGACAGCCAGCGTGAGAAGGAACACAAGCAGGGGGAGTGGGAGAGGAAGAAGCAGGCTCATAGCAGAGGAGCCCGATGCGGGGCTCGATCCCAGAACGCCAGGATCACGCCCTGAGCCGAAGGCAGACACTTAACCGCTGTGCCACCCAGGCGCCCCCAGAGCCTTTGATCTTAACCTTAAGGCATATCATCTATAATTTTCCTTCTAGAAAGCTATCTTAGACAATCTTCTCAAACTAGGACAAAGATTAATTAAGAGAAATGCTTAGTGTAGCATTTTTTTATGATTACAAAGAATGTAAAACAACAAGTTGGATATCCTATAGGGGTATGGTTAAATAAATCATCCATGCAACGAAATCTTAAGCAGCCATTAAAATCAATGTAGCCAGAGAAAATTTAATAACATGGAGGAGCGCTCAATGATATCCTCTTCTGTGACACAGATTACAAACTGTACATACAGAATGACTTTGATATGTGGGGGGGGGGAATAGTATTTTCCAAATTTTCTGTAATAAACATGTTTATATTATAGGGATGACATTCTTAAAAATGAGTATAAAACCTGTGCCCTCCCCCTGGGTTTTCTGCTCGTTTGTATCCTTCTTTCTGGTGAAGACCCCTTCCCTCTCTCCAGGTCCCTAATGCTGTCCTGTCTTCAGCAGTCACTCTCACCTCAGAGCATCAATGTAATAGCCCTCCTGCACAGATGATTATTTGTTCAGTCCTATCTCATGCCAGGCCCTTTAAATATGTTCTCTCACTTAATCCTCCGGACGTAATCTTCTGGGGGAGGAATTACTGATGTACCCATTCTGTGGATGAGGAAACTGAGGTTAAGTATCTTGAACAAAGTTATGCGTCGGTTAAGTGGAGGAGCCAGAATGAGAACCCAGTTCTTCCGATTCCCAACTCACTGCTTTTCTTTTTACCTTGCCCACAATGTGGTCCAAGGACCTCGGGGCTCCCTGAGACCCTTTTCAGGAGGTGTCTGAGCATCTCCTACACGTCTATGTGAGGCCAGGTTTTCTTTATTCAACCAAAGGCACATATCACCACAGAAAGAGGAGACGGGAATTCACTTGTCTTTTATTGAACCAGATATCAAGGAGATTTACAAAAATATAAAACAATGTTACTCTTGTTCATTAAATTTTGTTTGTTTTTGAAAATGTACTTTTTTTAATTAAAATGTATTATTGGGGCACCTGGGTGGCTCAGTCGGTTAAGTGTCTGCCTTCGGCTCAGGTCATGATCCCAGGGTCCTGGGATCAAGTCCTGTATCAGTCTCCCTGCTCAGTGAGGAGGCTGCTTCATCCTCTCCCTTTACCCCTCCCCCTTGCTCGTGCTCTCTCTCTCAAATAAAATCTTTAAAAAAGGTATCATTTAGGGGCGCCTGGGTGGCTCAGTTGTTAAGTATCTGCCTTTGGCTCAGAGTGTGATCCCAGAGTCCTGGGATCGAGCCCTGCATGGGGCTCCCTGCATTGGGCTACGTGCTCCACTGGGAGCCTGCTTCTTCCTGGGAGCCTGCTTCTTCCTCTCCCACTCCCCCTGCTTGTGTTCTCTCTCTTGCTGGCTGTCTCTCTCTCTCTGTCAAATAAAGAAATAAAATCTTAAAAAAAAATGTGTCATTTATGTTAACATGCAATGGGCTTATTTTTTAATGAATTAATAAACATTCTTTAAATTTTTCTCAGTTTTAATTTTTTTCATTGGGAAAATATTCCGTTTATTCAGTTTATTGTGAATGTCTGGAATATCAGATACATCATTTCAAAACGTAAATATCCAATCACATTTCAACGTCCAACTTAGATCACCTGAATATTTTCTTTGCTTTTCTCTAACAATGACAATAAGAGCCTTCTATATTTTATTAGTTTCTTTAGTTTTTAAAATAGTTTTTTAAGTAATGTTCAAGTAAACTCCAAGTGATTATCTTCGACTTTTTCTGAATAAAAAGTTTCTGTTCCTAAGACATAGGCTTAAAATTCATATACTTGATATTACCAAATGAAATTTTATCTGTTGTAGGAAGAAGGAAATCAAGTTTCAATGAATACTAGAAAACCGTTCAACCCTTACTCATTATTTACTGCCTCTTCCCCTCTGACACGATACAGAAAGTTCTTTTGGTTCTATGTCTGCCACCAGGGACTAAGTACTGCTTTCACGAAGTTGAAATCTAATCAAGATCAGATTCAAGAAGATTTTATTTATTTATTTGAGAGAAAGAGAGAGAGAGGAGCAGGAGTGGGGCAGAAGGAGGGGCAGAAGCAGACTCCCCACTAATATGGGGCTCAATTCCAGGACCCTGAGATCATGACCTGAGCTGAAGGCAGATGCCCAACCGACTGAGCCACCCAGGCGCGCCAAGATCATAGTTAAAGATCAAAGCAGTTGTGACTTATTGGAACTTGGATACTACATGACTCCATCTTGACAAAGGGTTACATTCAAGAAACTCCATGCTCAATGGAACTGAATAATTTTTTTTTGATCGCCTTCAGAAAAATACTGTTGATATTCTCTCCATTTTGATTTTTAATATGAAAAATATCTACAGATAAAACTTATATAAACAAACACTCTTTGGAGTCCTTCAAAATTGTTGAGAGTAGAGGAGTCCTGACACCAGAAAGATGGAGAACACTTGGCTTATAAGTAGCTGCCCCCCAAGAGATTCTGATGTTATAGACAGGACTAAACACCCCTCCCTGAGCTCCCAGGGGCAGTGACCCTTTCGAGGGTAAACTGTTCCAGTGCACACTTCCTCACTACTTTAAAAAGAGGTCAGGTGGTTTTGGCTGGGTTCCCTATCCATCGTCCTCCATCCCCATCAGAGCCCTGATGTAGTCCTGGAAGAACCACCAGGCGAAATGGGTGGTGTCTGCTTTCTGTTCTCCATCGCCACGCACAGTGCTGTCTTCATAAAGGCAGAGGCATGAGGGTGGGGAAGGAGTTGAGAAGAAATAAGTGTCAGGGTGACCTTCTATTTTTCCTTATGCCAGAAGAGGGCTGGGGCAGGAGTTAGCAAACTCTGACAGTTGGCATCCTGCCTGTTTTTTGCAAATAAAGTTCTATCGGAATACAACCATACCCATTCAAAATAGATAAACAAGCATACCTCCCAATGTTGTGATGAAAATTCAAGCACCTCGCATCGCAAGCCCCTTAAAGAAGTTGTGACAAAGCTGTGGGGATTTAAATGGTAGACCTTTTCTACCCGGAATGACAATGGGGAAGCAGAACTTGAGGTAGGTCTCAGAGATGATAGAATTTTGAGTCAAGAGTTCTGCAGGTAGATAGAACTGTAACAAGCACAGGAAAGCATGAAAGGGTGAGTAAGCCCAAGCAAGGGGGTGGCGGAGGGTGACTAGTGAGTGTAAATGGGGGGAAAGGTTGGAAAGTGGAGTTTCACCCTGAGGACTTGAATCCACAGCTAAGCCATGTGGACTGCCTTTGGAGAAATGACAAAACGAAGTAAAAATTACAAAATACTTATGAAAAGTAAATTAGAATCATCAGAAAAATTGGCCCAGCAGAGGTGAATGAGAGGAGGGACAGTTAGGACAATTGGCAAGGCCCAAAATGAGGACCTGAGTGGGATGGGGCAGTGGCAGGGGAAAGGTGACCATCGACCTCATGGGGTGGCAGGAGGACACCGGCAAGGTCTTCAGGATCTGGCCCCAGCTTTGTAGTCCCAGAGCCTCTATTTGCCAGTAGTCCTCTGTGCCTCCAACTCACCGCAAACTCACTGCATTGCCGGTGTACTTGGGAGGACGGCGCTTTCTAGTGGCAGGGATATTCATCTGCTGTATGGGGGCATCCTCTTCCCAGAGTCAGGGATAAGCAACTCAGTAACCATGATGTTGCTTGGAAAATATCTACTTGGACCTAAGGTATCAGAGGATCTCAGGACAGCAGGTTCTGGAACCAGATTGTATGGGTTCATGCCAGGCGTCTTCAAGTTACAAGCTTTGTGACATTGCACCAGTTACCCCATCTCTCCACACCTTAGTTTCCCGATTTGTAAAGTGGGGGTGGTAATGGTACTCACCTTAGAAGTTTGCTGTGATAATTGAATGATTTACTACATGCAAAGTGCTTAGAAATCATATCTGGCACCTAATAAGGTTTCAAAGCTCTTGTTTTATGAAGAGAGCTTGCAATCAGGTCTTGTTCCTGCCCCCAGTGTAGCCTCTCTCTACGGTAGCCTAACTTATATCCCCAGTTCAGTGTCTCTTTCAAACAGGTTTAGGGCTGAGTGTGATGGTGAGTTTACGTGTGTCAACTTGGCTAGCCTATAGTACCCAGTTATTTATTTTTTTAAATAAAGTTTTTATTTATTTATTTGAGAAGGGAGGGACAGAGGGAGAGGGACAAGTAGACTCCCCACTGGGCAAGGAGGCTGACACGGGGCTCCAGTCAGGACCCCAAGATTATGACCTGAGCCAAAGTCAGACACTTAACCAACTGAAGCACCCAGGTGCCCCAGTACCCAGTTATTTAAACAAACACTAATCTAGGTGCTGCAGTGAAGATGTTCTGTAGATATGGTTGACATCTATAGTCAGCTGACTTTAAGTACAGTACCCTTGATAATGCAAAAGGGTCTCATCCAATCAGTTTAAGACCTTTTTTCTTTTTAATTTTATTTTTTTAAGTAAACCCTACCCCTAGCATGGGGGTCCCCAACAAGACCCTGAGATCAAGAGTTGCATGCTCTACCGATTGAGCCGGCCGGGGACCCCAGTTTAAAGCCTTTAGAGCAAAAACTGAGGTTTCCTACTGAAGAAGAAATTCTGCCTCAAGACAGCAAGCATCATTTCTGCCTGAGCGGCCTGCCTACAGCCCGCCCTACAAATTTCAGAATTACCAGCCCCACAATCACGAGCCAATTCCTTAAAATAAATATCATTTTATATAATATATAGAAAAATATAATTATTAATATAATATAATAAATAAAATATAATATGATTCATAGGTTCTGTTTCTCTGGAGAACCCTGACCTTGCTCTTTGGATAACCCTTTTCTAAATTCTAGGCTGATTGTTTACTTTTGATTATACGTTATTTCTTCAGCCAGGCTTAGTACATTTAGGTCTCTCTAAGATTCAGTTGTCTTTTTCTAGACCAGGACAGCCACTTAGGCTAGACCTTAGCCACTCGAATACAAACCACTTTTCACAGTAAATTATTTCTACAATTATGTCTATTTTCAGTTGACTCCTATATTTTCACTGTCTCAAGATATAAGGAGACCTACCAGTTCCTTTAACAAAATCTAGCCCAGGTCCTTCAAGATGGGTAATGTGGAGAGATTGTTCAGGGGTGAGAGACCCCACAGAGAGGCTGGACCTCCGAGATTCCCCTCTCTTTGGGGAGAGCATCAGGCTGGCCTCTAGGGGGCGCTGGATTTCCTCTGTGCTGGCCGAGGAAGATTACAGGGTCGCTGCCCCAGAGACACGGATAGTCACCCTTCATGGAGAACCTTGAGGGGACAGGTTTTGTTTGTCCAAGAGCCCCCGAGTTTCCTTATGGAGAACAATCCTATCCCAAGCTCTGGAGGTGATTTATTTTGTATCTCATTATAGAGGAAGAATCAGCAAGACTGGGTTCTTGGTCAGATGGGGTAAATGCCAAGTGAAGAGAGAGAGAGATGCCCGTGAAAGAAAGGAGAGGCAGTAAATGTAAATCTTTTCTGAAAAGTGTGAAGGGGAGCGAGGGCTGCTGAAGTCCAAGACGCTAACCTTCAGCTCTCACTGCCACCCAGCCCCTCCGCTGGCCCTCTTCCCCTTCCCACCGATTCCACAACAGCCAACAGCTCCCACGAAGGGCATCTCCCGCGCACCTGCCGTCTCCAGTCACTGCGAGGAATGAAAGGACCAAGACAAACCGCTGTAGTGCCCCCTTTGCGCAGCACTGAACACCTCTTGTGTCCCTTCTCCCTTCATGGCACGGTTTTGAGATACTTTTTCTACCAAACTATATTCATAAGCTCAGTAATTACTTTTTCATGAAATTACTAGAATTAATATACTGACTTTCTGTAATACCAAAAAAGCAAAGACACTTGAGCAAGGTACAGATGCAATGATATTCAATTAAGCATTTTGCGGAAGGGCAAACTGGAAACAATCTAAATATCTCTTGAGAAGGGAATGGCTAAATTATGATGAAGCCATACTCCAACAGTATGAGCTAATATTGCGGTACATATGTTTGCAAATGTTTAGAAAAAGCTCTGGCATTATATTCACCAAATCGCTCTGGTTACCCTAGCGTAGTGGATTGGGGTAATGGGCTGTGTGTGTGTGTGTGTGTGTCTCAGGGGGTGTGGTAAATCTTTTACTTTTTAGTATTATATATTTGTTTTGTTTGAGGTTTTTTTACAAAACACATTTTTGTTGTTGTTTTTAAGCCAATAAATATATATCTTTTTATATAGCTGGGCAGCACTGTTGCAAGCAAATGTTTGGTTTTATTTGGGCTTTGGGAAACACAAGAACAGCTAGCTGTCCAGCTCCATGTCATTTAGGGAGCCAGGGCCGGGAACCATTGCCTTGAAGCCGTTTGCTTTCTCGGGTAGTTGGGAATCAACGTTTCTCAGACCCCAGCTCTCCAGAGACTTGACTGAAGCCATGGGATATTCTTCTCAAATTTTGGTTATTTAAGATGAAGGCTTTCCTTGGTGCATGACTTACTCATTTCTAACCCTGTGTGACCCACTGCCCATTCCCTTCTTTGTCTTTGTCACTTGTTCCAAAATGCCAGCCCAAACTTACCTCTAAAGCCTGAACCAAAGCTCTCTTCCCTACTAAGGTTCTACCTTATAATTCCTGATTCACTTCTCTTAGTTTTCAACCACATTTATTTGTACTTCCTATAACCTTATATTTTTAGACTGTTTTTATGTGTCTACTAGTAAGTTGCAGACCTTGAGGACAGGGTCCATTTCTTTTTTATTATTATCCTTATTCCAAATACAAAAACCTAGTATGGTTTAAGATGAGTAACTAACTAAATGAGGAAATGCTGAATGCCATAATAAATCACAAGAAAAACTATTTTGAGATTTTTGATGTTCATCTCTAGATGCTACTAACTACAAAGGGAAAATGTATTCTATATAGAAGAGAGATTGACGATTACCACCTTAACCAATCAAATTCAGCATAATTAATTGTGAGACATTCTAACCCAATATGGCTCCAGGGTGATATAATGTGAAGTACATAATATCATCTATTAAGTATTCTTTGCAAAAATGTTTAACCTAAATCTAATAAAGCCTGTAGACCTACAGGAAATGTAGGCTTATAGCACTGTCCAATAGAATTTTATTTTTTTAAATAGCCTGCTTATTTTCAACTTTTATTTATTAAGTCATCTCCACCCCAACAGGGAGCTTGAACTCATGACTCCAAGATCAACAGTCTCATGCTCTACCAACTGAGCCAGCCAGGGGGCTCCTAGAACTTTCTATAATGATGTAAATGTTCTATATTTGCACCACCCAATACAGTAACCACCAACCTACTGAATTTTAATTTTAATTAACTTAAATTTGAATCTATTTTTTTAAAGATTTTATTTATTTATTTAGTTATTTGAGGGACAGAGTGAGAGAGAGCACGAGCGGGGTGAGGGGCAGAGAAGAGGCAGACTCTCCACCGAGCAGGGAGCCCGACGCGGGACTGGACCCAAGGACCCCAGGATCACTACCCAAGCTGAAGGCAGCCGCCTAACCGAGTGAGCCACCCAGGTGCCCCGAAATTTGAATTTAAATAGCTACATGTGGCTCGTGGCTACTATACTGAACAGAACAGAAGAGCAAGTTAACCACCATGGGAAACAACTGGACAATGGGACATTCTACAAAGTAACCAGACTGGATTTTTTAAAAAACTAATTTCAATTTAAAAAAAAAAAAAAAAGGTTGGTGGGGCACCTGGGTGGCTCGGTCCGTTGAGCATCCAACTCTTGATTTTAGTTCAGGTCATGATCTTGGAGTCGTAGGATCAAACCCTGTGTCAGGGTCCAGGCTGGGCATGGAACCTGCTTGGGATTCTCTCTCCCTCTCCCCCTGCTCTTCCTCCCTCCCAAAAAAATAAAAAATAAAATAAATAAAAAAGGTAGGAGAAATGTTCTATTTTTAAAAAAGATTAAAGAAACCTAACACCCAGGGTCACCAGGCTGGCTCAGTTGTTAGACATGTGATTCTCAATCCTGGGGTCATGAGTTCAAGTCCCACATTTGGCATGGAGCCTATTAAAAACAAAAACAAAAACAAAAAAAGGACGGGTGCCTGGGTGGCTCAGTCGGTTAAGCATCTGCTGGTTAAGCATCTGCCTTTAGCTCAGGTCATGATCTCGGGGTCCTGGGATCAAGCCCCATATCGGGCTCCCTGTTCAGTGGGGAGCCTGCTTCTCCCTCTCCTGCTCCCCCTGCTTGTGCTGTCTCTTCTCACTGTCAAATAAATATAAATAAATCTTAAGAAAAACCCAAAACACAGAAAAAACAAACCTAACATCCAAATGTAATACGCACACCTTCAATGGACCCTAAACCAAGAAAACAAATTAGGGAAATTTTAATATGATCTAGATAATAGATATTATGAAATTATTAATTTTTTTTCAGATTTTATTTATTCGACAGAGATAGAGACAGCCAAGGAGACAAGGAACACAAGCAGGGGGAGTGGGAGAGGAAGAAGCAGGCTCATAGCGGAAGAGCCTGATGTGGGGCTCGATCCCATAACGCCAGGATCACGCCCTGAGCCAAAGGCAGACGCTTAACCACTGTGCCACCCAGGCGCCCCTGAAATTATTAATTTTTAAGTGTAATAATTTTATTAGTTATACAGAGGAATGCCCTTATTAAGAGTTGCCTGCTGAAGTATTTAGGGAATAATATATCACATCTGTAACTTACTCTACAATGGCTCTGGAAGAAAAAAATTTGTATAACTATATATTTATCAGTCTTTATAGAGAGAGGGGGAGGAGGGAAAGGAGAGGGAGAGAAAAGCAAACTGTTAATAATTGTTGAATCTGGGTTGTTAAGACTATACTGGTGTTTACTGTACTATTCTTTGAATTTTTCTGTAGGTTTACCCCAAAAATGTTGGGGAAAAGAAAAAGCATAGAATGAAGCGATACTGACTATTTCTGACTTCTTCCATTAATCTGTTCGTGATTTGTGAATTGCGTGTGGCCCAACACTTCCTTATAAATGGCAGTAAGCACCATTTATAGAAAAAATCTAAATTATGTTAAAGACCTTAGTTTTTCCTGTAAACCAATCCAAGACCATCATTATTTATTGTAGCAGAATGCCTCAAGACAGTCTCCGTGCAAGTAGTTTGAGAAGCTGAATCGGCGCCTCTGAATAAGGGTGGAGGTTTTCTGCTTCTGTTCTGTCTCTGACTTTGATGCCATCAAGGCCCTGCCTTGTTCTAAGTGGACTGTGAAACTTGGTTCCTGGGGATGATCTCTTCCCACTCCGCTTTCAGAGAAAAAAGTAACCCTCAAACCACACAGCAGGAACCAGAATACAACTAGCTTGTGTCCTTTCCTGTACCAGGGCTGGATGCCCTGCTGCTTTATCCTAACTGCCCCACTGAGAGCCGTGGTGACAGAATCGTCCCCTACCCACCGTGGCATCCAGCCCTCCTCTGTGATATTACAGGTCTTCAAGGGCAAGCCCAGATTTAATCCATACCTGCTGTCCAGGAATGAAGTCTCTTAGACTCCAGCTGGGCAGGCCGGCACTCCTACCTCCCACTCTAAGCGTAAGCATTACACATCCGTTTGTCTGGGTCCTCTCAGTTCCCCTCCTCACCCATCCAGTCTTTGATGTCCTTTTCTCATCTGTGCCCAAAGGAAGCATCATCACTTTATTCAGGAGATAATCAAATATAATACCGGGCCGACACTGACAAATAGCTGCACACAGAATTATATAAATCTGCTCCATTTCCCCGAAGAGACTCAGTCACTGTAAACAAGGAAGAAAAACCAGGACGGTATCTAACCCACTGCACTGTTTCCCGCAAGCGTCCCCACACTCCCGGAGTGAAAGCAGGCCTCAGGTGGAGGTGGTCCTTTGGGCAGGAGGTGGGGGAGACAGCGCGCGTGCGCGGAAGTCCGCCTCGGGACCCCCACGAGGCAGCGCTCAGCGGCAGGCCTTGCTAAACTCCCGGAGGGCCCAGCGCTTGTTCTCAGTCGCCTGCTTGAGTTGAGTGTACTCCTTTACCAGCCGGTCAAACTCCTCCCCAAGGACCTCATAGGTGCTCAGGACCTGTCGGGACTTCTCCATGTCCTGCTCTTGTAGGCGAATGGCCCCCTCCAAACGGTCCCTATAGCCCGGGGAACAGAAGATACGATGTAAGGATCTGGCTCCTTGGAAAGTAGACAGGACTGCGATTATGTTAAAATGGACGGGTGAGGAGAGTGCGGGACCAGCCCTGAGTAGCTGGACCAGGCCCTTGGGAGTTCTCACCTAATGAGACGGTGAACTTCCACTTTCTCAGTAGTGTAAGTGTCAGACAAGATCTTTAGCTCCTCCATCCTGACAGAGGGAAGAAAGAAATGCTGAGGGTCCCTGACGGCAGCGGAGTTAGGAACAGGACACAAGTACCTGCCCATGGTCAAGATGTGGCAGTGACAGGACAAGCAAGGTCACTCTGAATTCCTGAGTAACGTATCTCACAAGAAAGCACCTATTTTGGAAGGCTTTATAAATTAAGACTCAAGGGGCACCTGGGTGGCTCAGTCGGCTGAGCACCCAACTCTTGATTTTGGCTCAGGATCCTGAGACGGAGCCCCATGTTGCCCTCCGTGCGGGGTGTGCTTGTCCCTCTCCCTCTGCTCCTCCCCCCCACTTGCATGCGCTGTAAAATAAATAAAATTTAAAAATAAGATTCAAAAATGTCAAAAGGGGGTATCTGGGTGGCACAGTCGGTTGAGCGTCTGACTCTTGGTTTTGGCTCAGGTCATGACCTCAGGGTTGGGGGATTGAGCACCATCTCGGGCTCCACACAGTGCAGAGTCTGCTTGGGACTCTCTCCCTCTCCCTCTGCCCCTCCCCACAGTGCACGCTTGCGCTCTCTCTCAAAATAAATAAATCATTAAAAAAAAAAAAAAGAACGTTGAACACTTCTGGGTAATCCAATGGCGAATACTGCTGTGCGGCATTAACCGAATACCCATAAGATGCCAGGCACGGCGGAGAGGAAAGAGAGACGAGGCGGAGGGTTGGATGGGGTGGTGTGTGAGATAGCCTTCCTGAGACCCGCAGGGTCACACAGCTCACCTCAGCTTAAGGATCATGGCACTGCACTTGACCTCCAGGTACTGGGCGTTGATGCGGTCCAGCTCAGACTGCGTCTTAAGCCGGTGCTCCTGGAGAAGCCTCTGCAGCAGGGCAAGGCAGCGCAGAAGCACCTGAGCCCCCGGGAGGCAAAACCAAAAATCAGTAGGAAACCAGGCAGATCAAAACTCCTTGGCTTCCCCCAAAGTGGCCCTGGGGCCAGGATAAGACAGAGGAGGCCGTCCCAGTGCCCTGACAAACCTGGGAGTAGGTGGCGCTCTTCTTTTCGAGCAGCACCATCTGCTCCTTGTGCTGGCTCTTGGCATCCTGGCATTGCTGCTTCTCGCCCACCAGGACCTCTGCCAGTTTCCACACCTTCGCTGCCTTCAAGGTTTCACTGTCTGAATCTAGTCAAAGAGACAGAGGACCGGACAGGAAACCTCTAATTGCTACTGCCCCTCTAAGGCCATTTCTCAGTGCGCTATCCCACATCTAGCCCTACAAATTCTCTCTTCGGGTTTTCTTCTGGTGTCCCATGAAAATGGCCCAGTTCTCATAAAGTTCTCTTCGCTCTTACCTTTATTTTTTATTTATTTTATTTTTTTAATTTAAATAACCTCTACACCCAACATGGAGCTCCAACCCATGACCCCGAGGTCAAGAGTCACATGCTCTTCAGACTGAGCCAGCCTCATGCCCCTTGCTCTTACCTTTAAGTCCAGATTTGGCCCTTAATTCTTAAGTCAGAGAAATGAAGATAAAGGGAATACCTATTAGCCTGAACTTTCTTCCCTATTCCATTCTGATTCTCTGGAGATAAATGAACTCATCCTTCTCCGCAGTAAGAAGACACTTGGTACCTTGCTGGATAAAAGTTCTCACACAATTCCTTGCTTGTATGCTACCCGCAGGAAGCAAACAAATGAGCATCTCCAGTGCTTCCTAGCTTCTGTCCTGGATCTAAAACTCA
Source organism: Ailuropoda melanoleuca (assembly GCF_002007445.2). Lineage (NCBI taxonomy): Eukaryota > Metazoa > Chordata > Mammalia > Carnivora > Ursidae > Ailuropoda > Ailuropoda melanoleuca. Next base: position 2,351,147 of record NC_048237.1, read on the forward strand.
ATGCATTGTTCTCAGAAGAGCAGACCAGGAACCCTGAAGGTCAGCTGTGGATGGAGCAGAGTGCCAGCACTCACCGGAATTGGGGTCATGGTAACAGAGCAGGGTGAAACATTTCTTCTTGAGCTGCTCCTCCACTTCCGGTGGGAGCCGGGCTCTCATCCACACAAAATCCTATAGCCACAGAAGCAAAAAAAAGAGAGATGCAAACAGACTGTGAGAACTAGGAAGATCCAGCCAACAAGTACAGGATGGTAACACTCTCAATGTTAACCAGCGAAAATGCATCAAGAGACATCGGGGAGATTTCATTTTTATTAGCCTATCAAATTTGCAAAGAATAAAATGATGGTCAAGACCCCATGTTGATGAAAAGGTAGGGAACTGGCAATATACACCCGTATGTTTAACGTGTATATCCTCTGGCCAGTGATCCCACTGTGACAACTGATAATTGCAGAAATTATCAGACAAAGGCAAACACACCTACGAACTAGCATGTTCCTATCAGTGTGGTTTCTAACAGCAAAAATGTAAAAACAACCATATCCATCATTAAGGTTAAGCAAATTATGCTACATCCATATAATGGAATCCTTTTTTAAAAAAATTTTTTTAATGTAATCTCTACCCCCAATGCGGGGCTCGATCAAGAGTTGCAAGCTCTATGGACTGAGCCAGCCAGGCACCCCCATACCCTGAAATCCTATCCGTGATTTAAACTGACGATATAGGGACGCCTGGGTGGCTCAGTCAGCTGAGCATCTGACTTTTGGTTTCAGCTCAGGTCATGATCTTGGTGTCATGGGCTTGAGCCCAGGGCCGGGCTACGCGCTCAGCTCAGAGTCGGCTCGGGATCCTCTCTCTCCCTCTGCCCCTCCCCTCACTTGCACTCTCTCTCTCTCAAACAAATCAATAAATCTTTTAAAAACTAAAATAAAACAAAATAAACTGATGATATAACAACACTGAGCACGAACTATGTGCCTGGCATTGTGCTAAGGGTGCTTCAGGAGCTATCATCTTATTTTCATTTACTTATTGACTTGAAAAAAGTCCCAAATACATTAAGTGAAAACTGATTACATTCACTATACAAGCATGGGGGCTATAATACCATTTACGTTGGGCTGTAGATAATATACTGTACTTATTTCTAGATGTAGCATTTCAGCTTTTACTTTCTCCTGTGTAACATTTTTCTTATTTATTTGAGTTTGGCCCCCATGAACGTGTATCATTTTTACAAAAACAATAAAGTGTAACCAAAAAACGTTTAAGTATATGGGAGACATTAAGCCATTTCCCTTCTTTGGTCCCAGTCTCTGCCCACCCCCAACCTCGGAGGGGGGCATGAGCTCCAGAAGGTCCGCCTTCTCCAGCCCCAGCAGTGGAGGCATTTCCCTCTCCCGGCTGGGACCCAACAGTCGGGTCAGTTCAGTCACAAGTAGCCGCTGTTCCAGGGTCTCGTGAAACTGACAGAGAACAAAAAACAAAAAGAAGTTACTAAACAACTTCTCCCACTCCGCCTCCTCCATCCTCATAAACCAGTTCTTCACACATTTTCCAAGTCCTCAAACATGTTATCCCCCTCAGCTGCCAGTGCCTTCTCCTGTCAATCTTTCTTTTCAAAACCCTGACAACACGCCCACCTCTTCCGCCACAACTACAGTCTATTTCTTCTTCTCCTTTTAAAAGATTTTATTTTTAAGTCATCTCTACACCCAGTGTGGGGCTCGAACTCACAACCCTGAGGATCAAGAGTCACGTGCTCCACCCTCCGAGCCAGCCACGCGCCCCCCAGTCCATTTCTTCTTTGATAACCATCCCTCGAAGCTCCTACTTGCCCCAGAGCATACAATCAGGTGAAGCCACAGTTGGCCTGGTCAGTCCTGCGGCTGGTAACCACCCCCTAGTGCATCTCTCCTGCTTCACCTTTTTGTCCTCAGAAGTTAAATTTGTGTCTTGTGTCTTCACATAGTAGTCCACAAGCAGCTCTTGAATGACTCTCTGTAAAATCTCAGACCTCAGCCATGTTGTCTTATGCAGTCGAACTTCCTTCCATGCCTAGGAAGCCAAAAAAATCCCAGGTAGGAAGCTCTTTCTCTCTTGGAAGATTCTTCCTTCCTCCTGTCATTCCTCCTCCCGGGGCTCTTACCTGAGCCTGCTCCTTTGCCAGGGTGAGGCTTAAGCCACTCTCATCCATGTGCTGGGACAGACCCAGCAGCAGTTTGCTGAAGTGTGGGTTCTGTAACAGGTCCTCTTCACTCAGGTTACAAGGAGGAAGCTGTTTGCTACACACTTAATGGGATGTCCCCCACAGGGGCAAAAGAGAAAGGAAAAAACCCAAAAAAAACAAAGGAGGTATCATATATAATTGAGAATCACTCTTAGCTTAATACTCACTTCCAAAAAACCCCTAGGTTTTTGGTAGGGAAGTTTTCTAAATCTAATGAAATGTTTAAAACCCCACAAATAAACTCGAGGCTATACTCAAAAGTAACAAGCATTTATATTTATATATACAAAGATATTAATCAAGAATTAGGGAATGAGTCTCTAATGAAACTAAGAGCTCAGAAAATGGAAGTAGTCAGAAAGTATTAGACAAATAGAATCAGGAATAAGGGACCTTTTAATAGGGGTCACCAGAGTACTCCAAATGCCCCATTTACACAGAATAGCTAGAATTCTTGAGGAAAGGGAAAAAACCAAGGTAAAATTCCAACTTTAGATGTGATCTCTAGTTGCATAAGCAAGACTGTGAGAAGGTATACTCTTAGGAGTAAGTGAAAATCTGAAGTAAATTCTTACTGTACAGAGCTGAGTAACCCATGTGGACTCAGAGCAGCACACACATGAGAAAAAGTGCAAGAAAACGGGATCCTCTGATTATTCCATTGGTTCAAGGGCCTCTCTTTCCATCTCTTTTCCCACATGCTTTCTGCTGGGGTCTTCTGTTTTACTCCTACTTACCAAATAATCAAACTTTCATTATTTGGACCATGAGAAAGCCGCTTTGGAAACTAAGAACTCTCTTTTTTCTCCCCCTCAGGCATTGAAGGATCAACATGGCAATGTTCAAAATATAGAAGATTCAAGTTCTTGAAGGATTCAAGATATAGAAAGGGTTTGGAGATAGGGAAAGAATTCAAGATACAGAAGGATTCAAGATACAGAAAGGGTTTGAGATAGGGGAAGAATTCAAGATACGTAAGGACCTGAGATTTTGGAGTACAAGATATGAGAAAATTTAAGACCCAGGTAGGAAGGAAGCCTTCGCAGAGTTTGCTGGCCACCCTTCTCTTGAGGTTATGCCTGCTGACACAGCATGGAAGCAACTGGAGTTTTTAGTCTACTGCACAGGCGGGTAAGTAACAGGAGCCGGTGTAACCTTTTTCTAATAAGAGAGTGTCCAAGAATCTTCATGTATCCTAGTTTCCCTAGAAACTTCGGCTTTTTTGTGAGAAACCATACTGGCGAACTTTATAAATCCTTTTTATTATAGAAAGCAAGAACCTGGCTCAGACCTCTCTGGGTAAGTCATCAAACTGCCTTCAAATGGCAGCCCTTACCTTTTTGGAGTATTTCCATCCCTTCTCCGGGGGAGCAGAAATCCCCGGAAGCCATCTGATTTTCTTGAAATTCTTATGTGTGGAACTGAGTGAAAGACAACAAGAAGTGAATAAATTGGGTGGCCACTTCAAGAAAACTACCTTGGGTTCAAATTTCTGTTGTCTACAAGCTGGGGAGGAACCATAGGGATGCCTCTTATAGGGAGAGACTATATCACACACCTTGGGTCCCACGCTCCTGTACAGATTTTATGGGCAGACTTATAAGTGGCAAAACAATTTGCATTCTAAGCACATAAATGTTTCCACTTGTTCCAAGCTGTCAAAAAAGGAGCCTCCTTTGGAAAGAAAATTTTCCAATTCACTAAACGGAAGGATGCTCCCCTCCCCTCAACATTATGTCCAAGTTAAAACTGGGCTGCTGCTTTCCAGTTATGAGTGAATTGGGGAAACGGGGGGTGGGGGGAGTCAATGTCTGCTTTCTTCCCCCAAATAACTCAGCTATCAAATTCCACAATAGTTTCTTGAGCTTCTTTAACTTGTCCTTTCATCTAAAATCTGTTGGTAGTTTTTGATCATTAACTCTAGAATCATCCTTCAGGAGCGACCAATCATTCCACACTTGAACAACAACAACTGGTTTTCACGTAACAGCATTAGTAAGGAGCACCTGGAGGAAAGAGCATGACAAGAAGACGGACAGAGAGGTCAGTGCCAAAAGAGCAACGCAAAGGTGTAGTTAAGGCAGCTGAGGTTGGGATGGGAGCCCTCGGGTGTTTTGCCAGAACATGGAATACACTGCAAAGTATGACATCAACACAAAGGGGCAGTAAAAGTGGGCACAATTTGTGGACTCTGGGGACTAAATATTTCCCGTGACGTGATTTTCCTTTCCTTTTTTTTTTTTTTTTTTTGCTCCACCCACTCCCCTCTGGAAGGTATCAACTCCAAAGGGCAGCTGAGTCTCTCAAAGCAGAAGACACTGAAGGTTATTACGATTTAACACTTTAAGTTCACAGAACATTTAGTTTACTCCCTCGTTTTACGAGTAGCATCAAAGTAACTACTCATCTATTTTGTAACGTGGTCCAGAGGGGAACACAGATGAGAAGCCGGAATGCTAAGACTTAATTTGCAGCTCTGCAGTCAGTCCCTTCTGTGTGAATTTAAGGGAAATGTGTTTTTTGTGCCAAACTTTCTTCCACCTGCAAAACGGAGATAATGAATCCTGCCTTGGCTGAGACACCAAGAATTAATAACATAATCGACTTGTCAACAAAAGCCACTAGTTAGTTAAGCCCAGTGTTTTAACAGTTCTGTTTATCGTTGATCTAAGTTCTGCAGGCAAATTTCGCACACGGAAATGAGAACCAACACAAATTTCAAAAGTCAGCTGTTCTTCGCTCCCTAGGGGAGCTGCCCACTTGGGTTTTCTTGGAGTGCCTTTCTTTACCCTTTTAAAATGTTACAGGGCGTGAACGAAGGCGGCAATCAGGCTCGATTCTCCACCCTCTGCACTCAGACGTGTTAAAACGCTGCTACAGGGACCCAAGCATTTAAATGTTCTGACTCAGGCGTCTTTTAAATTCTTAGAGCTGTCTTTACACGCTGCACTGAACGTTAAATTGATTTTACAGGTATTTTCACAAGATGTGACCCTGACAGGGCCCGAGATGAATCGAAATGCGGAGCGGGCTCTCCGGCGCGTACTTCCCTTCCGTCTGGGCAGCCAAGGATTCCCAAGGGCGAGGGCGGCCGCGGCGGCCGGGGGCCGGCCGGACGAACCCTGCCAGCACGCCTCCTCCCCGCAGCGCGGCCCGCCGACCCTCCGAGGCAAACCTGCACACCAGAGGGCAGCTGAAGCTCCCGGCGCCGTGCGGCGTGGGCTGGGGCGGGCGGGCCGGCAGCGTCGACACGGGAACCCCGCCCTCGCCCGGGCTCCGGAACCTCTCACTCGGGCCCGACGCTGGGGCTGGGGGAAGAGAGGCCCGGGAGGACCGCGCGGGAAGGTCGGGAGAGTGGGGGGAGGCCGAAAGTGCACGCGAGGCGTCGTGAGAGGGGAAGAGGGGCGGGGCCACGCTCGAGGCGGGAACGGCAGGCCCCCCCCCCCCCCGCCGAGCGCGAGTGCTCGGTCCTCAACCGCCCTCAACCACCGGCGAGCCCGGTCTCTTGGCCCCTTTTTCTCAGTACCTCCCCCTTGTTGAGGGCAAATGTTGAGAAAATGGTAATGATTGCAAACATTTATTGAGGGCCTACAGTGAGTCAGGAACTGTGTCGAGCGGGGGTTTACTTGCCATTCCTCATTTAGCTCTCGTGTAAGTCCTACGAGGAAGTCACTATTAGACCCATTTTACAGAGGGGGAAAACTAAGGCGCAAAGAAATTAAGTAACTTGTTTGAGGTCGCAGCTCACAGAGTCTAAACCTGACCCAATGGCCCTCTGAACCTTCCCAGACTTGCCGCCCACACCAAGCCTACCAGTCTCCTCCTTCTGGCGCAGCCCCCTGGGTTAGCTTCTCTAATTTCCTGCCCCAGGCTCCTCTAACCTTTCCATTATCTCATCCTTCATTCAGCTCTCTTGCTCACGCTTGCTTACTCACAGGTGCTCTCTCTCTCTTCCTCCCTCCCTCCCACCTTCCCTGCCTCCTTTTTAAACCATAGGGGCATTTATCGTTTGCTTGACAGTAAGTCTGGAGCTAGAGGTCCCAAAGCTTTTTAGTAGCTCTGTGGTCAAAGTTCTTTGCAGTTCTTTTTGCATTTCCCTCATGATCACAAGGTAGCTGCTGAAATCCAAGTAGTACATCCAACTCAACAGCATCCCAAGCAGGAGGGGAGGGGAGGAGCCTTCAGTCAGAGAAGAAAGCCTTTCCCAGCAGACTTTCCCGTATGTCTCATTGGCCAGACTGGGTCACACACCATCCCTAGACCAATGAGCTAGATGTCTTCCATTTGCCGCTCCCNCCCCCCCCCCCCCCCGCCCCGGCGTGCACATTCTGCTTTTTGACACCCTATACAGACCAGTAAATACTTCAGGGTTCCATATTCATGACTGGATTTAGCCAGTGAGGGATCCCAGCAGGAGGTCACATGGGAGGAGGGGGAAAATTATCTCTGACACCACTTCCACCCTCTTTTCAAAGTGAACTGGAATGTAGTCATTAAGTGAATTATTTCAAAAATAATATTTGATACTAAGTAAATTACACCAAGTTTCTTAAATCTTTTGTATCAGAAAAGCTGATAGTCTGGGGTGGTGGGGAAGGAATCTCTCTGTTAGGCATGCAGAGTGTTAGAGAGTTTCATCTTTTTCTTTAGTACCAACTAGAGAGTTCTGCTAGCAATACATAGAGGAATAGTGCGGTCCAGTGCAGAAATTTTATAGCCCTGGTCATCTTGTCAGCTGCCACCTTTCGTGCTTAATATTAAAGTGCTGTCATTTTCTACGGCTTTTAAAAATCATTTATGCTTCCTCAGCTCTGTGGTGCAGCATCATTAAATATCAGGCATAATGTTCCTAACAAAAGATACTTGGAACAAAATACCAAGCATGCTTTGGTGACTCAGAGCTGATCAGAAATCGACTGAAATTTCATGTCTCATATTTGTCAAGTTTTATTTGGCTAAGCAGCTTTAAAGGACTTAGGGAATGGGAGAAGGGTGCAGAGGCCTGTCTTCAGGTAGGGTAGAGGGGAGGGGAGGGTGAGAGCCTTGAATTGTGTCAAACCTTCATATGCGGGGCGCCTGGGTGGCACAGCGGTTAAGCGTCTGCCTTAGGCTCAGGGCGTGATCCCGGCGTTGTGGGATCGAGCCCCACATCAGGCTCCTCCACTATGAGCCTGCTTCTTCCTCTCCCACTACCCTACTTGTGTTCCCTCTCTCGCTGGCTGTCTCTATCTCTGTCAAAAAAAAAAAAAAAAACCTTCATATGCAATTATCTGTTCCATCTCTCTCTCTCTCTCTCTCTCTCTCTCTCTCTCTCTCTCTCGGTGACCTTGAGCTTCAGGTTCCTTATTTGTCAGAAGGAGGAAGTAACATACTTCCAGCTCCTCCAATCTCGGAGTGATGATGTAATGATCAAATGAGATAATGGCTGAGAAAGTGCTTTGGAAAGATGATTAAAGTGAGGTATTTTAAAACTGACACTTACTGAGCATGTATTAAGTGACTTGGAAGACACAAAGATAAATATGACCCAGTCCCTGACCTGAGGAAGTTCATAATGTAGTTGAGAAGAGTAAGACATGCACATGAAAAGTAAATAATACAAGGCAGCAAAGAGGTGTCAGAAGAGCAGCTTAGATTATAAGTACTTGAGAAACTTGGGGCACCTGGGTGGCTCAGTTGGTTAAGCATCTGGGTCCTGGGATCAAGTCCCACATCGGGCTCTTTGCTTGGTGGAGAGCCTACCTCTCCCTCTGCCTCCAGCTCCCCCTGCTTGTGCACTCTCTCCCTGACAAAATCTTCACAAAAATAAGAAATACATACACACATACATACATACTTGAGAAACTTAAAAGAAGGTACAGAACCCTTTCTGCAGGAATGGATAGGAAACACTATGAAATCAATCTTATCTTTTTTTTTTTAAGATTTTATTTATTTATTCTACAGAGATAGAGACAGCCAGCGAGAGAGGGAACACAAGCAGGGGGAGTGGGAGAGGAAGAAGCAGGCTCATAACAGAAGAGCCTGATGTGGGGCTCGATCCCATAACGCCGGGATCACACCCTGAGCCGAAGGCAGACGCTTAACCGCTGTGCCACCCGGGTGCCCCGAAATTAATCTTATCTTAACTGGGCCTCAAAGGAGAGAGAATTTGGATCATTTAGAATGGAGGAAACATCCCAGCAAGCAGAGACAGGGAGTCCAAGATGCCTTCTGGCTTCAAGAGTAGATGGGACTGGCTGAAGGGAAGAGGACTGTATAGGCCACTCTTTTTTTTTTTTTTTAAATTTTATTGTATTTATTTGACAGAGAGAGAGACAGCCAGCGAGAGAGGGAACACAAGCAGGGGGAGTGGGAGAGGAAGCAGGCTCCTAGCGGAGGAGCCTGATGTGGGACTCGATCCCAGAACGCCGGGATCACGCCCTGAGCCAAAGGCAGACACCTAACGACTGCGCCACCCAGGCGCCCCTGTATAGGCCACTCTTACATAAGACTAGAACACTGAGCCTAGAGACTATCTTGGCAATAAAAACTGCAACGAAGTACTGAAAAAAGATCTTACAATCACACACCATCTGGTGTCCTTGAGCAAGTAAGATTTGCAAGAGAAGCCCTAGAACTCATTCTTTCTCTCCCCCTCTCCCTCCTTCTCTCCTTTTTCCTCCCATATTAAAAACAAACAAACAAACAAACAAACAAACAAATGTGCACACAGGGGTACCTGGCTGGCTCAGTGGGAAGAGCATGGGACTCTTGATCTCAGGGTTGTGAGTTCGAGCCCCACATTGGGTGTAGAGATTACTAAAAAAAAAAAAAATAAAAGTGAACAACAAAACACACACACACACATTTTTATTAGATACTTTGACACACAATATTTAATAGGTACAATTCATTAAGTTTTCACCTTAACTATCCATACTTCCTATCACCACAATCAAGATAGTGAACATAGGCATCACCCCTTAAATGTTAACTTGTGCTGCTTTGTAATTTTCTCGGGCCCCACCCAACCACTGATCTACCATCACTATAGATTAGTTTGCACTCTCTAGAATTTTATATAAATGGAATCAAATCGGGGTACCTGGGTGGCACAGCGGTTAAGCGTCTGCCTTCGGCTCAGGGCGTGATCCCGGCATTCTGGGATCAAGCCCCACATCAGGCTCCTCCACTGGGAGCCTGCTTCTTCCTCTCCCACTCCCCCTGCTTGTGTTCCCTCTCTCGCTGGCTGTCTCTATCTCTGTCGAATTAAAAAAAAAATCAAATAAAGATGTACTATTTTTTGTCTGGCTTCTTTCACTCAGCATGATTTTGCAATTCATACATGTTGTCGCAAGTATCAATAACCCATTTTTTTTCATCCATGTCTTTTTAGTGCTGAGAAGTAGAACAGAATCCTCCTAAAAACCTTCATTTGTTTGGGTTTGTAGTTAAGGAGGTGTTTCCTCCATGACCCTACGTTACCTATCTCGGCGCTTGGCATTCAGAGGCACTTATTTGTTGCAGGAGGGGATTTTGGCCACCCCCCCCCATGCTGACTCCTTATATAGTCTTGTTTGTTAAGTGGAATGCTTGACCTTTATGGGCCTGTCTCTTCAGCAGTGTTGTTCATCTCACATTCTGCTACGCCATATGCAAAATACAATCGCTCACGTCTTAAATGTTCTTTAATGATAAAGCCAAGGACAGGCTCAGAAGTATTCCTGAGCTAAATTCCCGCAGGGAGTTGGGGGGGGCAGTAGAAAGATAAATTAGGCATAGCTCCTGCCCGCAATCTGGCTCTACTTTCTTGAAGACATTGCTCTTGATCAAGTATTCAAAAGATATTAATGTGTATGTTTTTAACTTGATGATAAATGTCAATGGGAGCCTGAGAAAAAGCTTGCTTAACCTTTCAGACTTGGACATTCCTTTGCTGCATTGTTTAAGAATCACAGAGAAGAATGGAGATCTGCGGAGAGCACTTGCAAGGACTCTGCCTCCCACACTCTAGCTGGGGAAACAAAATGGTGCCGCAAAGATAGAAATTTCAGGTGAGTATTGAGTACATATTCTACTTATCCAGCTAATGGAAACTTTCAAGTAGAATATGGTCTTACATGGAAAATTTAGGCTTAAATAACCAGTTTCAAAGCCAGGATGTTAAAATAGCTGTTTGACTGTGGAACCACACTTAACTGAGCAATTGCTCAGAAAATTAAAAAAAGAAAGAAGGAAAGAAAGAAAAAGAAAAAGAGTCATACCACTTTGAAAGTACCTGAAGACAAGTAGCAAGAATATATTTGTATTATGGACCCAGAAACTAGTTTCAGGAATGACATTTACAAGCAGTCAAGAGGTTTTAGAATTATTTTCAAGGGTGTTCACTGGAAAATGAAGGTATTCAGAGGCACAACTATTGATGATTAAGCTAGGAAATTCCATGCCCATTGTAAGTACATGATTTAAGGAGGAAACAAGTGGATAAAGAAAATATGTAATCAACCTATGACATCAAATGAAAATTTTAGAACAAATGTTCATAATGTGCCATTTTTCAATTGCTTAACCATTCCAAGGGGATTTCAAACCCAGCCCCCTCGTGGCTCCAAGGGTTGCCCATCTCTTCACGGAAACTTTTGTTATACAAACTGAAATGAGCCTGGTTTTACTTTGAGACATGATTGTGAACTAGTATATAAATAAGGCCTGATAGGACATTTTGGATCTCAAAGAGAAGCTGAGAAATTTGGCTCAAAAAATGGGACAGATTGAAACAATTTTTACCAAAGGAATATGAGACAGTAAAGGAAATTGATTCAGAAGACGACGACTAGTATCATTTTGAAAAGCTAGACATGAGGCACACCGTGTGCAGTTCTTGTTATAAGGATTGAGTGTCTGCTATAATGAGAAAGCATGTGCCAGGCTGATAAAAGTATTTCCCTGGATTTTAAACTGATGATGACACTGTCTTACACTGAGTTGCATATGAAAGAGATTTTCTTCTTTAAAAACTGTATCAGAACCAGTGGGAGAAACAGACCAACCAAAGGGCATTTGGAGTTTCATGCTTGGGAAGAACATACACTGTAAATTTTGAAATGCCTCCTAAGATTAAGGTGTTATGGCACAGGAAAAAAAAAAAAAGCACAAGCTTGAGGAAGTTAGCAATTTAGTATACTTTCTAAATTCCATTTACCAAAGAGAAATTTTGCTAAACTAATTTACAGTATGCAACCATGGTAGCTAAGTAGATTATTACATCTGGGTTTCCCGTGACTGGGTTGCCTTCTAAAAAACCCAGGCACGGGGTGCCCGGGTGGCTCAGTCGATTAAGCATCTGACTCTTGATTTCAGCTCAGGTCACGATCTCAGGGTCATGAGATCGATCCCTGCATGGGGCTCCACACTCAGCAGGGAGTCTGCTTGAGATTCTCTCTCTCCCTCTGCCCCTCCCTTTAATGGTGCTCTCTCTCACTCTCTCTCACTCTCTCAAATAAATAAATAAATCTTAAAACAACAACAACAAAAACCCCGCCATAGGTCATTCTGGAATGGATGCTTTTCTTGGGCAGCATTTCAAAACTAATTTATTGATACCTTCAAATACTTATTAATGGGAGGCTCTATGGATGGGGAGACCATCAGGATCATCCAAGTCATCAAAAGTCCACAGGAGGGGCGCCTGGGTGGCACAGTCGTTAAGCGTCTGCCTTCGGCTCAGGGTGTGATCCCAGCATTCTGGGATCGAGCCCCACGTCGGGCTCTTCCGCTGGGAGCCTGCTTCTTCCTCTCCCACTCCCCCTGCTTGTGTTCCCTCTCTCGCTGGCTGTCTCTCTCTGTCAAATAAAGAAATAAATATATCTTTAAAAAAAAAAGTCTACAGGAGCCAGGCAGGTAAGCAGCGTGTGAAGCACAGGGGGTGGTAGGGACTGTGACAAATGAGAGGAGACAATACACCCAATAAAAGAGCAGCCATCACTTGGTTCCAACTAGTTGCTGCCTTGTGAGACTGAAAGGCAGGGTGTGTGTGTATGTGTGTGTGACAGATCTCCTGATTATTCAGAAAAACCTCAGAAACCCCACTCTTCATATACAATATCCAGATTTTTATGTGAAATCTCCTGAATTATAAATGTTGGCAACCAGTTATTTTATTTGTAACAGCTTATTATTACTACGGAGGCAGGACACGTGCATTGTATAAAAATAGAAAATGTAGGCCAACAACAATAAAACATAGTCTCCCACTCGGAGATCACCACTGTTAACACCTTACCGCATATCCTTTCAGTTTGTTTGTTTTTTCCATACATATATAGACATTTTGAAAACAAACGCAAGTACCCTGTACTGGTTTCGTAACTGGCATTTTGTTAATGGTTTTGACCTTTCCATCTCAGTAAATTTTCACCTCATCTAATCCCCTGTCCATATAAAAAATTTTCAAGTTGACTCCAAATATCTTTTTCTTCCTTTTTAAGATTTATTTATTTATTTATTTATTTATTTATTTATTTATTTATTTAACAGAGAGAGACAGGGAGCACAAGCAGGCAGAGCAGAAGGCAGAGGGAGAGGGAGAAGCAGACTCCCCACTGAGCAGGGAGCCCGACACAGGGCTCAATCCCAGGCCCCTGGGATCATGACTTGAGCCGAAGGCAGATGCTTAACCGACTGAGCCACCCAGGCGCCCCTTCAAATATCTTTTATAGCAATTTGCTTAAACCAAGAGGGAATCCAGGCCCATGCATTGTATCTTTGTTAGATAGCTTAGGTCTCTCTAATGTAGCAGTTTTGAATTTTTTGAAAATCATACTGACTTGGAAACAAACTGAGGGTTGCTGGAAGGGAGGTGGGTGGGGGTATGGGGTAACTGGGTGATGGGCATTAAGGGCACGTGATGTGATGAGTGCCAGGTGTTATGTGCAACTAATGAATTACTGAACTAATGATGTACTATATGTTGGCTAATTGAATTTAAATTAAAAAAAGAAGAAAAAAATCATACTGACTTGCTGAAGAGAGTTAGCCAGTTGCCCTGCAGAATGCCTCCCTTCCTAGGTTCCTCTGGTTGCTTCCCCTTAGCGTCCTTTACTTTCTCTATTCCCAGCACAGCCTGTAAACTGTACTCTATCTAACACCTCTCTGGCGGGAGGGGAGCAGCTAGACTATACACTAGGTTGGGTTACGTGTTTGCCTCACACCAGAACTGGTCGACCGGTCAGTGACACCAAGACCCATTCCAGGAAATGAGTGATGCCAAGACCACGCACTGAGAGGTTACTTGGTAATGTCCAGTTATCCACCAACGATTTCACTTGTCGTTTTAACTCCAATTAATAATCTTTGCCAAGGGGCGCCTGGGTGGCACAGCGGTTAAGCATCTGCCTTTGGCTCAGGGCGTGATCCCGGCGTTCTGGGATCGAGCCCCACATCAGGCTCCTCCGCTATGAGCCCGCTTCTTCCTCTCCCACTCGCCCTGCTTGTGTTCCCTCTCTCACTGGCTGTCTCTATCTCTGTCAAATAAATAAAAATAAAATCTTAAAAAAAAAATAATCTTTGCCAAGATCGATCATTTTATTCAAGCTCACAAAATGCTGTTTTTCCGATTCTGTCATTCTTTCTACATTTGTTAGCTGGCGCTTTCCCCCTCCTCCGTGAGGGTTCAAATTAATATTATAAAAAATAACTCCCAGTGGGCCAAAGAATGCATTCGGGGGGCAGGATTCGTCAATGGACCAGCACCTTCTGATCTACAGTGTAAGTCCAACAAAGTCTCCCCCTGTCATCTGTCCCCTGCAGCATTAGGTCTCTTGTTTGTAACACTCAATTACTTTGCACTTGGTGACATGTTGCTTGCAATCTTCTCAAGGCGTTTTATGTGTGTATTTGTCTCCCTGGCTAGACGGCGACCTCCTCAAGGGCAGGGACTCTCCTGCAGCATCTTTCCTTTGCTTCTCCTAATGTGCTTTTTAAGGTGTTTTGGCTATTGCTAATTCAAATTAGCGGGGGAATAAAAAGGCGCTAGTAAGAACCAAAAGTTTTCGTTATTATCTCTTCGATTCCCTGGCTTTCCCACTAAAACCTTCCCTAATTATCTATCATAACGAAGGGCTGATCTAATCTATAGTTTACTTGTGCTGTGGGAGTCCCTAGGATGAGGACGGGGGCTGGGGTCGGGGGGTGGGGAGGGGAAATAAGCTATTGGTCTCCTAAAGTGGGAAAGTCATTTTCCAGCTGCATGACCTTGGGTAAGTGCCGTTATCACTGCTTCTATTTCTTCATTTGGTGAAATGAAGTCACTGGGTTCTCTCTGAAGTCACACCCCGCTTGGCTGGAACTCTGTAGCATAGGGGGCGAACCTGCACCTTTCAGCAGATGTTCCTTCTCCTGAGCCATGTCTCCCTTCACATGGGGCAGTGCTATCCTTTCTAAGCCTAGGTGGACAGAACCCGCCTCTGCCAACTCTCCGAACACCAGCTGGACTGCTCTAATCCACCCGTCCCAGTGCCAGTTTGCTCCCCAGGGCCAAGTGTGGCTATCCTGAGGGCTCTACCCCCGTAACTGGCACCGCAGAGGCCGTCTTGGGTCTTCCTTTGCTGTGAGGGAGAATGGAGAGCTCCTTCTTGTGGAGGCTGCTAACATTAGGGCTCCGAATGACCCCAGGCCCACTCTGGGGTCTGGATCCTTCTAAACAACAAAATGCTTTTGCTCACTGGTTTTTCCAGTCCTTTTGTCTCCATTCTGTCAGTCTCCTTTCTCTCTCGTTATCCCTTCTTTGTAGGTACAATCTCAGGGACCTCCTCTGGCTGGCTTTACGTGCCTGAAAATAGCTTTCTCTACTTTCTTGACTGAGGACAGTCTCCAGCCTGATTACAAATGGAATCTTATCATTTCCCTGGCCTAGAGAGCTCCAGGTGGTGAAGGGGGAAACAGGTCTCTAAGGAGTAAGGCAGAGAGAGAACCACCTCCAGCCTTATTCTTCACAAGCCACGTTCCAGCCTGTGGTGAACGGGGCTGACCAGAGCAAACAGCCGAAGTCGGCTGTGAAAGCCTGCCCCCTGCACTGTGACTCTCATCCAGACACACAATGGATCTGTAATTCTTCCATTTCCTCCTTTCTCCATCTCAGGCCTAGTGGCTGTTGATGGAAAGCAGGTGGTTAGTTGGCCAGACAAGGTCTACTGATTGCTGTATCCTTTGCAGCACCCCAGGCATCTATCAGCTGTAGATATAAAACAGGACGACTAGGGAGAAGCAGTCTCCCAGCGAACAGGAAGAAGGCAAACTCTTGCAAGGCAGGGTACACTTGGGAGCCTGCCGGTGATGACGTGGGGTGGCGGGGGCTGCTCTTCTGCCACGGCCTGCCTTCCCTGGGCCTGTCCTCATCAGATGTTAGCACTTGTTTTTCCTCGGGAAGGAGGGAGAGAGTAGCCCCATTGACAAGAATAGTCTTGGGAAGCCCTGGGGCCAGCACAGATGAGCGTAGACCCAGAAAGGAACCAGCTGGTCAGCAACAGATAGGAGGCTGAAATAGGGAGTTAGAAACGAAGGGGGGGGTGCCTGGGTGGCACAGCGGTTAAGCGTCTGCCTTCGGCTCAGGGCGTGATCCCGGCGTTCTGGGATCGAGCCCCACAGCAGGCTCCTCCGCTATGAGCCTGCTTCTTCCTCTCCCACTCCCCCTGCTTGTGTTCCCTCTCTCGCTGGCTGTCTCTATCTCTGTTGAATAAATGAATAAAATCTTTAAAAAAAAAAAAAGAAAGCAAGCAACGAAGGGTCGGAGTGGACAAGACCCCCAAGAGTCAAAGAAAGGTTGGATGTAAAGTCATACGTGCTTGCCTGGATTTCCCAGGCCTGAAGCGGCCTGGTGAGAAAATTGCCCAGTCAGAGTCTTTGTATTCACTTATTTAATAATAATAATTCAGAAAAAGCAATCCCAGCTGTAGATCAAGCCACCTAGGTTCAGAACATTTATCCCTCCAAAAAGTGCATCCCCTCCAGCAGTCAGTGGTATGAATGTGGGCTCTTCCTCTCAACCATACCCTCATGCACGGGCCTCTCCTCTGAGACACCAGCTTGGCTGACATGGCCACCTTAGAGTAACCCCGAAATGCGGGATTTCTGTTCTCAGGAGTCACCATTTCCAGCATGAAGCTCTAAGTGACAGAGAATGAAGACTAAGGATCAAAGATTATCAGATTAATTTGCCTCAAACCAAGTCACCTAGAGACAATTAGTCTCAAATAAATATTTATCAAATCCGCAGCACTTTCAAAAAGAGTTAGCAGAGTCACCCTTTGACTTTTTATTGCTCTTGTCTATGTAGCCTTTAATTGTTAGTCAACTGAATATGCCGCATGGTTGTTCATTTGTTTAGAATATATTGGCGTTTTTAACACCAGGAATGTAGCAGTTAGGCCAAAGCATCAAAATCGTATGAGCTCCATTATGTTTTCCAAGGCATTGACTTTGTAAAGGAATATTAGATTAAGAAACACAAAAAATGATACACAAAATGTCTGTACCAATTATAGTTGCTAGAAACTTTAAACTTTTTCGAAATGTGTCTGAAAGTAGATAATATAGGGAAAGATGTCCATAAAAGTAGGAAGCAATTTCATCATTTACAAAGTGCTCCAAATTTGATAAATTTACGTGGTTGAAAGTAACTCAGAAGTACTATTGGACGAAGAGATATAAATCCTTAAAACACCTGAAACATAACAACAATAGAACACCCAATGGCTGTAAAAACACACCAAAGGGAACTGAACTTTGGGCAAACTGGTCATTAAGTGAGGTCAACTTTGGCAGCTCTTTCTACCCATGGGTCTTGTCCCTGTGCTTTCAATAAAACCATCTTTTCTGAGCTGAAAAAAAACCACAAAAAACCAGTGAAGTAAACTTTAAGTGTATAAGTCTCCCATGAATTGGCTTTAAGGGACCGATTTTAGCCAAACGGACCAGAACCAGGTCAAAGTGGGTCGCCCCTCTGGCTTCCCGGAACCTCAGATCTTGGGAGTTGCAGGGGCTGGAATCCTGGATCCCTCTGCGGGGTGGGAGGTCTGGAGTGGTGAGCTATGTGAGGGGACGGGGGTGACAGTGACCTGAGAAGAAGGGAGTGAAAGAGCAAGTGTGTGTCTGTGAGTGTGGCCCTCTGTGTATACAGTGGCTGGAGGGCTCCGTGTGCCTGCACCTGGGTGCGTGGCCCGGCCTGAGGCTTCCTGCACGGCGGGCCTGGGCCCTCCACCCCCAAAGACCCACTCGTCACGTCCCCGAGCTGAGAAGAACAACCCAGGACAGGCATCCACCTAGGCTTCCCCGGCCCAGGGGAGTCCCTGAGAGACAGGCAACACAGGCAGCAGATCCACCCGAGCTGCCCCTCTTCCCAGCACAGGCTGAGCAGCTCCCCTGGTCCTCAGAGAGAAGGTGGCCAAGAAACAACTCATTAATAAGGTCCAGTTTCTACCTCTTCATCCAGATACAGAGTTGAGACACTGTGGTGAGAACCCGCTGACCCCGTATCCGATCTACGTGAGGGGTGCAAAAGAGTGAGGAGTGTTCACGATGTCCTGTCTTCCTATAATCCAAAGCCAGAACACTGCTTGACTTACGCTGGAGATACAGACGTGAATCAGACCTTTAGAAAGTACTGGAACCTGCCTGTGCATGCCTGAGTATATGCTACAGCACAGGCTGCGCACGTGGAAAGAAAGCCAGTCACCCCACCGTGGCAATTGGAAGGCTCCTTGTCCACAATCCATTTGGAATGTCATATCTTTGGGTCTCTGGCCCTTGGGGCCCTCCCCAGAGGACTCTTCTGCCTGGCCTGGGAGTGCGTTCCTTGCCTCGGCTGGCCTCAGCGGGGCCCTCTGGCCAGAGGAATTTGTCAGGGGTGGCGAAGGCAGCAGCGGTGACCGCAGTTCAGATGTAGTTGGCAGGGGGCTGTCGGGCACTGAGCCGCTGCATGTGACAGCCGTGGCAGAGCAAGTGCCCATCCAGAGGGAAGCAGCAGCAGCCTTCCTCATCACTCAGCTGCATCCGGCAGTCCTAGGGAAGAGAGACACCCAGTTCACCCCAGCCCGGGAAGCCTCGGCCATGCTGGGAGTCTGCCCTGCCTCCTAACGACTGGAAGAAAGGGGGGTGAGGTCAGAAGGGATGGACTCCCCGAGAAGCCCGAGAAAATACCTCAGCGGGACAGCAGGTGTCGCTGCTACAGCAGAAATAACGAGACAGACGCCCATTTGCAGTGGTTACCAGGAGTCCCCAGTTTAGTCCTGTCCTCCCCCCCCCACCCCCACCATCGGGAAAGCCAGATGCAGAAAGGACTAAACACCCAGGACCAGAGAGAGTGGCTGGAGGACGGGAGGATGGGAGACAGGTCGGAGCACCTTCCCGGTTTCCAGGCCTTAGACTTCTCCTAGACTCGGGCAGTCCAGGGACATGCCCCCTCCCCCAGCCCTGGTCCCCTTCTCCAGATTCTCCTCCAGGAGCCCTGGCTCCGAACACTCACCTCACAGTGGTAGCACTCAAAGTGATAATCTCGGTCCATCGATATCACCCTCACAATGTCCTCACAGCCCTGAAATGATGGAGACCCCCACGGGATGAGCGTAGTATGACAAGCCCAATTCTGCCCTCCCTGCTACGGGCCCCTTCCCACCCCAATGCGAAGATCATACGAAGGCCTCCAGAGAGAACTCTCTGCAATCATCCACAGCCTTGGAATGGCCTTTGCAAATCCTACTAGAACTTTCCCCTTCCCCTTCCTTGATGCTGCCTCTAGTAGGGCATGTCCTCTCACAGTGTTCCCTCTGTCTAGCAGCTCTAGCCTTACCTACCTCTCCGAGCTGTGGCAAGGGAAAAGGGGCAGGCAGCCTAAGTAAAGTAAGCTGAGCTGGGGACAAGGAGATCCAGTAGGCTCTGGTTCCTCACTGGTTTTTGCATTCTCTCCTTAGGCCACCGTGTAGCACACACAGCGTAAATCATTGCTGACATCTTCCTACGAGCCCTGAGGATTCTTCCCACCTTTTTCTAGCCCCTACATCTGGGATCTGGTGACCCTGACCTCAAAGAACGTCTCCTCCTCTGGACTGGGAGAGACGGGATGAAGCCTGGGCCCAGTGAGGCTGTCAGACATGTCCAGGCCCGGATGTTAGGGTCAGGGTGGTGACCCTGAGAGCAGAGTCACACGGGAATCTTCGCAGAGTACATTCCTCAGCACCACCGCCTCCCGCGGGAAGCCAGGCCGGACGTCCCCATCCCCTTCCCAGGGGCAGCAGCACCGGCTGCCCCGCAGGAGAACCCAGACATACTGACCTCTGAGGGAAGGATGGGCTGGCCACAGGCCGCGCACTTAGGAGCATAATTTCTGAAAAAAAGAGAGGGCAGGGATGGTTGAGGTTGGGGAAGCCCCGAGGCCAGTCCACACCGCACCCCAGGGGGGAGACTCACTTGTGGTAGTCAGTGACACAGTACACCTGGTTGGAGAAGTCCACTGTGAAGGGGATGCCATCTAGACACTTGTTGCAGACGATGCAGCGGAAGCAGCCTGGGTGATAGGACTTCCCCATGGCCTGCAGGATCTGGCTCACGGGGTGGGAGGAGAATCAGTCTCCCTCCAGTCTCGCTTCTCCAGCTACCCAGTTACCTGCGGTGCTCCCCACTGCCCCCCAACCTCACCTAACTCCCTGCTCTCCTCTCAGAACAATGCTATGTCATCGGAGGGGCCCGGAAACCTTGAAAATGGTCTTAGAGAGCATCCAGGCCAGTGGTCCAACCCCGGGCTGCATATCAGGATGCCCCGGGGAGCTTGTAAAACCCATGAATGCCTGGGCCTCACCCCAGAAGTTTTCACCACAGTCTCTGATGATGACCCAGGCACTGGTTAGTTTCTTGACTTCTTCCCAGGTGACCTGCTAGGGTCGAGGGCCACTGATCTAATCCTAGTCCTCCTTCTTATGGAAAAACAATAACCACCAGCCTGAGTTCTAAGTGATCCCAGCCAGCAGCAGGAAGGGGATTAAGACCCAGGACCCCACACTCCTAGCTTGGCTGTGCCTGCAGAATTAGGCAGGGACCAGACCACAGAGGCTTGGGGATGGCAGGATGAGGGGTCCAGACTTGACCCCACCGGCAGAGGGAAGCCACAGTAAACGCTTGCTCTGGGGAAGAATGAGATGAAAGCACCTCATGTGGTGACAGGGTTCCTCCCTCCGCCTCTTCTCAGTACCCACTTAGGCCCTGGTGCTACCCCTCAGGCCCCCAGCCTCCCACAGAGTCTCGGCTGAAGACACTTTACCTTCTCCAAGATCAAGTGACCACAGACACAGCATTTCTCAGCTGCCTCCTGAAACCCTGAAAACTAGGGAGAAAGAAAAGACCAGGGGAGGCTATTACAAGTAGAGAACGACCTGATGGGCGGAACCCCAATGGGCTACCAAGAAGGGGGTCCCGGTGTGGGAGCCAACTCCAGGCCCAGGCCCCCTCACTCACCAGATAATCCTCCTCACAGTACACAGAGCCGTTGACGCTGTAGAAAGCCTTGCAGCGCAGAGTCCGCCCTAGAAGTGGCAGAAAGGGGCTGGAGCCATCCCAGGATCCACGCACACGGGCCGCCCCAGCGCCACTGCTCTCCCATGTCGCACGGTGCACGCACATCCGGACTTTCGTACCCGTGCTCCTCACTGCCGTGTGTCCTCCCTCTCTACACAAAACCCCATCTGATGCAATTCCAGTTAACTTTGGTCTCACTCCTGCCCACTTCTGCTCTCCTCTGCTCGCTGCTCCTCCAGTTCCTGCCTCAACGGTTTTCTAGGATCCTGTCCTCCCTCGGTGAGTGCCTTCCTCTCCGGTGCATGGGGAGCCACCAGGGAGAGCAAAGCCAACCGCAGGCTGGGGTACAAGGTAAAGGAGCTCTGAACAAGGTGTTGAACAATGCCCACGGAGGTGGTCGCATTGTTGCAGCCCTTGCCCTCTGGGACCTTTCAACCTCTTTGCCTGTGCACAGCCATCCTACTCTCCTCGCCCTGTCTGTCTGCCTCCAGGGACAGGCTCCGTAGAGGTCAGGAAACACTGGCATTACTGTTGGGAACAAAGTGCTTTGCTTGGGAGCAAAGTCAGTTCCCTCTCCCGCCGCACTAGAATACTTCCTCAAGATGAGAGGAACCCAGAGAATCCAGGATCTTCTGTGAGCAGACAAGGCATGTGACCGACACTTAGGAAATGCTCCAGGGTGTCTAAATTGTGAGGGAGAGGGGAGGAGTGACAGCCAGGGTGGAGAATGGGCAAGCTTGCCGCCTCCTCTGCCCTCTCTTGATCAAAATCTCTTCCACCTCTGCCCAGTGGTTTGGAAAAGCTGACTTAGAAACTCATGAGACACAACGCGGGTAGAGAGAGGAAAAGAGGCACACCCAGAAGAAGCCCTATACACAGGACAGACAGATGGATGAACCTAAGAGAACCGGGCTGAGGTGGGGGGTGGAGGGGCAGATGGGGGTGGTGGAAAAAAAAAAAAAAAAAAAAAAAAAAAAAAAAAAAAAAAAAAAAAAAAAAAA
>NC_048237.1:2372976-2381414 GCF_002007445.2 Ailuropoda melanoleuca
ATGGGGGTGGTGGGGGTGGCTGGAGTAGGGGGAGAGAAAAGCTGGAGTGCTGGAGTCAGACAGGCAGAGATAGGAGATTAAAGGTTTAGCAAAGGAATCAAGAGTGGGCAAGCAGTGGGGAGGGGTAATGAGGGAGGTGAGGGAAGGGCTGGGGAGTTAAGGCCGCTGGGAGTACCCCCCCACACCCAGGCGGGCCTCCTGAGCTAACAGTGGCGGGCATTCCTGGAGCGTGATGTCATCAGCTTGGCATGGCCCTGTGGCCTGCACTCCAGCGAGGTGGCTGAACTCTGACCAGCCAAGAGAAAACCCCTCTCTCCGCCCCCCATGGCTCCCCATTCCCCAGCCCACCCCCACCCTTCCCACATTCCAGTCTTTCACTGTCGCCCCAGGCAACTCAGACTGTCCAGGACCAAACCCCACCAAGGAGAGGCCGAGGAGGCTGGGCTGGAGTCCAGGCTGGGCAAGCAAGGAGGCAGAAGAAAGAGGGAGGAACAGAGGGGAGGAAAAAGGCTGAATGCAGAAAGGGAGGGCTGACTCCAGAAAGCAGACCCAACATGGCGGCTGGAGAGCCAGGTACAGCACAGAGGAGGGAAGGTGGGGCAGCAGTGGGCATCCAGATACATGGTGGGGGGACCTGAAGAGGCACAAGCTCGGCCTTCCCTAGGCACTTGTGAGTGTGTACGCGTGTGGGGTGTGCTTGAGGCCTCAGGCCGCCCCGTGCACAAGGCCTAGGGGACACACTCACCACAGGAGCAGCAGACAAAGCACTGGGTGTGGTAGAGGCTGTCCAGGGCCTGGCAGGCGTTGCTCTGCCCGTAGATGCCTTTGTTGCACTTAATACAGGTGCCTGAGGGGAGGGAAGAGGTTGTCAGCATCACGTCCGACACCCCCAGCTCAAAACCAGGGATTCGGGAGCTTTCCTGACTACTTTTTCCAGATCGTTCCGGAGCAACCCGAGTCCCAGCCTTCCTTTGATGACGAGAAATGGGATGCAGCTAAATCTTGGCTAAGCAGACCCATTCTTGTTTGCTGATTAATCAACAGATATTTTCTGAGCATCTATTTTGTGCCCAGCAAAAATAGGGTGCCCGATACTGTGGAAAATTGGAGAGAGTCAAAGATATAGTCCTTGACCTTCAAATGTGCAGATATTGTCCGGGAGAAAAGACTAACAAGGCAAGGGTATGACCCCTGTTGCACTGTGTGGGACAAAGAGTCACAAATGCCAGTCGAGAATGGCCCAGCAGCGGACTCCAAGAGAAAGCAGGCCAGGCCCAGAAAGCCTCCCTGGGACCTCAGTTTCCCCATCCATAAAATGAGCTGCTATGTAGCTACAGAGGCACTTCTTACTGCTCCACACCGCCAGGCTTCCAAGGATGGAAAGAAGGAGATGGCTCAGCAGAGGGCCCTGTGCAGAGGGGACCATGTGAGCATGACTCCTGTGGGGAGGTGGCTGCTAAGAATGTAGGGTGTGTTCCAGGGATGGGAGGTTGCACAGGAAGGTGGGGGAAGGGTGACAGAATCCCTAATGTCTCCCTGAAATCTATCATGGGAAGGATAGAGCTCAACTGCTCTTCTCTGACCCCCCCCCCAAAATACATACACCTGGCTCTGACACCCGCCTTTCCTGGGTGTGTTCGTCCCTCCCTCCACTCCCCAATTCCAGGCCCATGAGTGAGGGCTAGGGCCTGTCTTTGGGGAGCAGATCCCAACGGGCCCGCCTCACCCCGCCCCACCTCTCCCCCTCGGCACGCTGCCATACTCCTTGCCTGTTGGGGCCCATCCCAGTCTTTGCCCAGGGCCTTGGGAGCCCGTGCAGCAGCTGCAGCAACTGATGGGCCCAGGCCTGTCCTGCTCCCACCCTCTGGCAGCTGGGCAAGGCTGTAGCCAAGGAAGAGGGCCCCTAACTAGGGGCCAGAGTAGGAGGGTACAGTAAGGCTGGGAATTCTGTCAGGGGACGCAACCCAACTCTCAGGAAGAAGAAGCCTCTAGCTCTGGGGTCAAAGTGCCCATAAGAGTGAACCAAGATCACCATGCCAGGGGGCCCATCAGAGCCACTTCTTTGGGAAGCCATGGACATTATGGGAAGACAGGAGCAAACTGCTCAGGCATGTTCACCTCGCCGCCTCTAACCCAGCATATCCACACCTAGGTTCTTCCGGCCGTTTTACTGCACTCTGTTGAAGCTCCTTTCTTCCTTTTCACTCTGATGGCTTGGCCAAAGAGACTTCTTTCCACTCAACTGCCCCTTCTCATGGGTCCCAAAAGGAAAATGCTAAAAGGATCCTGTCACTTAGTCTCCCTTGACCAAAGCATCATCTACTCTAGGCTTTCCTCTCTTAGGATGGGAGGACTGGGGTTGAACCAGGCAGGGAGGGCCCTGTCGGCAGCCCGGCTACCTCTCAACTTCCGCCTCAACGTGCCCTCCCTGTCCACATTTCTAGACACAGTGGTCCAGAGCAAGAACATGGATGGTGGGAAAGGTGAGGAGAGGCCCACGGGCCTTCCATTTCTGTTCTTCCTACCGTGTTAGCGTTTCTTTATGCAACGAAGTGGCGTCTGTGGGTCTTAGCTAAAAAGATCCTTCACGCTCCCAATATCCCCCGGTAGCTGAGACATACAATCAATCAATACTCCTTAAAGGTAATCGCGTGCGGGAGAGAGCGAGCGACCAGGTTTCCTTAACAGCGGCAGAAAACAACGTGCTATTTCTAGCCTGAATTCTGAGCAGGTTGTGGCCCAAACTGAAGGCCAGGTTATTTCTGACAGTTACACAGGGTCGTTAACCTGCTAGGGATGCTGGGGTCCAGGTGGTCATGGCTTCTGCCCTGACTTCCGGAAGATGGGGAAAATAGAAGCGGACACCACCTGGTCTCCTCTTAAATGCCCACGCACGCAGCAAGCCAGCAGGACTGGGACGAGCCAGCAGCAGGGTTCCTGCTTTCCGTCCCAGGGCGCTTCACCCTCCCTCCCAGGCTCCATCTCCCCGACCGCGGCCACGGCTCCGCGCGTTGTTAGCAGGCAGCAACCCCCGCCCCCTCTCCCCGCCACCGCACCCCACCCTCCGCCCTGCGCCGCGCGGCCGGCCCCGCGCGGGCACCTGGAGCGCCCGGGCAGGAGCCGGCACGCACGCGGCCCGCCCGCCCCGCCCCCCACCCGCGCATTCCCCGAATTCCTGCGGGCGGAGCTTGGGCCCGGGTGGGGGCGCGGCGCGCAGAAGCCTGCAGGGGCACCGCCGCCAAGGGGGGAGCAGGATGGGGGGATGTTCTCACTCCCTACTTGGTCCCCTCCCTACGAGGCCTCCTACCGCGAAAAACGGAGGCTCTAAAGGTTCAACTGGGACTCACGAGATAATCAGGGGGTTGAGTGTAGCAGGAATAAGGAACCCCTGGTCCATTTGAGACCTAGTGGGAAGGCAAAATCCCTCCTGCCTCCTTTCTAGCTCCGCGTCTCCGCCTCCGACTTCCCGGCGCCGTCAATTTGGGCCGTCGGGGCAGTGGGGAACGAATGAGGTGACGGGTCCCGTCCCTAACCACTTCTCTCACTCACCGAAGTAGTCCTCCCTGGCCTCCGGCTCCCGCATCCGGGCCCGGGCGGCCTCTGGAACGAACGGACCCGGCGGCTCCTCGAGACCCGACGGCTCAATCCCCGAGGGTTCCCCGCGGGCGCCGGCTTCTCGCCCACCCGTGCCCACCGTCAGCCGCAGCAACGCTGTTAGCTCATCCTGGTATCGGGCGCCCGCAGCGCAGTCCCCATAGCCGGTCACTGAGTGTCGTCCAGGTTGCGCCCCGCGTCTCTCCAAGGGCCCTGCCGCACCCACTCCGGCTCCGGCTAGAGCTCCGGGGCTGCCCAGGGCGGGGGGATATGAGTGGCGGCTTTCCTGGCAGCCGAACCCCGCGGGCCGATGAGCGCACAGTCGGTCCAGGGCAGCGTGGAGCTCCGGGTAGGCGGACGGCACCCCTCCAGGGGAATAGCCCGCTGGAGCCCCAGCCAGGGGTGGGCCAAACAGGCAAGGCCCGGCGGGCAGGGGGCTGCCGTGGCGCTGGTCGTAGCCCATGCTGATGCCGCTGGTACGATTGCTGCAGGGTCGGCTACCTCCGGCTCCGCCTGCCCCCGCCCCGTCCAGCAGCAGGCTTCCCCGGGGACTGGACGGCTTGCTGGCGTCGCTGGCTGAGCTACTGGCGAAACTGGAGCGGGGGCTTAGAGCTGGGGCCGTGGTCTCCAGCCGAAAGTCGGGGGGCAATGACTGAGGTAGAGGCAAGGCCCGGGTGGGAGGCGGCCCCCCGGGAAAGGAGCCTTCGTAGCGCTGCGCCTCAAAGGAGCCGCGCGGGTTCCGCTCAGCGTCCAAGGGGCCCTGCTCCCGGGCTGGCTCCAACGGCTCATCCCCAGGTCCCCCAGTAGCTCCACGGGGCCCTGATTTCCTAGGATCCCCCAACCCACTCAGGCGCCCCTTACCCGGCCCGGGGGTCCCATCAGACCCAGACCGGCTAGATTCACCCTTTCTGCGGCCGAACTTGGCGCTGCCGGAGTCCGAGAGCCTTAACTTCTCCAGCAGGCGACTGGCTTTCTCCCCTAACCGCTCCATGCCCTCGGGCCTGGGGCCTCCAGCCCCCTCCCCGCCCGGCACCCTGCAGCGTCTCGGCAGCCGCTTCTCTTTCCCAGTGGCCGGACTCCGGTTCCCCGGGGGTACGGGGTAGGCACAGGGGCTTAGCGGGCGGCCCGGATGCCCGGCGCCGGGAATCCCGCAGCATCCCCCAGCGAGAGGGGCTGCTTCCCCTCGCGCTTCAGGGGTTAAGCGGGGCCAGAAGAGCCTACGGCCGCGGCTGTCCCGTCCGCAGGTCTGTCGGTTCACGCGTCCACTCGCCCGGCCGCCCCACTCTCCCCGGCCCCCGCCCCCCTCGCTCTCACACTCAGCACAGTCCGAACTTCTCTCCCAAACTTTTGTCTGCCTGGCCGGATCTACTTTCCGGGAGAGGCGGAGCGCTGTGTGTGAGAGGAACGGGGGTGTCTGCGCAGGGATCTCTGGTACGTCGGCAGGGGAGGGTGGTGCCGGTCCTAACTGTCCTGGAGGTGGAGACCAGCCGACTGGAGGCGAGAGCCGGCCGAGGGGCAGTTTGGGCAGCTGCTACTACATCTCTAAGGAATTGGGACCGGGAAAAGTGGGGGAGGGGGAGAGGAACTCTTTGTTTGCAGTTGGAATGCGCGGAGGGGCACGGTGGAATGTCGCGGTCCGGCACGGGGCGACGCGAGGCATGTTCTGCGCAAACATCGTGACTTTGTTCCTGCTGTGGGGACTGTGGGAGAGATGAAGAGAGACTGGCACAGAAGTAGTGAGACAGGGAAAGATCCATAAAGAGGGGGACAGGGAGAAAGAAAGGTAGATACATAAAGAGGTTCAGAGACGCATATGTGAAGAGCCCAGGGGGGCGAGGAAGCCCGCGTAGAGCGGTGGTGGAAGACAGGTAGCGAAAGAAAGGGGGAGCCGGAGCAAAGGGATGGGATCGTGGATGATGCAGAGACGGACGAATGAGCAGACTAAGAAAAAGGCAAATTTGTGCAAGTCCAGACGGAATGAGCCCAACAGATAATCTTGCAATAAAAGGACATCACTCTGTGAACCCAAAGCTCTGCGACGGTAGGGAGGGAAGGGGCTTTGGTGTCTATGCAAGAGAAGTGAGGAAGAGAGCTGGGACTCATCTCTACCGTCGGGGTTGGACTGATAGAGGAATAGAAGACACCCCCTGGTGTTGGGAAAAGAGATTTTTAACAACTATCTCAGGCGACTATGGGGATAGAAGGCCTGGTTTTGAGGCTAGCGAACGCCTCCCCCTGGGCGGCCCGCAGGAGATTGGTGATAAAGAGTAAAGTATTCATGAGGAAGAAAAGAAATGTCACTTAGACGAGCTAGCAGGTGAAAATGATCAGGGTGGAAAAGGGAAAGAAGAGACTTCTAGTGTTGGCCATATTGGAAGGATCAAGAATAAGGAAAGGAAGACAGGGTGGCTGAAGCTGAAGGTGCCTAATTGGATACCAGCGCGACTGATTTTGCCCTGACGAGCGCATCAGGGGCAAGGGGTGGAGGAGGTGGAACGGGGAAGGAACATGATTCCTTTGTATTTAGATAGTAAATGAGAATGAAAATTATATGCAAACAAGTCATGCATATTATTTTCATTTCAACATTTTGAACACCTTTCCTAATCTTAGTGTAGCCTTAGGGAATGGGGAAGCAAAAGAGGTTAATATCTTTGGGGAAATTAATTTGGCACAAACTATTTGGCTTCTTTGTCCTAGCTGCATTGTCTCCCTGACCTCATCTCTCTGGAGAATCAGCCTCTCTGTTTCCCTGTCAGGCCTACAGCTTTTCTCTGATCCAGAGGAGAGTTCACTCTCAGACTAGAATCAGGGAGCACTGAAAGCATTAGTAACAGAGGGGGGCTATCAGATTGCCTCCAGAACCTGCTGGGAGCGACATCTTCAGAATGAACCAGAAGGCTCTCCCTCCTTTCCTGTCTCCAGATGGGGAAAGAGAACCTGGATTCTTCCTTCCAACTACTTAAAACCAAAATATCCACAGAGCCTCTTATATTTGGAAGCTTTCCCACTTCGGAGTGAGGATGGGAGAGTGAACCTTAGGGAAGTTGAGAAGCCTTGAGAGAAGGCGCATGCGGGAGTTGGTGGTGGCAGCAATGGGCACAGCTGGGATATATATTTTCAGGGGATAACAAGAACCAGAGACAAGCGAAGGGGCAGAGGGATGCACTGAAGGCATGCTCGGTGGTGCTCACGACCTCGGGGTAACCGCTCCATAGTCTTAACTGGAGCCAGGAACTCCACAGGCCCTGTTCTCCCCCCTCAAGACTTAAATTACGAACTATGTACACAGATGGCTCCCAAATCCTTATCGCTAGCCCAGACATTTTTTCTTTTTTAAAGTAAGCTCTACGCCCAACATGGGGCTTGAACTCATGACCCTGAGATCAAGAGTCACATACTCCCCTGACTGAGCCAGTCAGGCGCCCCTTAGCCCAGACTTTCTTAGACTTAAAAAACTCAGCTGACTACTAGCATCTCCACTTGGTTATCTCAGAGGCGTACCACACTCTCAACTGACTTCACCTTCCCTGCCTCCCGAAACTGGCTCCTCCAGCATCCCGAGTAAACGGCGCCATTAAGCCCTCAGCTGCTTAAGCCAGAAACCTGAGCATCAACCTTCTGTCCTCTTCCCTCCACCTCAAGTCCTGTCACCAAGCCCTGTCAGTCACCAAGTCCTATCAGTTTGGCTTCTTAAATAACTTTCAAATCTGTCCTCCTCTCACCATCGCTTTCTGTCCAGCTGTCTCTTCTCTCCTGAGCCACTGCATAAGTACCCCCCCACACACACCCCAGCCCAGCTTTCTCCGTGCCATCCATTTCCTACCGAGGGCAAGGGATTCATCTCAAACAGAAAACTGATCACCTCGTTTCCCTGCTTACCACCTTTGAACGATTTCTCACTGCCTTAGAACTAAAGTCTGTATTCTTTAAGACACTTGACGTCTCCGTGTCTCTCCAGCTTCTCTCGGCACCAACCCCTCCTCAAAATGTTCTGCAGGAGGATGGCAACTCCTCTGTGCTCTCTCTTCCCTCTGGATTTTCGTCCTTGCTATTCCCTTGTTTGGAACACTCCGGGCCTCCCCTTCCCTTCTGGTTAACGCCTCCCCATCTTTCAGGTGCCAGTTGAAGCACTGCTCTATGAGATATCTTTCCAGAACACCCGAGCAAGTCAGCCACCCCTGCTGTCTGCTGCCGCTGCACCTTACACTCCCCCATCATCACCCTTATCACAGTTCATTTCACTGTCTGCTGAACTGCCTGGCTTCCTGATTAGATAATAAAGCCTCTAATCAGCATCTAACCTGATCAACAGTGTACCCACAGCACCCAACACTGGACCTGACACCCAGTAAGTAATCAGTATTTGTTGTATGACTGACTGAACATAAGGCCATTTTTACTTCACAATCCACTCAGCAGGCACAAAGTTTGTATGCAAGTGTGTGTGGGTGCCTGTGTGGTGTACACACGTGCACACACACTCACCCCTTCCTCAAAATACAGCTTGGCTGACAGGACTAAGAAATAGCTACAAAGCCCCATATACTGCTGGGTCACACGGTGGGAGAGCAGCTGCCAGTGAGACATGGGAACTCTTTAAGCTTTAATTTCTTCATGTGTAAGATGGGAATAATAAAAATCTGCCTTACATAATTCAATAAACAATAGCTGTTCTATCTGTATCCCAATTCCCAAATAGGAATGGAGCAGCGCTCTGCTCAGAAGACTCAAGCCCATGACTGAAACTGCCCACCAGGGGGCGGTAGGGCCCCGGCCTGGTCCAGTGCTGAGGCCATTGCAGAGCCAGACCGGCAGTCGGGGGGGGGGGGGGGGGGGGGAAG
>NC_048237.1:2381423-2403058 GCF_002007445.2 Ailuropoda melanoleuca
AAAAAAAAAAAAAAAAAACCAACTCAGAGACTGGGGCATATGTCAAGAAGGCCTCATGTTTCTTAGACCCATCCTCCTCCTTTTCTCAGCCCAGGCTCCCTGAGGCACTACTTGTGCTTAGAAATAAGCATTTTCTGGCTTGCCATTCACAGGGAGTGGGGAGGTCCCCCTCCTAGGTAAGCCTCTTTATCCCACCACAGCTGCCAGCTTGTACTTCCAGTGGGGGCTGTGGTAAGACGAGAGACAGATTTGCTTTCTCAGACTGCAGAGGACATCTTGTCATTCGGGAAAGCTCCATGGCCACCCATTCCTGGGACATGGGAAGTGGCAGATGCCAGAGTTACTCTTGGTTATAGATTTCATTCATCCTTTTCCACCTTGATTTCAATGAATGAGTTCAAGTCAGGACAGCAGGTTTTGTGGGGTCGGTCAAAAGATGGGGAGACAGGTCCATTCTCATCACCTCCCTCATCTTCCTCTTCTTGGAAATTAGGATTATAAAGTTCTGGTGGAAGGAGCTGGGCCTCAGCAGAAGGTAATCGGTCTGAGGGAGGCCCATACACACGGTTGGCTTTAGTACCATGTTTAGAGTTGGCATCCAGGTGGTAGCAGAGCTCCGTGAGGCGCTGGGCCCGGAACCGGGGAGGCCGGGCCACCCAGACACCTGGCTCATTAAGACTGTCCTCTTCATCTGACATCAGCTCTTCTGTCACATCCTTCCACAGGCGTTGGTCCTCAGGTCCAAAATGCCTCATGATGCTGGATCGGTTGGCAAAAAGCTGAAGTAGGAGCCCAGGGCAGAGACAGGAAGAGAAACAAACTATGGGTTAGATTTGGGGAGAGGGTTCTCGTAGGAAGAAGGCCGTGTAAAATCTGTGTCTGAGAGAACTTAGCCCCCAAGTCATCTTAGAACCGGCTCCCCCCCTCCTCTATCTGCCAACATTCCTGGCTCTCAGCCCTATTCTCAGATGCCACGTCCCCTGGCCCTTCCCACTGCGGCTTAGTAGGGTTTAGTGTTTAGCACCTTGAAAGGAAGGCCTAGAAACCTACCCGGTATCTGCGACTTCGAAGCTTCTTCTCCTCTTTTTCCTTCAGGCCTTTAAAGGGGTTGAGGGAGTTGCGGTACTCGCGCCTCTTAGTGAGGAAGTAGGCTACACAGGCTCCTGGCGAAGAGGGAGAAGGGAGGGGGCAGAGAGCAGGTCCTTAGCCGTTTTTTTCTGCCCTAACACTACTGGCTGGGAGGGTGAGACTCAGTCTAGACAGTGGGCTTTCTCACAGACCCATCAGCATCTATTTACTCCTCTTTGGTTTGGCTCTCTCTGCCCACCTCCCTGTCTAACACTGACTCCCCCATTTCTCCCACTGGCACACAACAAGTCTGAGCTTCTGTAGCTCCCTCCCTGGACCCGGGCTCAATTAAACCCATTCCCATTCTACTCTGCTGGTAATGGATTACCAGTGCTTTTTCAGCAGAAGCTTTCTTAATGCTTCAGGGTTAGCTATGGGCAAATAATAGAAAAGTAAGGAAAGTAGAAAACCCAGGATGTAATATTTAGGGACAAAAGGGCAGGCCTGGATTCTGACTTCCTTTTCCTAACACCCTAGATTCAGGCCCTGCTGGAAACATCATGCCTGCTGGTGTTAGCCCTTTCCTTCTCCCATTTTCATTTCAAGCAGGATAGGGGAATAAAAAGGCAATTAGAAGCAATCCTGGGGCGCCTGGGTTGCTCAGTTGGTTGACCTTCCGACTTGATTTCGCCTTGGGTCGTGCTCTCGCGGTCCTGGGATCAAGCCGTGTTGGGCTCCATGCTCAGCACAGAGTCTGTTTGGGATTCTCTCCCCCCACACCCCGCTCAATCTCTCTCTCTCTCAAAGAAAGAAAGAAAGAAAGAAAAGAAAAAAGAAAAAGAAACAATCCTGTGAAGATGTGAGAATAGCCAAAAAAAATTTTCAAGTCCACTATTTTCAAAACCACCTAAATCATCTCCATTATGCCTCTTCTCTGACCAAGAACAGCCAGTGGAAAAAGGATGAGATGGGAGTTAATTCAGTTTTTCTCACCTTTCAGCTCCTTATCAGTGTAATTGTGGGGACTGGTCACCAGCTCCTGCTTGAGCTTTTCCAGAAGGAACTTCACTACTGAAATATTCCAAGAGGACTTGATGCTGCCACAAAGAAGATCGTGAACAAGGCAGTCAGCATTTTAAAAGTCAGACAGAGATTCCTGGCACAAATCAACTTTGTGGTAAACTCCCCCATGGCCATGGACAGGATGCAAGGGGCAATGGTGAGGGCAAAGCCTTCGCCTCATTGTTATATTGGAACAGCCATCTACTTCCCTCTTGTTGGCAGAGTACCTTGTGATTCTTTTCCCTCAAGAAGATCATACCTTTCAGACCCATTGAATCTCTTGTCATTGGTGATGTGGTTATGCACATTGTGGACCAATTTCTAAGGGGAAAAAAACAAATACAGATTCAAACCAGGAGTGGATGTGATGAAACCCTCCTCTGATCCCTAGGCATTGTCCCTATGGGGTTTTCTGCCTGAATCCTTCCCATAGTCTGGGCACCATATCTGTTGATGACCCTTCTTAGCCAGAGAGCCTATCTAAGTCAGTAATTCGAATGTCCTCCCTTTTGTGGTCCTTATCATTTAACTTGTATGCAGACTCCAGGATCATCCCTGGTCTTACTTAATTTTCTGGGAAATAAGAAGGGCAAAAGGTCTCAGACATTTTCACAAACATATTCCTTCCTAATAGCCAGGAGAGAGCAAATATACACCAGGACTACTGCAAGTGGACTTTTCTTGAGGGCCTCTATTCTTGTAAATTTTAAAGTTTTCTTTACAATGTATCTGTATTTCTTTTAATCTAAAAATGTCTTCTTATAATGAGCACTGTGTTTATATACAACTGATGAATCACTGAACTCTACCTCTGAAACTAATACTACACTATAGGTTAATTAATTGAATTTAAATAAAATAAAATTTTTAAAAATGTCTTCTTAATCT
The DNA here is from genome assembly GCF_002007445.2 of Ailuropoda melanoleuca. Classification (NCBI taxonomy): domain Eukaryota; kingdom Metazoa; phylum Chordata; class Mammalia; order Carnivora; family Ursidae; genus Ailuropoda; species Ailuropoda melanoleuca. Next base: position 2,384,442 of record NC_048237.1, read on the forward strand.
TCTAGTAAAATTGATGACCCAGGAGAATGCCCTAAGTATATTCCTTTGCACATTACCACAAATCTCAAGGGGACACACACCATGGTCTGAAAAACACAAACCTAAAATAACAGAAATGTGAAATGCAAAGGACCTTGGAGACGCTATCACCCAACCTCCCTTTCACATCATTCAACAGGCTTTCAGCTTTGCTTACATACCTTTAAGAATGGGTTCTCACTACTCTTTCAAGTCAGCTTTTTTTACTGTTGAACATGTCTGATTGTTAAAAAGTTTTGCCTTAGACTCCAAAATCTGGCCAGTTTTGCCCCTAACAGCACCTAAAATCTTTGAAATCTCTCATGTACTCCCCAGGTCTTCTATCTGGTCTAAATAGCCCCAAGTCCTTCAGCCATTCCTCATGACACAGTGTCCAGACAGATGCCTCTCGAAACCATCAGGCTCTCTGGCTGGCCAGTGTCGCTTGGACAACGTGGCAGTGGGAACTGAATCTAATCCATCAGTGGAGACCTGGCCAAAGGGAGCACTACTTTGCCGAGTGGCACTCTACACTTCTAGGAATGAAACCCAAGATGGTATTAACTTTCTTAGCAACCCCACCCCTATTCCTAAGGTCACACTTTCCATTCCTAGTGAGCTTACAGTCAACTCGAGTCCGCTTTTCACATGGATTACTATCTCTGCCATTCTGCAACTGTTTTGTTTTGTTTTTTCAACTTTGATGCAGGATTTTACATTTCTTCTGATTAAATTTAGTTTTGGTGTTTCTGATGGTATTTTCATCCCAAGCTCCCTCAGCCCTTGGAAATTCACAGCCCCAAACCGACAGACTCATATCCTGATCTCCGGGTTTCTGCTTTAGTTGAGAAATCCCCAATTTACCCTTCTGCCTCTGACTGACTGACCATATCAGTTTAGGAAAGTACTGTCAATTTTTTATGGTTAGGGTCTCCACTCTATAAAGAGGAATGTTATTAAATTAGCTTCGTATTTGATACAGTTATTTTACCTCTTAGAAGTCCTAACTTCAGGAATCACAAAGGATGGGTGAAGGCTTCAGAAAGAATATGAAAGTGTTGAAAAAAAAGAGAGAAAGAAAGAAAGAAAGAAAGAAAGAAAGAAAGAAAGAAAGAAAGAAAGAGAAAGGAAGAAAGAAAGAAAAGGAAAGGAAAGGAAGAAAGAAAAAAAAGGAGTTGCACAGCTTCCAATTCAAGTGGCTTGTAAGAGATCGGCTGATAAAAATCAAACCAGCCTTGAAGCGGAAAGGGAAAATACTCTAAGACAGTAGTAAGTGTTAAGACTGTAAAGGCTGCTGGCTCACCTACCTCCTGGGTGAGCTAAAAATAAATACATTTCCCCAAGGGGTGGCTAGGATCTCCCGCATTCCAAGAAGTGAGTGGTTCCCCTTTGGTCCTTTTGGATCCCTAGCAGCAATCCACAGAGGACCGAGCAGACTGGAGGGACGCCTCTCTGATTCCTTTACAGAACTAAAGGCTGGAAGACTGAAGGCCTGCATCTAACCCTCTCCGTTGAAGCCACCGTCTGGCACAAGAACATTTGAAACCTTCCTCTGTGATAGGCAGCAAAATTCCCTGGCTGGGCTTCCAGGGCCTTTCCAAGCACTGCAACAGACAGCAGGAGGGGTGAGCACACTGCCCTCCTGTTAGGTCCTGAGTTCCACCAGGCTCTCCAAAGGGCAGGCAGCAGCCAAGCCTCAGCCCCAGACCTCCGGCAGGAGGAGGTAGGCAGAAGAACCAGGAGCGGTCAGAAGTCCCATTTTTATGCAAATTGTAATTATCACGTAGTTATTCATGATTTAAACACTATGAAGTTTTGGGAAATCCCTTGTGATGCATTTCTAGGTATATGCCTCCATTTCTGTCACTGGAAGCAAGAGTGGCCCTCTTGGGCCAGAAGTTTGTGACAGAAAAATTAAACCCATTCCCTATTCTTGATTAAGTGAGCTATCCCTGAACATAACCAAAATTTAAAATGAAGGTTAGAAACCAGTTGATTCTGATTATGAATGCTGTCTTCCTTCCCAAGGAAGGAAAGAACCCCTCGATGTAAAAACAAATCAAATGAAAGGGAGGGTAAGAGTCAGGAGCCCTTAGAAAAGGGAAAAAGAAGCAAGAAGTAATGAAAGAAGAATCTTCAGTAAAGATGAAGGAGGTACTCACCGTACCTGGTGGGCTTCAACCTTTACTAAGACTGTGACAAGAGGAAAAGGGCTAGACTGTGACCAGATTTCAGGTGGGTGTGAATGGTGAGCTCCCCTCCTATCCAGAACCCTCCAGTGACTCTATCAGCTATGAGCCAGAGAAGGGAAATGCCTTACAGCTCCTATGAACAGAATCTAGGTCAAGAACACCCCCCATGGTTATTGGAAGGATGTTTGAGGACACAGAGGTGATCCAAAGGACGAAGGTCACCCTAGAGCAGGATTTCTCAACCCTGGCACGCTGGACGTTTTAGGTAGAATCATCGTTGGCGGCTGCCCTGTACACTGGAGGGTGTGCAGGGATGCTCCTGGGGCTCCACGCCATCCCAAGGATCAGGCAGAACTGGTTCAGCCCAGTACCTTCCCTGCCAAGGGCTCTTAGGACCCCTAGGCTCGCCAAACCTCCAAAATTGAGCTGAGTGTCTGGGGCGCTCTGCGCCTTTGCGGTTTAGGACCGCCTCAGCATACCCTGGCCATCCTGCCAAGGGGCCCTGAACCACTGGTAATCTGCAGGCCGTTTCCAGTGCCACCCTTCAGTGGTCAGTCTGCTCGATCCCTTAAAGATCTTCCCGTTAGGACTATTAGCTCACCGGGAGAAGATGTGATCTAATTCCCTTCTCTTTAAACAGAGGATTTCAATCTATTTGGAAAAGCCTTTATAAAGGTCCCCAATTAGCAGAGGGTCTGCCTATCCCTTGGGCTATGGACCCATCTGTCTCCTTCTTGCCCCTCCCACTCCAGTAGGATTCAGGATACCATTCATTCAATATGGGAAGTTTAAAATCAACCCACACTTCATTCTTCACTTCTCTCTCCAGACTGAAGAAAAATGTATAGAATTGAGCTCACTCACGGAGAGTACCAGATCCCGCTTGCGCCTGGAGTTCTTCTGCCCACTCCCTCTGGTCCTGCATGGGGAAGCGGTAAACCCTAGAGAGTGTCTCAGCTCCCCTGCTCCCCCGGGGCCTGACTCTTCCAAGGCACCATCCAGCGCAGCAGCAGCACTGAGCATGTCCTCGGGACGGGGTGGTGGCAGCTTGCTTCCATTTTCTGGCCCTGTCTCTGAGGTGGCCCGCTGGATAGCCAGTTGTGTGGCGGGTGAGAGCTGCTTGGCATAAGCAGGGACCAGCACCCGCTGTACCGCACCCTCAGAGGCCACATAATCATCCACCAGCTAAGGACATAAAAAAGAATAGCCTATTAGCCATCTGGGCTTGGGGGAACCTGGTCAACCATCATTCCTTGGCCAAGGATAGCGAACAGAGAGTGGAAAGCAGGGGGAATCCAGCACAGTCTTTAACGGTCAATAGCTTGTTTCTCTGGGACTCCTACGGGAGTGTTGGCAAATATTTCTTGGATATACAGGGCTTCTTGGGTTGAATCGTTACCAATAGGACTGATTACAAGGACAAGGCTTGTTTCTGATGCTCTATTTGTGAGGAATCATCTATGATTTGCTCTTGGGTATGAGAACCGTAGCCAGGCAAGTATTTTGTCTAAAAGGGATTGGGGGAGGAAGTGATGATAAGAAAGGAACACCAAGCAAGAGAAGGAACAAGAAAATAAAATGATAACAACAAACAGGAGAAACAGGAGAAAAATGGGAGCAAAGAAGGGAGATATAAAGTCAGAAATTTCTAGAGAGGCTGGCCCTCGCAGCCTCTACCCCCCCTACCCCCCTCCAATCCCTTCGCAGGACCTGTCTGTGCCCTCACCTTGATCCCCGCCCTGGCCACATCTGACTGTCACTGTCCTGACATCCGCTTGCTGCCTGTGCCCTCACTCAAGGACATACAGAGCAGGGAAAGGAAGGAGGGAGGAAGGAGAGAGAGGGAAGAAAGGAGGGGGGATTTCTGCAGCCAAGAAAACAAAACAGTGAAAGTGGGGGTAAAAAAAACACAGAAAGAAGCGGGGGAGGAGGCTGAGATTTATAGACCTGTGAGCTGCTTTCTACGCTGTGAAATCTAATTCCATCCTGTCGGCTTGGAAGCCTTCCCTGCCTGACAGAACCAAAGCTCAGGGCACTGCCTGGCCTGGTACCTGGTACCCCCTGCCTCCTCCCACCTCCCTGCAGCCCCAAACCCTCTGCCCCAACCCCCGGAGTCCTGGCTGGGCAGAGTGGGGCAGGTGGGCAGTGGCCACCACCCACCGCATGGCTAGGCCTTCAGGGAGCAGTGACCAGCTGCAGCGTGACACTGGAGGGGGACAGGGGGCTTACACATTCATGTCTCAGATCTAGCAGATGGGCTGGGAGTTTCTTCCCTCCCATCTCCCCTGTGTGTTCTGCTCCTTTTCTCTTTCCTGGGTGTCTGGGCCTTGTTGTGTGTGCGGGAGGAGGAAAGAGAGGGCAGGGGGGGAGCATGGGGGAGGAGAGCTGACAGACCTCCCACTGTCTCTCAAGTGGTGACACATCTGTTACTTTCCCATCCCTGTGATCTCCCTAGTTGCTCCATCTCCTTCTTGTACTTCCATGTACCACACTCGGCAGTTTTTACTACACTCAGCCAGGGTTTTCCTGCTCAGATGGCCCTGAGCAGGAAAGAAACTGAAATAGCACAGCGTACTTCTGTGTCTTTTCCTGCTCACAAAATATGCACGCTTGCTTTCCTCGCTCTCCCAACCTGTCTCTCCCTTCCCAGGAACTCCCAGCTGTCCACTTCTTGGCCTTACGTTTTTCCCTTCCTTGTACTGCCTTCCCACCCTCTCCCACGTTCTCTTGCGCGCCAAAAGTCTCTTTCCATTTAGATTCACTTTTCCTCTATGCTCTTTTCACTTTTCCTCCTTCCTCAACCCTTCATCTCCACCTGCCTTCTTCCCTCCCTATACCTGTCTTTCCGTTCCCTTTGTCCTCTCCCTATCCCTCCCTCTGTCCCTCTCTGGCTCTCCCTCTCTCTGCACCTCTGCCTTTCCCCGCCCCCCCCCCCGCCCCATTCCCATCTCTGTATCTGTACTGAATTCCTCTTGGCAAGCAGAGGGCCCGTGATAAAATATGAATGAGCCGTCTGTGCACGGCAGGCCTCCTCGCCAGGAGAGGCAGAGCCCGGGGAGCAGCGGAGCCAGCTGTGCAGGAGGAGGGGGCACCCGGGCCCCTGAGAGCCAGGGGAGGGCGCGGCCAGCACCCCGCGCGCCAGAGATGCACTCGGGCCACTGCCGTTTAGCGGAAAGCAGGCGAGGGCTGCCCGGCCCTGCCGGCACAGGACGCCTCGTGCCGTCCTCTGTCCGAACCAGAACACCAAAAGCAAGGCTGAAGGCTGGGAAGAATCCAGAGGGAGGGAGAAGGCAGAGGGACGGGCCAGGAAAAGCCCCCGGGAGCCACCCCGCGCCACCGCCGCCCGCTCTGCGGCCATACTCACGGGATTGAGCAGCGGGGCCGCGTCGCTGGCCGTCAGGGCGCAGCCCGGGAGCCGCGCGTCCCTCTGCGCCGCCGGGAAGCCCAAGGGCCCGGGCCCCACGGCCGAGGCGGCTCCCACCTGCCACAGCTCCTCGATCACCACCTGCATGCCGCTGCCCACGCTGTCACACTCCTCCTCCGCCGCGGCCGCCGCCTTGCAGGCCTCCCCCGGGCTCTCCTTGAGAGGCCCCGGCTCCGGGGGCGGGGAGCCGTGCGCCCGGCTGTCCCCATCTTCATCGGGGGCCGAGGCTTTCCCTTGCCGCAGCTCACCCACCTCCTCCTGCAGGCGTTTCAGCAGTTGGTTGTTGGCCCGGGCCAGCCCCAGGGCGGCCTCGGCCAGGCCCACGGCCTTCTCCACCCGCTGGTAGATGATGTGCAGGAGCTGCTCTGAACTCTGAACGGCCAGGCCATGGCCGGTCACCGTGATGGGGGTGCTGGCAGGAGGGTGCCCGCCCTGGGAGCCCGCGCTGCTCGCACTCGTCTCGCTCTTGCAGGCACAGCAGCAGCATCTGGCCTCGCTGCCACCGGGAGGGGAGAAGAGGATGGTGGCACTGAAGGACATGGCGGAGGGCAGCGGGAACAACGGCGCTCACGCTGCCGGGCTGCTCCCAGAGGTGTCCCCAGTCTGCCCAACTCGAGGCGGGTAGGAAGAACTGGCCTCTTTGGATTCACTTTCCTGTGTCATGGAGGGTGACCAGAGGAGCCTGGGCAGCAGGCGGTGGGCTGTGTGAAGGAGGAGTAGGCAAGCTGTGAAGGAGCACCCGATCCATGGCTGCCTGTCCTCTGTCTGCAGAAGAGAGATGCCTTCTTCTATCTGCAGACCCCGGGCTCTCCTAGCACAGCGCGCTGGGGGTCCCACTCACCACTGACCCAAAGGGTGCTGCCTACAGGCCTTCCTGTTGAACACAGTGTCAGGGGGTAGAAGGCATTCTTCCTGCACCCAAGCATGGAACACCCCCCCCCCCCGGCCACGCCAACCTAAGGAACAGAGGGGGGGACTCAAAAGGACCCACAAGCATCTGGAAAGATGAGAAGATTAAGGAAGAAAATGCATATATGTCTTTGCCTCCTCACTATCTTTGCGGTAATAACAGTCATTGCCTTTTGTCTCCTTGACATCATTCCTTAAGGAGTTCAGAACACTTCCTGCAGGTTATCTCAACCACACAGAAGCTCTAGGAAACACATATTACCCCAGGTCCACCGAAGAGACATGCAGACGAGTTATAGATCTTTTTCAAGGTCAGAGGGAGACAGCAGAATCCAGTTATTGCTACTTTCAATCTAGTGTTTATTTTTTTTAACTGATAACCACTTTTTGTTGACATAAAGAATCACGATTCTACCCTCTCTATAATTTTCTTACAGATGCATTCAGAGTAAGACTCCTAAGTAAGGAATATACCGACAGCCCTCAACATGTCACCAACCTCACACTATTGTATCACTGCCGCTTGGGGGTGGGGCAGGGAAAGGAAGGGGAAAGCTGGATCAGAGAATCAAGCTGCAGTGACCCAGGGCCACACAGCCCCCTGGCTCTCACAGTTGTGCATCTGAGCCTCCAGCCTCTGAAAAGGAATCCAGCTGCTCTGAATCCTACAGCTGGTAGCCCCAAGGACCTCTGAGGCCCCTCATCTCCACATCTCAAGCTCCTTGAGGGAGGGGCAAAGCTCAAAAGGCCTGTCTAAAGAGCTCAGCGCTGCCACTTTGCCCACAGGACCAGCCCCATTCAGGAGGAAACCAGAATATGGATGATAAACCAAACTGCCTCACTTTCGAATCACCCTAAGTAAGCAACGAAACTACTCTAGGAGGAAAAGAAAAAAGGTATGGGAGGGTTGGATTGTACGACTGAGAACTGTCCAAGGAGCTTCATGTTGTCTTTGCTAAATACTTGATTATAGAAAAAAGAATCCTTCTGCCTGAAGCTTCCTAAGTGACAGAATCTTAAGTATGTTTACAGTTTCCGCAAGAGATCCATTTCCATCTTACCCTGTAAATTATATCATAACACCACAATTAAAAAAAAGAGGAGGCGGGTAAGAGAATTTTCTATATATTGAGATTTGGGGGCTTTTTTTTTTTTGAATCAGCAATCTCATTTCAGAAACAGGTAATAATCAATGCCTCTGAGGTACTAAAATGTAAATCTGACAATGCATTTTAATTACATTTGGTTATTAAAGAATACTCTTTGATTTGCTCTTTCCACCTTTTATATCAAAAAAACGTTTTCTGTGCCAGGTATTCACTTGTAAGGACTTCACTCAAATCCATTTGCAGCTTCTCTGTCATTAGAGTCACTGGAAGGCACAGCTTAACCTAAAACTAAAGGTTAGAGGAAAGCACTAAGCAAGTTCTGTGTCAGTTTATGGGTGAATCATTTATATATCCTTTCCCTTCCTGAATAAGGGCCTTCACTGTTCTTGCAGGGTTTTTAACCAACATCATGCAAGGAGTTTAACCTGAAACATGGCTATTATGAGAAAAAGACAGTTATGTAGAAGATACAGATGGTTGCCAATTGGGCTCAATATTTGTAAAATCAGAAACTAAGACGCAGGGACACCTGAGCGGCTCAGTTGGTTGAGCGTCTGCCTTCGGCTCAGGTCATGATCCCAGGGTCCTGGGATGGAGTCCTGCATCAGCGGGGAGGCTGCTTCTCCCTTTGCCTCTGCATCTCCCCCTGCTTGTGTGCTTGCTGTCTCTCTGACAAATAAATAAATAAAATCTTAAAAAAAAAAAAGAAAAGAAAAAGAAAGAAACTAAGATGCATCAGGTTGGCACACTGGGTGGGTACCCCTTCTGGTACCAAATTGACAAGGGCTATGTTCTTGCCCCAAACACTTACTCTTTCTTGCAAGAGGCCTTAATCCCTGCCAGTGCTGTGCCTGCCTTGAGCCCTTCCCCTTGATTGGTCTTTCCCAAGTCATCATTCCAAAACAGCACTGAACTGGAAGTAAAAAAATAAATAAATAAATAAATAAATAAATAAATAAATAAATGTGTGTGTGTGTGTGTGTATACACACACATATGGTTCTCATCCTGCTGTATGCACTACTTAACAGCTGTGTGAACTTGGAAAAATGATTCCTTTTTCTGAGCGCCAGTGCTCTCGTCTCTGCCTACTTGGAATGTTTTTGTGATGATTATACATACATAATATATGTAAGGCACCTACAGAATGCTGGCACACGCTCAGTGCTTCACAAATAGCAGCTGGATGATATTAAGATTATTCCTAAAATATTCCGTGTTCCCATCCTGGACCCCCATCCTGATTTCCCAATCTTGAAAAAATGCAATGGCTTGAAATGGAACTTGGGAGATTTTCCCCCTAAATTTAACAACAAATTTCTTTTTTTTTTTTTTAAGATTTTATTTATTTATTCGACAGAGATAGAGACAGCCAGCGAGAGAGGGAACACAAGCAGGGGGAGAGGGAGAGGAAGAAGCAGGCTCATAGCAGAGGAGCCTGATGTGGGGCTCGATCCCACAACGCCGGGATCATGCCCTGAGCCGGAGGCAGACACTTAACCGCTGTGCCACCCAGGCGCCCCTTAACAACAAATTTCTAAGAAACAATAAACTCAAGTCTACAAAGATGCAAGTATACATATAAAAGCTTCTCTGATGTACATCAGAAAGGTAATTGAGAAAGCAGAGTATTTGCAATTTACTCTTATGAACTGGCTTTAGACTGGGGATAATATACAACTCTGCTAGCTTTTAATGATAAATATATTTTCATATTTGTGTTGACATAAAAAAATAATGATTCAGGGTGCCTGAATGGCTCAGTCAGTTAAGAGTCTGACTCTTGATTTCGGTTCAGGTCATGATCTCAGGGTTGCAAGACTGAGCCCCACACTGGGCTCTGTGCTGGGTGTGGAGCCTGCTTAAGATTCTCTCTCTCCCTCTCCCTCGGCCCCTCCCCAATCCAAATCATGATTCTACCATCTCTATAATTTTGTTCCTCAATTTCTTTCTACTTTTCTACTTTGTGTATTAACCTAACTATGTCTGGGGCACCTGGGTGGCTCAGTCAGTGAAGCATCTGCCTTGGGCTCAGGTCATGATCCCAGGGTACTGGGATCAAACCCCACGTGGGGCTCCCTGCTCAGCAAGGAGTCTGTTTTTCCCTCTCTCTCTGCCCCTTTCCCCGACTCATGCTCTCTCAAATAAATAAATAAATAAATAAATAAATAAATAAATAAATAAAATCTTAAAAAAAAAAAACCACCCTAACTATGTACGTCTATTTTATTTATTTACTTTTTTTTTTTTAAAGATTTTATTTATTTATTCGACAGAGATAGAGACAGCCAGCGAGAGAGGGAACACAAGCAGGGGGAGTGGGAGAGGAAGAAGCAGGCTCCTAGTGGAGGAGCCTGACGTGGGGCTCAATCCCATAACGCCAGGATCACGCCCTGAGCCGAAGGCAGACGCTTAACCGCTGTGCCACCCAGGCGCCCCTATTTATTTACTTTTAATTATTATCGTTTTTTAGAGGGCGGAGCGGCAGAGAGAGAGGGAGAGAACCTTAAGCAGGCTCCATGTCCAGCACAGAGCCCGACTCAATCTCACAACACTGAGATCATGACCTGAGCTGAAGTCAAGGGTCAGACGCTTAACCGACTGAGCCAGTCAGGTGCCCCTAACTATGTCCATTTTAGAATGTCACATTCAGAGCAACAATCGGTGTGTTGTTGTTGTTGTTTTTAATTAAGCTGTCTATATAAACCTGGTAGAGTGCAGTGTAGCAGAATGGGTATTCAAATAACTCTTATTTGGTTTCTGTGGACATTCCTGCTGACTTAATTTTCCTGGCTCCTGTATCCACTTAAGCTCTAAGACATTGAAATGAAAGGACAAGGAAAGAAAGGAAAGTCAGCAGGAAATAAAGGAATCTTTCACATTATAATATTTACTAACCAGATAACAACTTAAATGCTGGATAAATTGGATTAAAAAAACAGAACAAAACACAAATTTCATTAGCTACATACATCCCCATTAGAGGAAAAAAAAAGTTGAAAAAAAAAGTTTCTAAAAATTCTCTGTATGCAAGGCCATGCTGAAGGATGAGTCACCAAAACGGATTGCCACAAGTACTCAAATGAAGGGAAGACAAAGTCCCTACATGGAATGAGTTTGCAGCACATGTGAGAATGGAATGTCTAAAGAACAAAGCAAAAATACACACAAGTGCCTAAAAATATGGTGCAGACAAAAATTCTTGAGGAGATAGTTCAAAATAATGTAAAGATCAACGGAACAAAATCATATGAGAAAGGGGTCTTACAGAAGAAAAAAGTCCAAGTGAGCCTTGGGCAACGTATAAAAGGAACTGGGAGGGTGGGAAGAAGGCACGGGAGATGAGAGGAAAAAACCAACATTACAAGGATTTCCACGTACATGTGTGAGGTCAGAGCAAAGGTATGGAAAGCTGACACAGGACTTTGAAAAACATGGTAATGAAACTCTTAGAGTAGGGGTCAGCAAACCTTTTCAGGTAAAGGACCAGACAGTAAGTCGTTTTGGCTTTGCAAGTCATGTGGTTGCTGTCACAACTACTCAGCTCTGCCATTGCAGCACAAAGCAGCCACGGACAATACATAAACAATGAGCACGACTGTGTTCCAATAAAACTTTATTGATGGACACAGAAATGTCAAAAGATAGTATATTTAACACTTACATTAAAAAATATAAAAGCCACTCCTAGCTCATGGGCCATATAAAAACAGATGGCAGGCCAGACTTAGCCTATGGGCTCCAGTTTGCTGACGCCTGTCTTAGATAGCTAAAGTGGAAGAGTTAGAGATTATTAGGAGACTCTTCAATCCTGAAGTGAGTTGAGAATGAGGGTTGTGGATATGAAGGTTCAACATCCTGAAGGAAGACCTGATAATATTTCTTTATTTAATAAATATAGGGAACAGAAATGTTGGCTAAAGACAACTTCAAGATTATCAACCCGAGGGTCAAAAGATGGTACCACTGACAGAATGAGAGAAATGAGGACGTTGAGGGACACCTGGGTGGCTCAGTTGGTTGGTAGCCTGACTCTTGGTTTTGGCTCAGGTCATGATCTCATGGGTTGTGGGATCGCCCCCACATCAGGTTCTGTGCTCAGTGGGGAAGTCGCCTTAGATTCTCTCCCTCTCCCTCTCTCCCACCCACACAACCTCTCTCTCAAATAAATTAATTAATTAAAAAAAAAAGGAAATGAGGACGTTGAGAGGAGGCACCATCATATTAAAGAAGATGTGTATGTATATAGGTATTTATTTATTATTTTTTAGTGAGCTCTAGGACTAACTTGGGGCTCAAACTCACCACCCTGAGATCAAGAGTCACATGCTCTACCAACTGAGCCAGTCAAGAGCCCCAGATGTGTGTACTTAACAAGTTAAATTTCAGACTGATAGCAACATCTTTAAATGGATGTCCTGATGGCAACTAAGACAAAAAAAAAAAAAAATGCCAAGAGAAAGGTCAGAGCTGGAATGCAGATTTCGAATCTTTAGCAGGAGGGTTGTAGTTGAACCTGAGAAAGTGAATGCACTCTCCAAGGAGAAAGGAGAAAGTGTGAAATGCAAAGGCCAAGGACAGCGCTTACAGCCAATCTGTGCAAGAGGCTTCATTAAAAGAGAAGAATGGTCAGCGAGGTGGGAGAAAAGGAGTGTTATGAAAGCCAAAGTAGAAAGAATTTCAAGAACGTGGCTCTAATCAACTGTGACAGGTGCAGCAGAATGGCTAAAAAAGATGAAAATTAAGGAAATACAATTTATTTGTCTGTGATGGTCATTGGTCATGACCAGAGAAGTGATTTTTCAGTGAAAGTAATACTATGCAGTAGATGAAAGAGGAATTGATGCAGAGAAAATGCAAATGAGACATGAAGTCAAGTCTTCTAGAGTTTAGTTACGAAAGGAAGGAAGGAAATAACAAGGAAGTCAGAAGAGGTTCTAGAGCTTTACTGTATTTACAAAGCAGAAAGAAAAAGGTCAGTGATTTCTGTGACATTAGCCACAGCAACATTTTTCTAGATATATCTCCTGAGGCAAGGGAAACCAAAGCAAAAATAAACTATTGGGGAGTGCCTGAGTGGCTCAGTCAGTTAAGCGTCCGACTCTTGATTTTGGCTCAGGTCATGATCTCAGGATCGTGAGACTGAACCAAACATAGGCTTTGCACTAGGCGTAGAGCCTGCTTAAAATTCTCTTTCCCGTTGCCCCTCCCCCCTCTCCCTCTCTAAAAAACAAACAAACAAACAACAACAAAACTATTGGGACTACATCAAAACAAAAAACTTCTGTACAGCAAAGGAAATAGTCAACAGAACTAAGACAACCTACTGAATGGGAGAAGATATTTGCAAATGACATATCCAATAAAGTTATCTAAAATATAAAGAACTTATACGACTCAACACAAAAAACCCCAAACAATCCAATTTATATATGGGCAGAAGACATGAAGAGACATTTCTCCAAAGCAGATGGCCATGCGGATGGCCAAGAGACACATGAAAAGATACTCAACATCACTCATCACCAGGGAAATGCGAATCAAAACCACAGTGAGCTATCATCTCACACCTCTCAGAATGGTTAAATCAAAAACACAAGACACAACAAGTGTTGGCAAGGATGTGGAGAAAAAGGAACCCTGTGCACTGTTGTTGGGAATGGAAACTGGTGCAGCCACTCTGGAAAACAGTATGAAGGTTCCTCAAAAAATTAAAAATAGATCTACCAAGGGTACCTGGCTGGCTCAGTCAGTAGAGCATGTGACTCTTGATCTCAGGGTCATGAGCTCAAGCCCCATGTGCAGCCTACTTAAAAAAAAGGAGAATAAGAACAAGACTTGAAAGAAAGATAGACAAAAAGAAGAAGAAAGAAAGAAAGAAAGAAAGAAAGAAAGAAAGAAAGAAAGAAAGAAAGAAAGAAGGAAAGAAAGAAAGAAAGGAAAAAGAAAGCTGTGAGAAAGTAAATGATGAAGATATTAGAAAAGAATTTAAGTTTTCTTCTAGGATGGATCCTCCCAATGTGAGAAGGAAGGAAGGGTAACTCTTTCCTGAAACTGCAGAGAAGAAAAAATGAATACAGAGCAAAGATTGAGGTGGAGAGAGGAAGACAAAGAGATACACTCTTTTTTACTTAGAGGAAGATTTTCCTCACTATGAATAATCCAAATTGATAATAGAACTTTATTATAAAAAGTGCTGCATTATCTGTTGTTACAACCTGTTAAATCGTTTTCTAATGCTCTCAAACTAACACAATTAATTATTCTTGCTTTTTTCCAACACTGGCTCATGGTTCTAGAGCCCATTTAACCCTGCCAACATTATTAAGGTGCATAAACTTTATTCTGACATCCTTATTTTACTTCTGTAATGTAGAACTTTAATTCAATAACCCATGAAGCAATCCATGGAATATCTGGCAAAACAATGGTTAACTATAGTAAATTAATCTGGGCAGCGTATAAACCACCATTACTAAACATTTTAATAAGATCAACTTTTGCGATTTCAGATTGCTAATTTATTTTCAAGCCAAGAATTCATATTTTCATTCCGGAAAGGAAAAAAAAAAAGGAATAAACTAAGGTTGACCACCAGAGAATACTATGTAAGCCTTTTGCAAAATGCTATCAACTTTTAGAATTGAGTATTAAAAAAAGATCTCTAATCTTTTGACGAGTTGCCAATACAAAGTGACAGCAGCTGTCAAACTTAAGTTTGCATAAAATATATGTTTGGGGTTCATTCAGTGTTGGTCTAATTTTAACACATGTGAAAGGGGCCAGAAAATGTACTTTTCGGTAATTTTTATATTTTCTTCATAAATATTTAGATAGAAAAGAAAGAAAAGTCATCTTCTTCCGACAGTTCAGGGTGAGACTGTCCATAATCTTAACTACACCTTTTCTCCCAAGTCACATGTATTTGTGTTAGAACTAAATATATCATCCTCCTGGCAGCTCCCTTGCTTGCTTTCAACCCATTCTGAGTTTGAATTTTCTGCATGACTGAGTTCACCTCCAAACTATGAAAAATAAAAGTTTCCTCACTATTTAATAGATGTGTATGATATGGTATCACTCTGATGATATATGTCTTTGTAATGGGCCCTTGACTCATTCAGGGTCAAGCTAGCAATGGACTTCCTTAAATGCGATTACTGAAAGCACAGCAATTCATACCATAATTTTCATTTTAAGAAATAAAGAAAGGAAAATGGCCACTTAAAGCTCCAACCGTGCTGGTCAGCCCTGCTCCTCCACTTGAAGGTGCAATATGGCTCACCTGTTTCTATCAAAAAAGAGCCCCTTTACCACACCAGAGCAGGTAAGCAAACATCAGAAAATATTATTTTCCTACGTTTTGAAAGATCGAACCATCTACTGATCTGCACAGAGAAAATCTAAGACCTCATTTTCGGGGGTTAAAAAAAAGAGAGAAAAAGAGAGATGTGGACCTAAAGGGAGAATGAGATTCTAAGGAAAGACTCCACTAATCCGAAGATTCCAAGTATACTTGCATAGTGGTTTAAGAGTTTTGTAGCAGTCTTTTTTATTTACATTTGTTAAAAGTGCAACTTGTTAAGATTAAATTCTCGGTTTTAAGATCTTCATAGAAATGTGCCTGACATAAAGGACAAGTCCTGCATTTCTAGATCAACTGAAAAATGAAAAGCTAGCTCCTAGAGCTACATCATGCGCTCTGCGAGCCCTCGGTAAATGTTAGTTGATTAAATATTAGTCAAAGATGACAAGGTGGGCACCAGGGACAGTAGAACCATTTCCGACACTGGGAGAACAGAGCTCGAGCACTGACTGCCCTCGGGTCAGGGCGACTCCCCCGTGAGCCCCACCGCAGAGAGTGCCCCTGGGGGTTCCGGGGAAAGGGGTGTAGCGGCAAACGGCACCGTGGCCCGAGGCGCGGTCAGGGATCTCGCCGGGTCACCGTGGGTAGACTCTGTGGCCACAAAAGCTCTGCGGACTTGGGCTGAGAGCCGCCGGGAACTTCCCGCTGCGGTCGGGCTCTGACAGCCCTACAGGTGTTCCGTCACGGGTGTTCCACCGCGTGTGCCCGGTGCTGCCGCTCCAGCTGACTCAGCGGCGCCAACACGAGCGCGCAGCCTGGAGATGAAGACCGCGGCGCCGGCCCGTGTACCCCGCCAGCGCGCGCACGCGGGGAGGCACCGCCCCTCCCGTCCTCTGGCTCCCGGTGACTGGCGATTGGACGATGGGGGGCAGGACCAGGGTGGTTATTGGCTACAATCCACAATCACTCAACGAGCCAGGGAGGGGAGGGGCCACTTCAGGGAGGGACACGACTACGAGGCTTTTTCAAGGCCGTCAGGCGCCATCTTTAGCTTGTTTTGTTTTGTTTACACGGGTTTGTTCTTTGTTGCTTACAAAGCTGCGTGTACGCGATTATAAATTCAATGCCACAAATAGGTCTCATACATTTGGTGGTGGAAGGCTTTTAATTCCTGTCGGCCTTGGTTACGGATCTTTTAGATACCACTAGCAAGCTGGCAGTTCCCCTTTAGTTCAAAGTTTTCATCTCTAGGAGCCCCGCGAGTCCCACAGTCAACCGAGTTTAGCTGTGCTTTGGTAGGAAGGCCAAGCCAACCATATGTTCGTGGGACTCAAATCAAGGACACTGGACATGAGCCTAGGTTCCTTGTAAAAAGCAAGTCAGAGGCTTGGGTTGTGTACCTCCCTGGGACGACGAGCCTTCTCTCCCAAGAAGCTAAAAAGCTACGGCCTGCAGTGATGGGGAAAAGAATTAGAACAAAACTTCATTAAAAATTCCCAGCAAAGCTGCCATCACAAAGTCATTGGAACGTGACTAGATTTCAAAGATATGCATGCAGGTCTCAACTTGTGGAATGATCCACATTTGAGATAGTATTTTATTAAGTCCTGATCTGACTTGCATTGTTAGGAAATAAAAATACACTCGGTACAGGTAAGAAGCTCGGAGAGCCCACATAGGGCCACTTCCATTACAGTGAATTTCAAGACCTGGACAATTTTAAAGCTGTTGTTTAGGCGTCCTAAGTACTACTTGAAACAGTAGGGCGCTGGCTGAGGAATGGAAATGTATTACCATCATCCTACAGAGGCTTTGTTGTAATTAAATTTGAACTCTACAGTAGGTCCTTTTTTATATCCTGGTTGCTATTTCACTGGTGACGTTCCAGTTTCTCCCTCATCGCCCCATATACTTCCTATGCTTTCACTCCCCAATCTGTGAATACAGATTTGAATATATTTTCAGTATGACGCCTAACAGGAGACAGTGGTTCAGTGACAGAATGAAGTGAGACTATGGCTCACGTAACAGGAGGCTTTGCTCTGTGCTTGGTTTGTCCTCTGATTCTTACCCTTTTCTCTGTGACTCTTAGACCTGGGGAGAAGGCTTCTCAATCCAAAAATGCAACACGATAACCACAATGCATTTCTTATCCCCCTCCTATGTCTTATTTACCTTTGCCTCCTCTTCGCCCCTCCCCCATCACAACCACCATGAACGGTTTTTGAGAATTGGACTTGACTGGATTATTTTCCTGACACTTTGCCAGCTGTGGAGCTTTTCGAACAAATCCCAACCTACAAACGACCACTTTGTCAAAAAGCCAAGAGAAAACTTCCCTTCTGAACACACCAACCAAACCACACATAAAGGCCAAAATATACACAGCTGTACATTTAAGAACATGAGACAATAAAAAGCAAAACCACTTAAGGCAAAACAGTCAGTAAAGAAGGCTTTGAACCACAGATTCAATAAATTGCCTACCCTCATTTGCCACATGGACTATACACTCCCTGGCAATTATTTAATTATTCACTAATCTGAGACTTTAGAGGAGTAGAAAAATACAGTAAATGCACATAAAATGAAAGTGCCTAAATATGCTAAGCATAGGATTTCTTCCAAGCTCTAATTTGCACACGAAATCCTGTTTGGATCACATCTGGGAACACAACAGAAAAAAAAAATCACATCCTAATAAGGGCCACTTTGCACACATAAAATCAAAGGAAATCTCTTTTGAAAACAGAATCTGATATGGCACATATACACATACTGTTCATATACACAAAGCACAAAACCCCAAGATAAATCTTTATGAAATCATTTGCTTCAAAACACACACACACACAAACACAAACACACAATGTCTTCATGAAAATGTAAGACACATTTGTAAGAAGGGTTTTGCCCTCCTCCCCGGGGAGATGAGTGTCTCAATTATAATATCCAAACATTTTTAACCTATTGGCCTTGGACAATTGCCACATTCAAGCCACTTGGTTTTGGTTCTGGGGGAGGGTGTGTAAAACGCACGCAAACAGCTTTGTGAGGGAGTCTCTCAAGTCTCCGCTTCTTTCGACGTTGCCCTTGACGTTGCCCGTGGCAGAAATTTACATTATCCCTTCGCCCCGCCTAAAAAAAAAAAAAGAAGAAGAAAGAAAAAGAAAAAAAGAAAAAAGAAATCTATACTCCCCAAGCGGCTAAATTTTTTAAATACCTCGGCCATAAAAATTTACCAGTTCTTACAATGTGATAACAAAAAGAAAAAAAATCTCTATAAATTTGGCTGGAAATAGTTGTACACGGCCATCCTGCTTCTCAACTTCTTGGTATATTTAAAACCTTGACCAGGAAAAAGAAAGAGGAAGAGAGACAGAAAAAGAAATGGGGGAAAGCGCAAATTCCCCTTAGCAACAGTTTCCTCACCCCAGCACTGCCACAGATCTCTATTTTTAAAAATTTTGAAAACACACACAAGATTAAGGAGGGAAAAAATGGAAAAAGGATACCCGAAGGTCGTATGGCTCTTTGTATTCGTGTGTGTGCAAAAAGGAGGACTCGCGGCGCCCGAGCCGGCAGGCCCCGCCCCTCCCCGGACGCCCTCCCGGATTGGCCGCCGGCGGCCGCGGGGCGCCCCCCGCGAGCACACGAGCC
>NC_048237.1:2403112-2444123 GCF_002007445.2 Ailuropoda melanoleuca
GGCTCGCATCTATCCCTTTCCCCGCCTCTGTCGCTTTCCTTTCACTTTCGCGCCCTCCTCACCCTTTCCCATCGTCCTTGCTCAGTGAAACGAGGCCCTCGGCATCAATACGGATAAGAATTAGTGAGCGAGCCCCTGACAATTTGCTAAACTTGGTTAGCTAGCTAGTCAGTAAAACTCCAGCCTGGAATTGGGCATCAGGGGCTTGGCGTGTCGGCCTGAGCTCATGATTTCCAGGTAGAACGTCTCCGGGTCGTGTCTGTTGCTTGACACTCCCACCTTTGCGTGAACGAACATTCCAAGCAAGGTGAAGGACGAAATAGTCTTAGACTTCCGGCGTTTCGCTCAGCCTGAGCCTCCAGTTTTTCTCTACTTGGTTAAAATAACATTCCCAGGAACCTAAAATGGCTCCCCTTTACTCCTGCACGAGGACTTGGTGGCCTGTACTTGAATGTTAAACCACCCATAATCTGGTCCCACACCCTTGTTTGTCCTCGGTTCCCACTGCCCTCACCTTTCCAACCCCGAATTATTCTTTTGCTCAAGTGCTCCTGTCTGCTTGGAATAACGCCTGTTTCCTCCTCTCCGACAGTTCTTATCCGTTCTTCTTCAGCTGTTTCCGTCAGCACAGACCACCTCCTTCTTTCCTACCAGCATGAACTTCAGGCTTTCTCGGTTAGCAGCGCTTAAGTCTACCTTGATTGTTTCACATACTTTAGTGATTTCACACCAGTAGGCTGTTTAAGATCAGAGATCATATCTTAAACTTCATCCATTCAGGGAACTGGTGATAGTGGTGGTTGTTTCATTCTTTCTTTAGCAGCTGGTCTAATTGTGGACGGTTGGTAAGCCCTGGGAAAAAATCATTTATAACTAAATGAGTGAATTTTTTTCTAGCTAAGACCCAAATTTTGAAACTCAGATCCCACAACTCATGGACACTTACTGTGCAGGAGTTGTTCTGAACTCTTCACAAATATTAATTTATTTAACCTCCACAGTAGTAGGAAGGTACTGTTTTTCCCCCATTGTATAATATATTTTTCTCTTTTTATTTTATTTTATTTTATTTTATTTTAAGTAGGCTCCACCCCCAACATGGGGTTTGAACTCATGACCCTGGGATTAAAAGTTGCATGCTCTACCAATGGAACCAGCCAGGCACACCTCTCCCCATTTTATATTCGAGACTCAAGTACAGAGAGGTATTCAGATCTTTCTCAACTTACATGGAGTTACTTCCTAAGTTGTAAATATTAAATTGAAAGTGATTTTAATACACCGACCTCTTGAACCTCATACCTTAAAAGTGCCTGGAACGCTTATATGAGCCTACCGTTGGCCAATATCATCTAATACAAGCCTATTTTATAATTAGGAGTTGAATGTCTCATGTAATTTATTGAATACTATACCAAAAGTGAAAAACAGAACAGTTGTAAGTGTATTGGTTGTTTATCCTTGTGACAGCCCCTGCCCGCGAGCTTTGGTTCACTGCCTCTGGCCTGCATCATGACAGAGTATCCTACTGCATATCACTAGCCCCAGACAAGAGCCAAATTCCAAATCCCAAGTAAGGTTTCTATTAAATGTGTATCACTTTTACACCATTGTAAAATCAAAAAAATCCTGAGTCAGGGGCCATCTGTAATAAGTGACTAAGGTTATGCAAGTGATAAGAGGTAGACCTGGGATTCGAACCTAGAAAATCTAGTTCCATAGACCAAGTTCTTTTTTTTTTTTTTTAAGATTTTATTTATTCAACGGAGATAGAGACAGCCAGCAAGAGAGGGAACACAAGCAGGGGGAGTGGGAGAGGAAGAAGCAGGCTCATAGCAGAGGAGCCTGATGTGGGGCTCGATCCCACAACGCCAGGATCATGCTCTGAACTGAAGGCAGACGCTTAACCACTGTGCCACTCAGGCACCTGAGCAGTGTTTATATTCTTAAGGGTTATAGGTTTTCTGTTTCTTTCCCCATATTTTCCATTAAAAAAACTTTTTTTAAATAATACAAGCCAGCCAGGAAATCACTAGGAAGATTTATTTATTTATTTAAGAACTTACAACCTTGAGATCAAGACCTGAGCTGAGGGGCGCCTGGGTGGCACAGCGGTTAAGCGTCTGCCTTCGGCTCAGGGCGTGATCCCGGCGTTACGGGATCGAGCCCCACATCAGGCTTCTCTGCTATAAGCCTGCTTCTTCCTCTCCCACTCCCCCTGCTTGTGTTCCCTCTCTCGCTGGCTGTCTCTATCTCTGTCCAATAAATAAATAAAATCTTTAAAAAAAAAAAAAAAAGACCTGAGCTGAGATCAAGAGTCAGACACCATGCGGCACCGTGGTTCAGTTGGTGAAGCATCTGACTTCGGCTCAGGTCACGATCTTGGGGTTCTGGGATCAAGCTCCATGTTGGGCTTTGTGCTCAGCGGAGAGTCAGCTTCTCTCCCTCTCCCTCTGCCCCTTACCCCACTCGTGTTGTCTCTCTTTCTCAAAGAAATAAATAAATAAAATCTAAAAAAAAAAGAAAGAAAGAAAGAAAGAAAGAAAGAAAGAAAAATAGTAGGACCCTTAACTGGGAGGCCCTACTATAACATCTTCTATCCGCAAACATACAGGTGGTCATTTTCAAAATGTTAGGATGAAGGAAAAATAGAATTGTTAAAGACAATTATTATAATCGACATTTATTGAGGGTTTACTTGGTGCCAGGCACTCTTTCATTTAATTAGTTCTGTGAGATAAGTACTATTATACCATTACACTGTCTCTTTTCCAGATGAGAAAACAGACTCAGAGAGGGAAAGTGACTTACCTCAAGGTCACTGAGCTCACTAAATGGCGGAGTCAGAACTTGAATCCAGGCCTCCTGACTTCGGAACCTGTGCTCTTGAGGAATCATTAGTCTGTCCCTAAACTGAAATCCACTCTGCCTTTTTATGTTACCCTCTTTTGGTCTCTTGTTTTTTTTTTTTTTTTTTTTTAAGATTTTATTTATTTATTCGACAGAGATAGAGACAGCCAGCGAGAGAGGGAACACAAGCAGGGGGAGTGGGAGAGGAAGAAGCAGGCTCATAGCAGAAGAGCCTGATGTGGGGCCCGATCCCAGAACGCCGGGATCACGCCCTAAGCCGAAGGCAGACGCTTAACCACTGTGCCACCCAGGCGCCCCTGGTCTCTTGTTTTGAGTCCACGAAAGATAAGCCGTCTTCTCTCTGAGGATCAATAGAATGTTCATCCCACCCCCCTCCCCCACCAATGTCTCCTGGGATATATTTTATTTTTTTGTTTTAGAGAGAGAGAGAGTGTGGAGGGCAGGGGAGGGGGGCAGAGGGAGAGGGAGAGAGAGAATCCTAAGCAGGCCCCATCCCCAGCACGGAACCCAAGCCAGGGCTCGATCTCTCGACGCTGAGATCATGACCTGAGCTGAAATCAAGAGTTGGCCGCTTAACCAGCTGAGCCACCCAGGCGCCCCTCCTGGGATACATTTTAAATTATGAGTCCATTTCTACAAAGGCCAGAATTAAGTTGGAAAAGCCATTTCATTTTAAGTTTCTTTTTTTTCCCCTATGGCCATAGAGGAATCTTTGGTAAAAAGTTGGAGTGAAGCATTTTTGTGCTGTTAGGTAATGAGAATAGAAAGAAAATGCACCCTTTTCACCTAAAAAAATTACAATTTTGAACTCCAAAACATTGGAGATTTCAAATGTTAAACTTTACAGATGACTTGTCGATTGAGGAAAAGCTGCTCATTTGGCTTTGAATCAAGCAGATCTCTTTATTTTAAGCTATTTCTGTTCAGTGAGATCCCATGGGAGCCTTCCCATACAGTGAAATCTAACTTCCCCTGGAGTGAGGCCGGGAAGCTGCTTCCGACAGTCATTCATTAACATACTCGAGAGCATTTTAGAATGGTAGTGGAAGGAAATCCCAGAGTCAGTTGGGAGTATGTCCTCAGAGGCACTGGAGAGGGAAGTGTCTGAGAGAGTTGAGGTTTGAAAACTTGAAAGAGGTTACAGAAAGGATGAAGATAATGCAAAGGAAAAGAGAAGGAAGACAGGCAGGGAGCAGAGAACAGTACTCAAGGAACAGCTAGTAAAGAAGGTTATGCCATAGCAGGAGTGAGGGCAGATTAGATTTAAAATAAATTTTTAAAAAGATTTTATTTATTTATTTATTTGAGAGAGTGAGAGAGCAAGGGAGAGAGCATGAGCAGGGGAGGAGCAGAGGGAGAAGGAGAAGCAGCCTCCCCTCTGAGCAGGGAGCCCTTCGCGGGACTCGATCCCAGAACTCCGGAATCATGATCTGAGCTGAAAGCAGATGCTCAATCCACTGAGTCACTCAGGCGCCGCAAGGCAGATTACATTTTAAAGGAAAACTTTTCTGGGCACCTGAGTGGCTCAGCCGTTAAGCTTCTGCCTTCGGCTCAGGTCATGATCCCAGCATTCTGGGATCGAGCCCCTCATAGGGCTCCCTGTTCAGCGGGAAGCCTGCTTCTCCCTCTCCCACTCCCCCTGCTTGTGTTCCCTCTCTTGCTGCCTCTCTGTCAAATAGATAAATAAAATCTTAAAAAAAAAATAAAAAGGAAAAATTTCTGAATCAGACTGATTATTAAATGCAAAGGAAATTGTATAAACAGCTGGGAACTCTTTCTTAAAGACCAGCAAAAAGCAATCCATATCAAAACAGTTAAAATGCAAAAAAAAAAAAAGAAAAAAAGAAATATAGATAAATGTGAAAACGTAGGAGAATGAGAAAGAAGAGGAGGAGGAGAAGAAAGATAGACGCCTGCTAATGAATGCAGAAGAAATGACAGAAATGGAAAAACCAGCGTTTGGCAACCGCCAATGCAAAAATGGTTTCAGGAAGGATAATCAGTGGTTGTCAAATCCATTGGGTGCAAGACTGCCGGAGAACAGGATATTCACATGATCTTAAATGATCACTCTACGAATTATTAGTTTACCAATTAATTACAAAGGGCAAACATGCCTTAACAGTAGAGAAATCTAGCAAACAAACTTCACATCACTAGTAATGTAACAAACTGACATGTGTCTCCTGGTGTGGTACAATGGGAAATGTACAATATCACCTAGGTAATATTCTTGCTAAGAATGTTTAACTTGACTCTAATCAGGAGGAAACAATCAGACAAATCTGGGCTGCACATGACAGATGATGGCCTGGACTCTTCAAAGTATAAATGTCATAAAAGACACACAGACACACATGGGAGCCTGTTCTAAACTAAACTAAAAAGATATGACAATTAAATGTTATGTGGGAGCCTCGACTGACTTCTGGATCAGGAAAAGAGAAAACTATTATGGGCACCATGTGGACAGATGAGGAATCTGAATATGGACAAGATACCAGATAATATGATTATATCAATGTTAAATTTCTTGGTGTGGTATTATGGTGTCACAGGAGACTATCTCAGCTCTTAGGAGACACATTAAGGGGTAAACTGGCATGATCTCTTAACTTTCAAATGATTCGGTAAAATACATATTAACAAATAAATAGATATATACATATGGAGATAACCACATGTGGCAAAATGATATCAATTAGTGAATCTATATGAAGGGTATATGGGTATTTGTTGTACTAGTCTTTCAACTTTTCTGGTCTTGAAATATTTGAAAATTGTAAAAATAATAAAAATAGATCATGTTTTTGCTTTAGATACTTAGATTCAGCCCTTACTTGAGACAAGGAAATAGTCTCATGGATTCTGGCATTTCCTGATTTATTTCAGACTTTGTTACAATGCTTCAGAAAATTCAAAAGAGCATGTTAATGAATACCACCTAGAAAGTCAAATAATGTTTTTAAACAGGTGGAAGCAGAACAAGTGGCAACAATTCTAGGTTGTGAAAAAAACCAAAACCCGAAGGAAAGTGGCTTTTGTTTTTAAGGTGCAGGGGTTGGTGATACATGAACCTCCCTTTCACCATCGATCCCTCCTTCCCTTGTAAAGAGCAATTCACTCACGCACCTGACATCCAGGGACCAGACTTGAGAATCGGCTAAGCCTCTGCCCATTGATCTAACAGAAAACAAAACAAAACAACACATGCAAAGAGAGATACCTACAGAGCTACCCCGGGAGCTCAATTCTTCAGGGCCTGACCATATTTCGTGTGAGACAGAATGCTATCATTTGAAGGGAAAGACAGCGGGACTGCAGAATCTGGGCAAGGTGGGAACGGGCAGGACTATTCTTTAAACCTGCTTTTTATGGGGCTCTGGCTGTCTCAGTCAGTAGCATGTGACTCTTGATCTAGGGGTTTGAGTTCAAGCCCCATGTTGGGTGTAGAGATCACTTAAAAATAAAATCTTAAAAAAATAAAAACTGCTTTTTTATGACACCTAGTTGTCTTCATTTATAAGCAGGGGGTGGCATAACATTTTTAAAACATTCCCAAAGCAAGTAATTTTGTCTTAATTTAAAAAATTGGCGGTGCCTGGGCGGCTCAGTCGGTTAAGCATCCCACTCTTGGTTTTGGCTGAGGTCATGATCTCATGAGTCGTGAGACGGAGCCTCCTGTCAGGCTCGGAGTTGGGCTCTGTGCTCAGTGCAGAGTCCGCTTGAGATCCTCTCTCCCTCTCTCTTGGCCCCTCCCCCCCTCAAGTAAATAAAATATTTTTAAAAAATTAATATATGTTTCAAAGTATGTTTAAGAGCAGCAAACAGGAAAAAAAAAAAAAAAAGCAGGAACGCCTGGGTGGCTCAGTCAGTTAAGTGTCCGAGCTGTCTTCGGCTCAGGTCGTGATTCCAGGGTTCTGGAATCGAGTCCCACATCCGGCTCCTTGCTCAGCAGGGAGCCTGCTTCTCCTGCCTGCCTCTCCCCCTGCTTGTGCTCTCTGACAAATATATAAATAAAATCTTAAAAAAAAAAAAAAGAACAGCAAACAGCACCTTGAAATTCAACAATTATAGGGAGTCACAGTTCTGAGAAGGGTAAGAAAGAATCATTGACATGAGGGAACATGGTGAAGTCCTTCATTCATTCATTTATTAATTAAAATACATGTATTACATTATCACTACCGAGTAGCCTGCACCGTCCTAGACACTGGGGAATAAACAAAAAGTACAGTATAGTAAGTGTTTGACTGAAAAGGAAGAGAGATCACAAAATAACAAGAGACCCTTAACGGAGACGCTCTTCGACGTGCCACATGCCTTAGACTGTTTAAATGAGTTGGGGGAACGCTGCTGCCCCGACCACAGACCACATTCAGGCTCTACTGACTCAAGGCTGAGCCACCTTTCTGCACATTTTGTTTATTTGGGGGCTACCATGGGACTATGCTTCATCCGTTGTTCTGGTTTAAAATGCTCCACTGCTTTCTTTTCTAGAGACTAAGCTGGGGGTGCAGCCTCAGGACTCAAGAGACACGGGGTGATTATGAGCCCTCCTGCAGAACCCTGGTACTCATTGGATTCCCTCTTTTTTTTTTTTTTTTTAAGATTCTATTTATTTATTTGATGGAGAGAGAGACAGCCAGTGAGAGAGGGAACACAAGCAGGGGGAGTGGGAGAGGAAGAAGCAGGCTCCCAGCAGAGGAGCCCGATGCGGGGCTGGATCCCAGAACCCCGGGATCACGCCCTGAGCCGGAGGCAGACGCTTAACGACTGAGCCACCCAGGCGCCCCTCGCTGGATTCCCTCTGATCCGACACCAACAGACATCACCACTGGAGATGAGCTATCATGCAAGAAGAGCCTATGTATTGTGTGAAACTCCGTATGCGTGGGGAAGCTTCGGACATATGATGGCCTTGGGACAACGCTGGCCTTGAGGCTAAGCTGGGAAGAGCGGTAGTAGTTGCAAAAATATCCCCTTGACTTTGGTCCCTTCGGTCTGCCCGCGTTCCTCCTTGGAGCTACTTATTTCCTTCCCACTGGGAGCACCCGCTATTCCTGTCTTTCTGGGAGCTTGTGGCCTTCCTCTCTCCATTTGAACAGCCTTGGCCCTGACCTGTGGGCGTTACAGGAAAAAACGGGATGAGTTATGCATGTGTGATGGGGGTAGCCAGGGGGTACAGAGCCAAAGGAAGAGAGGGTCTCTTCACGAACCTAAAAGTAAAAAGGTAAAAGGTACTGAATCTGTGACCCAGCTCCCTGTGAGACTCAGTTCTATTTTCCTGTCTTTGGCCTGGCTGGGTTGAGAAGGTGGTTCTGAGGGCTCAAACCTTCGCACAAGCAGGGCAGATGTGGAGAGATTCTTGCAGAACGTAAGCCACTGTGACAGTGCAGGCCAGCGCACAGAGGGGCACGTGCTCATTATGTATGGCTGGAGAAATGATCTGTCTCCAGGGGGACATGTTTCATTGTGCATTAGCTTCTAGCCACTTCCTTCCCCGTTTCTCTGCCCACTCTCTCGATCCCTGTCCTTTGGAGTCTCCTTTCCCTGCCCGACCCCCCATTCCCCTTCTGCGGTGCTGCTCTGCCCATCACTGTCTCCTGCCATTCTCCCTGCCATGTCCGCGTCTCCCTCTCCACTTCGCTCACTCTCGCTCTTGCTGCCCAGGACTTGCTTCCCTGCTTCTCTCATTTGTCTCTGGTTCTCTCCAGCTCACGTTCTCTCCGTCCATCTGTGTTTCCCTCTGCAGTACCAGCGCTTTGGGTACCCCGCAGCTAGTGATAACCTTTTCTCGTTACATTAAAGTCCACCGCAGCACTTGGTGTATTGATTGATTGGTTTTTACTTAAATTCTGGGGAGGCAAGAAAAGGGAATTTTTTTTACCAAGTGAGGGAACAGAGAGAAAACATGGAGTCGAGCAGAGGGAGACAGGAGACAAGGCGCAGGCAGCCTGAGACGATGGGGTGGGGGCATCAGAAGAGCTGGAATCCATGGTGTCTTACTTCCCTTCCAATAAACTAGGGCAGATATTCGTGGCTGATGACAGCTGAATCTGGATTATAAAGGGTTAAGTACCAAGTTAGGCTTGGCACCTCACTTGGAGGCGAAAGCTTCAGGGAGAAATGAGTTGGGTTAAATAAACCCAAGAAGCTGACGTGGGTAGAATTTCTTCTGCCTGACCCACTAACAACTGTGAACAGGACATTTTGGAAATGGTTTTTATTGAAATGCTTCAGTGGGGCACAGCCCCTGGAAGCAAGAAGTTGGCTCAGAGGCCAGGCCTGGGGAGCGCCGCAGGAAGGTGGACAGTTGATGCGGGAGGGGACGGGGAGGGAGGGCCGGCCCGGGGTCAGGCGGGAGGTGGCAGCAGCTGCTGACTGGGGCAGTTCTGATGCTGTGTGCGCTCTCTGCCCTTGCCTGCTATAATTAAAGCTTTCCCAATATGATTCTGGCTCCCTGAAGGGAAACCAGGATTTTTTTTTTTTTAAAGATTTTATTTATTTATTTGACAGAGATAGAGACAGCAGCGAGAGAGGGAACACAAGCAGGGGGAGTGGGAGAGGAAGAAGCAGGCTCACAGCAGAGGAGCCTGACGTGGGGCTCGATCCCATAACGCCGGGATCACGCCCTGTGCCGAAGGCAGACGCTCAACCGCTGTGCCACCCAGGCGCCCCGGGAAACCAGGATTTTGATAACAAACAAGAAACACACAAAATACAGCAGAGTTGCTGGGTTGCAATATATGCATATTTTAATCATAAAGCAGTGACTCATGTCCTGAGGTCACTGCTGCTGGTCAGTGTCAAAGTCCCGCATCTCCTGCGATAGCCCTGCCAGGAGGGGCTCTTCTAGGGAACACGCACAACTAACCACATAAAACCCCTCCCTGTCCTCCCCAGATGCTCGTGTAAACCCTTCACTGACCCAATCTTCCTCCTCACCGTCTGACACGAGGGAACTGCTCCCCGCAGTTTCCCTCCACATTTTTTTTTTTACCTTACTCCCTTTTCATCCCACTTCTTGCTCCTCTCCCCTAACAGACCACACAGAATCCATGGACCAGAATAAATCAGTTGTTTTATTTTCCCTCAAAGGATGTAACCTTCCACTCCCCAAATGGCTTTGACAGTTTTCTCATTTGCGAGCTGAGGAGGATATCAAGAGATGTTGACCTTCTGGTTTTGCCTAAAGAGGGAACACTCAGTAACTATTATGCTCCCTCCCAGATTTCCTTTCGTGGTGCCCTTCCTCCCCTTCCCCCATGTCCTCACCTACCTTTTCCTTTTCCCTCCTGAACATCCTACCCCCGCCCCCCAGCCCTCCCTTGTCTGGTGTGGAGATGCTATAAGGCTCATCCCTCTTCACCCCCACAGCAGTCCCTGCTAGCAAGAGAAAGCACAAGGCCTGGAGGAGTGTTTGCTCTCTCTTTAATCAGATTAGTCCCATTACCTACCCTGAAGAGTCAGATTTTGGTGTCACCCAGCTATCTGTAGAAGGAGGAGAAATTGTCAGACATCACTTAACGAGCCCTGTCCCGTGGACGCCTGGGAACTGCCGAGAGAAATTAATCTTCCAGCTATTTAAGGCAATTTCTTTTCCATCATCCTTTGTCAAGAGGACTGCACTGGGAAATGAATCTGATGGGAGTCCCTGAACTGGTCCACTCCACTCGACAGAATCTCTCCAGTGCCTTGTGGCATCCATCACCCCCCCGCAGCGGAGACATACAACATCCCTGCAAAGCCAGCTCCCCAACCGCACTCAGAAGCAAGAGGCCACGACTACCCAGGGTGCACAAGACTGGGCCTAGACACGTGCAGTTTTCCTCTACCTCTGCTCTACTTTCTCTCCAGAAAACCTACCACAAATTGATCTCTTCCATTAATTCTTTCTTTTTTCCAAGATCCAGGAAGGAAGAGAAACGGGCATATGCGGAACAGAACATGGGACTGACGACTGTGCATTTTCTTGCCTGAACGTAAGGCCTCAGCCAGTGCAGAATAGGTGCTTACGTTCAACAGCTAGACCACTGCCAAAGCCAGGCGTGAGACGGAAACCGGGCAAGGGGAGTGTTGCTTCAAGACCATCTCTTCTCTCCAGACTTAATTTTTTTTCATGAGCTAGAGTCTTAGGCTTGCTCACGTAAAAGAATTCCAATCGTCAGCTCTCTTTCCAGCCTCAAGGTTATTTCCCAGGACAGTAATTTTCAAATTGTGTTCCTTCGGGTTCCAAGAAATACTGGGGAGTGTGTATACATAACGGTGTGGAGGCAGGGAGGTGGTCTATGGACCATGGCTCCGTGGAAGAGGCAGCTCAGTGGTGGAGGCTCTGGACCCCTCAACAACTCTATTTCAACCTGGTTTGATTTCTCTCAGGTGTTAGAATTTCTCCTAGGAGTTCTTTTTTTTTTTACGGTTCTGATTTCTTTGTTTCAAGTAAGCTTTATGCTCGACGTGGGGCTCAAATTCAGGATCCTGATCAAGAGTCGCACGCTTCACCCACTGAGCCAGCCAGGTGCCCCAAGGTTCTAATTTGTAACAAAGGTCTGCAAACCAGCGCCCTGAATGAGAGCATGACTGTACCTGTGCCTCTCACACAGCTAACCACTGGCCGATGGCTCCCCGCCTCTAATGCAGAGACGGCCCAGTTCCCCCCTAGCACAAGCCACGAGCAGCTCCCTGACTCCAGGGGCTCCTGAGGCACTTTTCAGCAAAATGAATCTCCTTAGGCACCAGTCATTTGTTTTCCAAACTCCCTGCTCCAATCTCACTAATTCCCAATTTCCCTGCATTTGACAAATGCAATTAACAAGCCTCGATCAGTTCCTGGCCGACAGCCCTCATCAATCAATACACGGCTGCACAAGGCTGAGGGGGATGGGGAGGAATCCGCACCACAGGAGAGAGGAGGCCCTACCCCGATTTCTCAAACCCCTCAGTCTCAAAATATGACGCTGGGCTGTCACCCTCACCAGCCACTTTTTCCCTTCTTGCTCACTAAAAACAAAGCAGTACCGTTACCCGCTTCTCTCCCATTTTTTGTAAAGGTTTCTCCCATCAACCTCCTCTATCTCCCCTATGCTTACGTCTTCTCTTCAACAGAAGGCCTTGCCATCTGCTGCCACCATAGCTTGGGAACCCCCTCAGTGCTGGGTGTGATAAATCAACCATCGCTCTGCTCTCAGCAGGGCCTCCTCCCCACCCACATGTGCCAGTGACAATTTTGTGCTGCTTCCTGTCCAGGAGGCTATAAGCCCACCATCGACGGCTGTCCCCTACACGTGCACACACCCGAGAGCCAAAAGGACAAGGAACACCAAGCTTGTGGTCACTACGGCTTTCACGCTCACCTCTTTGTCCTCTTTTCCCAGGGTCCAAACCTTCCCTTCCCAATTGATTTTAGATTCACCGTCTTCACCTTTCTGCTCTGCGTGTAGCACTGGCCTCCCCTCCCCCACCACAGGATGAGCGCTTCTCCCTCTGCAGCTCTTCCTCACACAGCCCTGTGCATCTTTCCACCTCATCAACTTTTCATCTCTTTGCAAACAGAATCGGGAAGTCTCTCCCTCCTCCCTGCCTCTCTCTCCTTCTCCTTTGTTATTAGCTTCATGAGTGGGGATGCTAATGTATTCACTAGACAATGTCTTCACAGCACTGTTTCCTGTAATTACAGTCAGTGCCCTCCCACTGTCCTGGCTTATTTGGCTGTAAAGTGCTTGGAGGAGGGACAGTGTGGACAAAAGACACAACACAGGCTGAGTGGAGTAGTGTCATGTTAACATCCAAGAGAGTAAAACAATCACCTCTGCAGCAGGTCATTAACAACTAGTGACACACAGAGGTCAAGGGCACCAGAGCTTACAAGTTCTCAACACAACTGAGGACCCCTCCACTAGAGGATGGGAGCGCACCCACATTACCAGCAGCAGTCCCCCCAGGACACGCAGGCAGCCACGCCCGCCCTCCGTCAGGGGGCAGAGCCACTGTATTCGTCATGTAGATCAGCCACGTTGTCACTGGAGACTCGGATCCAGCCATCCTCCCGCACGTGGTAGAGGTTGACTGCGCCTCCCGAGTACGCATCTCTATAGGTGGCTTGGTAGATGGCTCGGCGGGCCAGATCATAGGCCTGTTCCACCTCTAGGTCGTAGGAGTAACCCCGATCCATGACCCCATAGGCATACACAGAGCCAGAACCTACAGAGAAGGTGGCCCCCGAGATCCGGTTTCCTTCACTGTCCACATAGTAGAGGCCTGGAAAGAGAGGTAAGGTTAGCAGGAATACAATGACCATCCTTTTGACATCTAATTCATTCTCCAAGAAAAGTTCCCCATCCCCTTGAAACCCAGAGGAGACCAACAGATAAACAAGAAAATAGTACTTCTATAAAATTACTTAAAAAAAAAAAAGCTGGGGGCACCTAGGTGGTTCAGTTAACTGTCTGCCTTTGGCTCGGGTCACGAACCCGCGGTCCTGCGATCGAGCCCCATGTCAGGCTCCCTGCTTAGCGGGAAGCCTGCTTCTTCCTCTCCCTCTGCCTGCCACTCCCCCTGCTTCTGCTCTGTCAAATAAATAAAAAAAATCTATTACAAAAAAAAGTAGCTGAAGGAATCAAATTAAATATTAAGACCCCTGGATTCTACAACATACCACCTCCCCTCCCCTCACATTATAACTGCTTTCTTGTCCTCGCTGCATAACCAAAAAACAAGTATAATCCAAATGATTTAGGTATCTTTTTTTTTTTAAAGGTTTTATTTATTTGACAGAGAGAGACAGAGAGAGAGAGAGCGCACACGCACGAGCACGGGGAGGGGCAGAGGGAGAAGCAGACCCCCCACTGAGCAGGGAGCCCTACCCTGAGCTCTATCCCAGGACCCGGGGATCACAACCCAAGCCAAAGGCAGAAGCTGAGCCACCCAGGTGCCCCATGACTTANTAAAAACAAAGCAGTACCGTTACCCCCTTCTCTCCCATTTTTTGTAAAGGTTTCTCCCATCAACCTCCTCTATCTCCCCTATGCTTATGTCTTCTCTTCAACAGAAGGCCTTGCCATCTGCTGCCACCATAGCTTGGGAACCCCCTCAGTGCTGGGTGTGATAAATCAACCATCGCTCTGCTCTCAGCAGGGCCTCCTCCCCACCCACATGTGCCAGTGACAATTTTGTGCTGCTTCCTGTCCAGGAGGCTATAAGCCCACCATCGACGGCTGTCCCCTACACGTGCACACACCCGAGAGCCAAAAGGACAAGGAACACCAAGCTTGTGGTCACTACGGCTTTCACGCTCACCTCTTTGTCCTCTTTTCCCAGGGTCCAAACCTTCCCTTCCCAATTGATTTTAGATTCACCGTCTTCACCTTTCTGCTCTGCGTGTAGCACTGGCCTCCCCTCCCCCACCACAGGATGAGCGCTTCTCCCTCTGCAGCTCTTCCTCACACAGCCCTGTGCATCTTTCCACCTCATCAACTTTTCATCTCTTTGCAAACAGAATCGGGAAGTCTCTCCCTCCTCCCTGCCTCTCTCTCCTTCTCCTTTGTTATTAGCTTCATGAGTGGGGATGCTAATGTATTCACTAGACAATGTCTTCACAGCACTGTTTCCTGTAATTACAGTCAGTGCCCTCCCACTGTCCTGGCTTATTTGGCTGTAAAGTGCTTGGAGGAGGGACAGTGTGGACAAAAGACACAACACAGGCTGAGTGGAGTAGTGTCATGTTAACATCCAAGAGAGTAAAACAATCACCTCTGCAGCAGGTCATTAACAACTAGTGACACACAGAGGTCAAGGGCACCAGAGCTTACAAGTTCTCAACACAACTGAGGACCCCTCCACTAGAGGATGGGAGCGCACCCACATTACCAGCAGCAGTCCCCCCAGGACACGCAGGCAGCCACGCCCGCCCTCCGTCAGGGGGCAGAGCCACTGTATTCGTCATGTAGATCAGCCACGTTGTCACTGGAGACTCGGATCCAGCCATCCTCCCGCACGTGGTAGAGGTTGACTGCGCCTCCCGAGTACGCATCTCTATAGGTGGCTTGGTAGATGGCTCGGCGGGCCAGATCATAGGCCTGTTCCACCTCTAGGTCGTAGGAGTAACCCCGATCCATGACCCCATAGGCATACACAGAGCCAGAACCTACAGAGAAGGTGGCCCCCGAGATCCGGTTTCCTTCACTGTCCACATAGTAGAGGCCTGGAAAGAGAGGTAAGGTTAGCAGGAATACAATGACCATCCTTTTGACATCTAATTCATTCTCCAAGAAAAGTTCCCCATCCCCTTGAAACCCAGAGGAGACCAACAGATAAACAAGAAAATAGTACTTCTATAAAATTACTTAAAAAAAAAAAGCTGGGGGCACCTAGGTGGTTCAGTTAACTGTCTGCCTTTGGCTCGGGTCACGAACCCGCGGTCCTGCGATCGAGCCCCATGTCAGGCTCCCTGCTTAGCGGGAAGCCTGCTTCTTCCTCTCCCTCTGCCTGCCACTCCCCCTGCTTCTGCTCTGTCAAATAAATAAAAAAAATCTATTACAAAAAAAAGTAGCTGAAGGAATCAAATTAAATATTAAGACCCCTGGATTCTACAACATACCACCTCCCCTCCCCTCACATTATAACTGCTTTCTTGTCCTCGCTGCATAACCAAAAAACAAGTATAATCCAAATGACTTAGGTATCTTTTTTTTTTTAAAGGTTTTATTTATTTGACAGAGAGAGACAGAGAGAGAGAGAGCGCACACGCACGAGCACGGGGAGGGGCAGAGGGAGAAGCAGACCCCCCACTGAGCAGGGAGCCCTACCCTGAGCTCTATCCCAGGACCCGGGGATCACAACCCAAGCCAAAGGCAGAAGCTGAGCCACCCAGGTGCCCCATGACTTAGGTTTCAAGCGTAGAATTTCAGGCACTGTGGGAGATAATGTTTAAAACAATCCTAGCCCCGGAGCGCCTGGGTGGCTCGGTGGGTTAAGCATCTGCCTTCGGCTCAGGTCCTGATCCCAGGGTCCTGGGACTGAGTCCCGCATCAGGCTCCCTGCTCAGTAAGGAGTCTGCTTCTCCCTCTCCCTCTCCACACTCCCCCTTGTGCTCTTTCTCTCAAATAAATAAAATCTTTAAAAAAATGAAAACAATCCTAGCCCTCAAAGTTTAGATTATCTGGGGGACAAGACATACATCACACAGTAAGAGAGAGCCTGGAGTTCCAAATCATATCGCAGAGACCTACACTGTCCAATACGGAAGCCACTAGCCACGTGTGACCACTGAACATTTGAAATGAAGCTGGCACCACATGCTGAAACGATAACATTTTGGATCTATAAAATAAATTATGTTAAGATTTATTTATTTTAGGGAGAGAGAGTGTGTGTGCTGAGTGCATGTGCACACAGGGTGGAGGGACAGAGGGAGAGGGAGAGAGAATCCTAAGCAGACTCCATGCTGCGTGCGACCCTGAGATCACACCTGAGCTGAAACCCAGAGCCGATGCCTAACTGACTGCATCACCCAGGCTCTCCAAAATAAAACAGATCATTAAAATTAATTTCTCTTTTTTTATCTTTAATTTTTAAAATGTGGCTACTATAAAATTTAAAATTACACGTATGGCTCACATTGTATTTCCATTGGACAGTGCTGGTATAGATCGGGGGTCAGCCAAGCCAACTGCCTGTTTTTGTGAATGAAGTTTTACTGGAACAGCCATGCCCATTTGTGTACAAACGGTCTATGACTACTTTTGTGCTAAACCAGGGGAATTAGGTAGCTGAGACAAATACCATATGGCCTAATCCTACATTATTTATTATTTGGCCCTTTATGAAGAAGTTGGCTAATTTTTAGTACAGATGAAAATTTAGACAAAGATTTTGATAGAATTTTTATCAATGCCTTTGTCACCAAGTTCAGATTCAAGTTTCCTATCCTCAAATACTTTCAGTGGTTCTCCATTACCAACCAAACTCGTCTCTCTCATGCTCCACCAGCCCACGCTGGCTCCCGTGTTCTCAAATACAGCCTGCCAATGGCACCGTTAATCTTTCTATTTCAGTGGTTCCCATCTCTCACTGTACATCAGAATCATCTAAGGAAGCTTTTTAAAAAGATGCCCAGGACTTACCCCAGGTATTCTCTTTCAATTGGTCTGGGGGGGACACAAGCATGGGGCTTGTGTTTTAAGTTCTCCAGGTGATTCTAAAGCAAGCCAGTTGAGAACCAAATGCTGAGCAATTTTCAGGTTCAAGGATTCCAATGTCTACCCCAAAGTAGTCCCCCCACAGTCCCATCACCACTACCATGCCCAGCAGGCTCACTACCTGGTTCCAGCTTGGCTCTCTGGCTCACTACTCCTCTTCACACAACCTTAGTTCTGATTAAACTGGGCTTCTGGGTGGCTCGGTCCGTTAAGTGTCTGCCTTCGGCCCAGGTCATGATCAAAGGGTTCTGGGATCAAGCCCCACATCAGTCTTCCTGCTCAGCGGGGACCCTGATTCTCCCTCTCCCTCTGCCTGCTGCTCCCCCTGCTTGTGAGCACGCGCTCTCTCTCTCCCTCAAATAAATAAATAAAATCTTTAAAATAAATAAATAAATAAATAAATAAATAAATAAATAAACAAACTGGGCTTTCAGTTACTTCCCCAAAACCTCACGCCTCGTTCCCCCACTCCTTTGTTCACCATGCTTCCTTTCTCTCATTTGCACATCCTGGACAACTGCCACTTATCCATGAAGTCATCCCCGATTCCTCGGTTCCTCCCGTCAGAAATAATCCCTTCTTCCTCAAAACTCCCTCAGCATCATATCGGTTCTTTTACACGTGGCATTCATCTCATTTAGGCTCTTGTTAAGTAATCTGTGATCCTTTTTCACTTGTCTGCTTTTTGAGGCGAGGGGCTGACTCATCCTAAATGGGACAGGCTGTCAGGAAGGGTTCTTGAGAAGGCACGATTCAGGTTATGCTCTAGCTTCTCGGGTTCTCCTTGCTAGCCAGCATCTATACTCTCGTACACCGCTTCCATCCCCTGTAACAGACCCGAAACCTAAGCGTACAAAGCAAAATTTCCAAAATGCTTCCCTGGGCCACACAAGATGTATGGAGCTGTTCTTTTACACTTTTCCCCAAAATGCATCTCAATTTCCAAAGTACTAAGCCACACTCCTCTCTCACATCCACTTTTTAATATTCTCATTCACCCTCCACTGAGCAGTGAACAGATAGTTCCCAAAGCAAGTGGAAAAGCGCTAGGTATCCTGCAGTTGTTCGACTGAGGAAAACTAGGCACTCAGGAAGCAGGTGAATGAATGAAGCAAAAACAAAAGGGAAGAATAATTCTACTCAAGCAATGGAGGGGGGAAATTACACAGAAAGTGACTAACTGTATTCCAGCTTGATAAAGAAACATCCAAAACTGGTTGAAAAGCTGAGGTGCTGGGCTGGCTCAGTCTGTGGAGTGTGGGACTCTTGATCTCAGGGGGGTGAGTCTGAGCCCCGCGCTGGGTGTAGAGATTACTTAAATGAATAAAACTTTAAACAAACAAAACAAAACTGGTTGAAAAGAACTGACATCAGATAAAAGGGTGAACTTCCTGGCAAGGTTTCTATATACTAGAAGGAGAAAAAGGCTAAGAAATTTATTTTCAGAGATGACAGAATGGGACCTAGGGTTGTAGGGTGATTCTATCAAGAAAGGAAAGGATGAGCCCTAAAGGCCCCTTCTAGGCCAAAGACTCCCTGAAGGAAAAAAGGGAAGAGAAATGACTAACTTCCTGTATGTCATAGTTTCACTGTCCAGTACAGTGGCCACTAGCAACATGTGGCATTGAGCACCTGAAATGGGGCTAATGCACATGCCAAAATGATATTATTTTAGGTATTCTGGATTAAATGAATCATTACAATGTCCCCATCTTTTTATTTTTTAAGTATATCCATTAGACAGTCCTAAAAAATTGTTTTGGGGCGCCCGGGTGGTTCAGTTGATTAAGTGCCTGCCTTCGGCTCAGGTCATGATCCTGGAGTCCAGGGATCGAGCCCACATCAGGGAGCCTGCTTCTCCCTCTCGTTCTGCTCAGACTCGCTTGCTCTCGCTCACTCTCTCTCTCTCTCAAATAAATAAAATCTTTCAAAAAATTGTTATTTTTTAATCATTATTTTTATTTTTCTTAAGTAAGCTCTATGCCCAACGTGGAGCTTGAACTCACCACCCTGAGATCAGGAGTTATCTGCTCACTGACTGAGCCAGCCAGGTGCCCCTCCATTAGGCAATTTTAAATTAAATGTGTGGCTCACATTCTATTTTTATTAGAAGGCAGTGACTGGAGTTTTTATGTCTATCGTCCAATTTAATTCTCAAATACACTCTTCGTAGGTCTTATCATTTTATGGGAGAGAACAGAAGGAGAAACATTATGTGTCAGACACTACACGCTTTACGTATATTACCTCATTTAACCAACCTAACAGATGATGAAACCGACTGGGAAAAGGAGCAGCCAAAGTAAGGTCACATGGGGTAGTCAATGACACAGCTAGTCTAAGCTCCATGCCCTCTCCTACACTGTAGCGCCTTCCTTGAACAGAGAGGAAGGGGCGGAGGACCCAATCAACCCATCCCCAGCACTGACACAAAGCACTTTCATTTACCTGTTCATCCAATCCCTCCCCTCTGTAGTGCCAGCCCAAGAACCAAGTTGTTGCAGCTTAACTCACCAGGGCCTCTCTTATCCCAGCCACAGATCATGGTGCCCATGGACAGCCCCATGCCTTTATACTGATACACCATGTTGGCAAGCAGCTTGGAGGCAGCTGCTACCGAGATGCGTTCCTTGTTTCGAAGCTCATAGATTCGACATTGCCGAGCCAATAGCCGCTCCCAGAAGCTGCAATCGGCTGCGCCCCCAGCCATGGTGCCCAGCAGGTAGGGATTGATCTCTATCACCTTCTTTACTGTCTGGGAGGCTATATAGGCACCCGCTGTGGCCCGAGAGTCCGCTGCAACAATGACTCCATGCTGAAACTGTTAAGATCAGAAGAAAACACATAACAGGCCACATCAGACCACAGGAACATCTCCTTGACGTGTCTTTTTGCATCAGTGGAAGACCAGAACTTCTTTCTCTGTCCTTTTACACTTCACAAGATGCTTTCCACATATTAATATCAACTAAGCTTCACATCGATCCCTCAACATGGGTATAACCAGTATTAACTTCAATTTCATTTTATAGATGAGGAAACACGTTCAATGAGATCGAACGCTGTGCCCAAGACTGTGGAGCTAGTTACTGCCAAGCTGGATCAGGAATCCCAGTTGTCTGGCTCCTACCACAGTGTTCCCTCCCACCAACCTCCCCCTCAAAAGACACCTTTTCAGTTACCCTCGCCTAATGGGGACCCAGTTTCTAAAAACCTTTAGTTAATGGTGAAACATCCCTTCCTCCGCCAGTGCTCATTGCTTCTGAGGCCTCCCCTTTCCTGGACTGGAGCCACTTGGGGTTGCCTAGGAATCAACCCAAGCCCCCTAGGGCTTCTTCTCCCCCTCAACCTCAGTCCCACGGTGCTATGGCTAAGAGCAAGAACCGACGCCTCTCGGGGCAGTGAGACAGCGAAACCACGGGGTCGGGAGGACAAGCCCAAGGCTCCCACTAGGCTCCGTGCTCGCGGCCCTCGCGGGCTCCGGTCCAGGTGGATGGCCGGGAAGGCCGGGAAGGGCGCGGGCGCACGGGTCTCAGCCCGGCGCGGCAGTTGGGTCCGCACCTTGAAGGCCAGGGTGGTGGTTCCATGAAGCATTTCGATTCTCGGTTCCTCCGTGACACCCCAGTTGGGCGCGGCCAGGCTCAGCCCATCGCTGGGACTCCCTGGACCCAGGTCCAGCAGATCCGCACGACCCCCGAGTCCGAAAAACCCGAGCCCGTTCACCGGTAGCGGCCTCTCCAACACGCTGGCCAGCGCCATGTCTAGTAAGGGTACAAGGAACTCCCCGCGAGAAGGCCTCCCAGAGAGCTACCGGGCAACGCCTCGCCGTCACAGCTTCACTTCCTATTAAAGTTATTCCAGGGAGGAGCCATTTTAACTACTGGCAACCACGCCTCCAAATACAAGAGCCAGACGCCAGGGACTGTTTTCACCGAGGGAGTAAAAGTAAACGGCTTAATTTCCTCTAAATTTTAAAGGAATGTTGTTGTCATCTTGACTTCAATCAGACAAGCAGTAGTGGATTAAATTCAGCTCTAATTCATAGGAAGCGATCGGAAGCGTCCATGTTGCGTAAGGGGAGTGAAGCCGGCCATCTTTGAGAAGGGAGTGACTAGTTGAAAATCCTTTCAGAACCCTTAACGCTAAGTCGTCCCCGCCCTGCCGGGTGTCCAAGCAATACTTTACATCTGTGCGGGTTTAGCATCCTATTAACGCGACTGAAGTTGCCATTTTGTTTAAGGGCACCTTGTTAATATTGGGTAAAAATAGCGATGTACTCTGAGGCCATTTTCCTGTGAAGTTAGTTAAACCACAGTAGTTTGTGGTAAAAATTGCAACGAAATAAAAGTGCTATAGCGCTTGTTATTTGATAGCATTACCCGCCACACTACCCAAATTCTGTAACATAACCAATTTTTAAGATTTAATATTCTCGGGGCGCCTGGGTGGCATAGCGGTTAAGCGTCTGCCTTCGGCTCAGGGCGTGATCCCGGCGTTATGGGATCGAGCCCCACATCAGGCTCCCTCCGTTATGAGCCTGCTTCTTCCTCTCCCACTCCCCCTGCTTGTGTTCCCCCTCTCTCTGGCTTTCTCTATCTCTGTCAAATAAATAAATAAAATCTTAAAAAAAAAAAAAGATTTAATATTCTCTTTACTCCCACCCTGAGGTGGAAATTCTAATAATAAGTAATGTATTGCACAAAAGGCAGAAGAATAAAGAAGGAAACGTATGGGGCTCAGTTAATCCACAAACTAGATTCTCAATTCAGCTCCAAATAACTGAGTCAATAGTCATCTACCATCTCAGAGCCTGGAGGAGGGTTGACACTCCATAAAGATGTACCAAGAGGTTCTCTACCTTAAGCTTGCTAAGACAAGCTCTTTATTAATACAAGAATGTGGTATATATCATTGTCTCTCCCTCTCTCCACCCACCTTCATTTTTTAACCCTTTTGGGACCCATAACAAGGAAGTGGGCAAATGTATGAAATGTTGCCTCTTGCTTTATGGTTCTATGAAGTCAGTGTCTGGCCTTCCTTGCTGGATTCCAGCAGCAACATCCATCAATATCTAAATTCTGCTTTCCTCTGATGCCCAACTCAGCCCCTCCTCTTCCCCAGCAGACTCTGCATATGTTGTATTTTTAATGCTGAAATTTGGCAACCCTTTCCAAGCCCAACCATCAGAATGTAATGGAGCAGAAGATCTTTATCTGCGTCTCACACTTGGATGGTGTGGAAAATGCAGAGTGCCTGTTTATAGAGCAGGTATTATTTTGCAGTCCCCCCTGCAATGCAACTTGTCCTCCTTCTGACTCTTCCCTCTGATTCGTTCACACTGCCACTAATAGCATTTGTACCTCTCCTAAGATACTTTCACATTTTAGCTGGCTGTAAATGTATTTGATTGTGTCTAAAGACAGGTATTTCTCTACTATTCATCTCTGCGCCCACTGTATGCTTAGTAAACGCTTGCCAAATGAGAGCTGGCAACAATGTTCTTCCAGTGACAGAGGCCTGAAGCCGTGGCCATCTTCAACAACTCCCCTTCCTTTCCATCACATTCAGTAAGTTGCCAAGGCTATTGATTCTTCCTCTACAATGCTTCTCATGTTCTTTTTCCATTGCAACTGATACCACCTTTGGCTTCTTATTTCCTCACTCCTGAATTACTGAAATATTCTCCTAACTGATCTTCTGGGCCCAAACTGTATTTTCTAATTCATTTTGCACAGCACCAGATTGATTTTCCTAAAACACCGTCTTAATCTTATCTCTTGCCTGCTTAAAAATGTTCTGTAAAATTCAGCTCCTAAGTATGACATTCAAGGCCTTCCACAATCTGTTCCCAACTTACCTTATATTAGTTCTCTAGACAGATAGGTAGATAGATAGATATGTATATCACCTGTCACTATCTTTATCTATCTGTATCTATATAGAGAGATGTATGTGAGACAGAGAAAGACAAACACTGTATGATCTCGCTTATATGTGGAATCTAACAAAGCAAAACTCCACAGAAACAGAGAGTGGGTTGGTAGTTACCGGGGGTAACTAGCAGGTGGAGTAGGGGAAAGGGGGGGATGTTGGTCAAAGGGTACATACACACTTCCAGTTATAAGAAGAGTAAGTTATGGGAATCTAACGCACAGCATTGTGATTATAGTTAATGATGCTGTACTTTATACTTGAAAGTTGCTAAGAGGGTAGATTTTATTTTATTTTATTTTTTAAAAGATTTTATTTATTTATTCGACAGAGATAGAGACAGCCAGAGAGAGAGGGAACACAAGCAAGGGGAGTGGGAGAGGAAGA
Source organism: Ailuropoda melanoleuca (assembly GCF_002007445.2). Classification (NCBI taxonomy): domain Eukaryota; kingdom Metazoa; phylum Chordata; class Mammalia; order Carnivora; family Ursidae; genus Ailuropoda; species Ailuropoda melanoleuca. The sequence continues at coordinate 2,426,500 of NC_048237.1, forward strand.
AGCAGGCTCATAGCGGAGGAGCCTGATGTGGGGCTCGATCCCATAACGCCGGGATCACGCCCTGAGCCAAAGGCAGACGCTTAACGACTGAGCCACCCAGGCACCCCAAGAGGGTAGATTTTAAATGTTCTCACCACCACCACCACCACCACAACAACAAAAATGGTAAATTATGTAAAGTGAAGGATGTGTTAACTAATCTCATTGTGGTAAACATTTTGCAATATATGCATGTATCAAATCATCACACTGTAAACAAACTTACACAATGTCATGTGTCAATTTTATCAATAAGGTGGTCTTGGGGGAGAGAAAAATAATAAGTGTTGTAGTTCAGAGGTGACAGAGGAGATCAACACAGCTTGGGGTGAGGTAGGGAGACCAAGAAGGCCTTGCTAAGGAGGTATGGATTCATTTCCCCAAATACCACTTGGGTCCCATTTCTCCTCAAACCAACAGCCTCTCCTCTCTCAGACCACACCTGGGAAGGATTTTTAGAATAGAGGGTACTCAAGCCAGGCTCTGAAGGGTAGGATTCAAACAGATGAAGGAGAGGGGCATCTGGCTGGCTCATTCAGTAGAGTGTGATATGATCTCGGGGCTGTAAATACAAACCCCACATTGGGTGTAAAGATTACTTAAAAATAAAATCTTAGGGCACTTGGGTGGCTCAATCGGCTGAGCAGCTGCCTTCAGCTCAGGTCACGATCCTGGGTCCTAGGATTGAGCCCCAGTTTGGGCTCCCTGCTCAGTGGGGAGTCTGCTTCTCCCTCTCCCTCATGCTCACTCTCTCTCTTGCTCTCTCAAACAAACAAATAAATAAATAAATAGATAATCTTTTAAAAAATAAAAAACAAAATCTTTACAAAGTAGATGAAGAAACAGATGAAGGGGAGGTTGAGATGTGTTAGGAATAGTGTGAAAAGAGGTTGTGGTGGATGGATCAGGATGGGACCACAGTGGGCCTTAAATGCCAGCTTGGGGAAGAGAAGGTGGTTTGGGTTTGACCTTGTAGCCCTTCAAGGTTTCTTAGTAGAGAAGACACAGGATTCAAGCGATACCTTAGGAAAACATGTCAGTGTGGAGGATAAGATTAGAGGGGAGACTGGTGGGTGGCCAGTTAGAAGGCCATGCAACCGTCCAGATCTGACTTGAGAATGGCTTGACCTAGGGAGGTGACAATCCATCCATATTTACAATATCTAAGGCTTAGTCTTTAAAAACAGGAGACATACTTATCTCTCCAGTAAGAGTCCCCTGTGGTCCTGTGCAAAAGAAGGGAGTAAGACTGGTTGGACTTTAGCGTGGCCTCCTTGTTTCTCCGGTCTTCCCATGACATGTTTGCCCTTGCCCTTAGTACTGATTCTATAGCCCTGCCATCATGGTATCTGGGTGTGGGGGTGGGGGGTCCAGGCTCTTTCTCTTTGACTAAATCCACTTCCACAGCACCCCTGTGAGCTGCAGTGTTTAGTAAAATATACTCCAGATGGTGCCAGAAGTAGTTGCAGCTTGTTACTCGGGCCCAATCTACTTTGTCTTTCTGAAGGGCCAGCTGTCAGGGTCCACTAACGCCACCCCTTGTCCACCCCTGCTGGTCTAAGACCTAGACTCAGCCTTATGGGGACAAGATCAGTGGTTTCTCTTGCCTTGGAACTACAAACAACTCTCTTGCTATTGTGAACTCCTGGGCAAGAAGGGGGACCGGGAGAGGGAAGACCATTAGATACTTTCAGCTACATCCTCAGAACTTTCCCACAAACAGAGAAGCTACACTGCCAGAGAATGGTCAGGAATGCCGTCTTCATGCAGATGGAAGTTCATACGCGCCTCCAAAGCAGAGGAGAAAGACAGCTTCACGTTCTAGTTTCCCTTCACCCTGTTCCCTCTATACCCTGCCTTTCTGGAAGGTATTTGAGTACCCCTCCTCCTCAAAAAAGACTCTTTTGGATTTTTCTCTTTTGTTCTGGTCTCTGTCCATTTTTTTTTCCCCGCCTGACTAGAAAGTCAAAGTGTGAGCTGAGCATTACAGTGCCCTGGCCCCAAACCCTGAAGAGAGAACCCAACCTCAAAGGCTCTTGCCTTGGGCGCCTGGACAGCTCAGTTGGTTAAGTGTCTGCCTTCGGCTCAGGTCAGACCCCAAGGTCCTGAAATCGAGTTCAGCATCAAGCTCCCTGCTCAGCGGAAAGCCTGCTTCTCCCTCTCCCTCTTGTGCTCCCCCTATTTGTGCTTTTTCTCTCTCTCGAATACATAAAATCTTAATGAAAAAACAACAATAGCAAAACAAAACTCCTACCTTGGTGGGTCCACAGCACTCTTGTTCTTTTTTTTTTTTTTTTTTTTTTTTTTAAGATTTGACTGATTGATTGATTGATTTATAGAACACGAGCCCGGGGAGGAGCAAAGGGAGAGGGAGAGAGAATCCAGGCGGACTCCACACTGAGCACAGAGCCTGAGGTGGGGCTTGATCTCACCACCCTGAGATCATGACCTGAACTGAAATCAAGAGCTGGACACTGAACAGACTGAGCTACCCAGGTGCCCCCCTGTTTTTTCTTAAAGTAAGCTCTCTGCTCAACATGGCGCTGGAATTCAGAACCCCGAGAGCAGGACTCGCATGCTTTCCCAACGGAGCCAGCCAGGCGTCCCTCCCAGCTCTCCACGCTGATTGCACTGGAGCGCTGACTTTCTTTACCTCCTCCGAGGCCGGGACAGAGCCTCATTTGTCTTTGCAAGCCCAGTGCCCCCCAACCCAGGAGAAACAAGAGGGACCTGGCTGTGCTCCTTCCACTCACGCCTCCTTTCCTTCGAGGTTACCCCAGCCCCCACCCCACTCCAGGTGCTCAGAGGGTGATAGACGGGAGACTCCTTGGGGGACGCTCGGGTGTGTCACCAGCAGCGTCTTCCCAGCACTGGAGACTTCACTGGCCCCCTCCTGTCTCCCCTCAGCAGTCCTCCGAGATGGAGGAGGCCGCTCCTCAGAGAAGTCCCAAAGCCTGGCTCGGGGGTAGGGAGAAGGGAAGCCGTAGATCACGTGCCCTTCCCGCCGGTTCTGGCTGCAGCCCAGCTTCTCCTTCGCGTCTCTCCCCCTGCGCCCCCCCCCCCGCCCCGGTTTCCAGCCCACAAAGCCCTGCCCGGGTCCTTGCGGCCATCACTCAGCCCCAGAGATGGCTCTGCAGGACGTGTGCAAGTGGCAGGCCCCCGACACCCAGGGACCATCGCCTCACCTGCCTCGGGCGGGTGGCTGGGCCGTGCCCCCAGGCTGGGACCCTGGAACCTTCGTGCGGAGCCACGGCCCCGGGCTGGCGCATGGCACCACCACCTTGGCCTTCCGCTTCCGCCACGGAGTCATCGCCGCCGCGGACACACGGTCCTCCTGCGGCAACTATGTGCAGTGCCCGGCCTCCCGCAAGATCATCCCCGTGCACCAGCACCTCCTGGGCACCACGTCCGGCACGTCGGCCGACTGCGCCACCTGGTACCGCGTGCTGCGGCGGGAGCTGCGGCTGCGGGCCCTGCGGGAGGGCCAGCCCCCCAGCGTGGCCGGCGCCGCCCGACTCCTGTCGGCCATGCTGTCCCGCTACCGCGGCCTCGATCTGTGCGTGGCCACCGCGCTGTGCGGCTGGGACCGCTCGGGCCCTGCCCTCTTCTACGTCTACAGTGACGGCACGCCTGCCAGGCAACGTCTTCTCCGTGGGCTCCGGATCTCCCTACGCCTACGGCGTGCTGGACCGCGGCTACCGCTACGACATGAGTCCCCAGGAAGCCTACGCCCTGGCCCGCTGCGCCGTGGCCCACGCCACCCACCGCGACGCCTACTCCGGGGGTTCTGTGGACCTTTTCCACGTGCGGGAGAGCGGATGGGAGTACGTGTCACGCAACGACGCCTGTGTGCTGTACTCGCAGCTGCAGAAGCTTCCGGAGCGGGAGGAGGAGGCCCGCCGGGACCAGCCTGAGCCCGCCACCCTGCACGGAGGCTCCAGGGTGTCCGCAGAGACTGAGATGCTGTGAGAAGCGGCAGGACTTTGGGGGGGGGGGGNGGGGGATAGGCCAAGGGAGTGGGTGGGAGGATGGTCACGGGGGTGGGGGGAGCAGTCTCAGCGCATCTGGCTCCAGCCCATAGGGGTCCCCAGCTCCGTTTGTTCCAAGTCTCCATCCGCTTCTGCCTCCCAGCGCTATTGATGACTGTCCAACACGTGCCTCGGGATGCCCGATGGATTGGTCCAGCTGCCTTCCCCCACAAGTCCTCCTCTGGGCGAATCCTCCCCGCATGCCTGCTGCACGCCAGACACGGGGCTAGGTGCTAGACCCTCTTTCTCACCACCCTCTCTGCCGCGTTTTCCCACAGGATCTCCGCTCTCTTTGCTTCCCATTCCTGTGCTCATCTCAGCTTCAGTCTTTGTCACTTTGTCACCTTGGTGAGGGGGGTAGCTGGGAGAGGGGTAAGGTGGGGCGAGTCGCCCAGAGTGCCCAGGCTGGGGGCGGGCAGGGCAGCGTGGACCCTGTGGTGGTGAGGGGCTTCTACCAGCTGCTGTCCCCTCGGCCCCTGCCCTGCCCCCGAGGGACTCGAAGGACTGCAGTCACTACTCCTTCCAAATGCCCTTCTCGTGGTAACTCCGAGGTAGAAATTATCCTCACTTTACAGAAGAAGAAACAGGTTCAAGGGTTATGCGACTCGCCCAGGGTCGCACAATAAGTGGCAGAGGTGAGGCTGGGACGCAGGCCTTCCACTCCAGAGCTCTGCTCCTTTAGGACAGCTCTGGCCTCCCAGGGCCTCTTTCTTGCCTCCCCTCTCTGCCCAAGGCCCTGCAGGCATCTGGGAGTGAGGTGGGGGAGAAAGTAGCTGGGCCCCCCCCCCCCCCTCCAGGGCCTGGAGCCATGACCACAGCCCACTGGGAGCTCTGGTCTTCCAGCCTCCTCACTGCTGCTGCCAGACTTCTTTCCCCTTCCTCCTTTCTTCCCTTTGCCTTCTTTCCAGCCTTTCCTTCCTGTCACTCCCTCTGGGGAATGAAGAAAAGAGGGAGGTGGCTGTGCCAGTGGGAACTGTCGGGCTAACACATCCTCTCTCTGCCTCCCTTCCAGCCCCTCCTCCAGCTCCTCTGTAAGCCCTGACTTGGCCTTGGCGGATCCCAGTTCCAGGAGGGCCGCCTGCCCTGCCCTGCATCTCCCCAAGCAAAGTTGAAGGGGGGGTGGGTGGGAAGCACAGTCAACCAAGAGATGGGGACTGACCGGAAGGTTGCTGAACCTTCTGTCTCTCATCCCACTCCTGCAGAGCTTCCAGTCCCAAGATTTGAAGCCCCCTTTCCTCCCTCCTGGACACCCCTCCTCTCAGCCTGCAGCCCAGCTCTGAGCCCCAAGCCCCAACAATGCATTTCCTGCTAAGAATTCCTCCAGGCTGGAGCTGGCCAGACAGAGGAGACTCCCAGGCTCTGGCCTTCAGGGTATGATTAGGGAGGAGGGAGGAAGGGCCAGGGAGTCTCAGGAAGGAAAGCAGTGGAGGCAGAGGGAGGAAATTGGGGGGGTGGGGAGGAGAAGCGGCAGAAACCTGCCTCATACAGGAGGGTTAGCATTCTGAGTCAGGGTCCAGGAATCTGGTCGGTGGCCTCAACAGCAACCCTTCACCCCCTGTCCATTCCTCAGCCTCTGGGGAGAAGGTGCGGGGCTCTGGGAGTGACCAGGGCCAGCCTCGTTCTGGAGAAGCACAGGAGGAAAGCTTTTGCCCAGGGTGCAAGGGGGTGATGGACTCAGGCATAGAGGGTGCACCTGCAAGTGCGGAGATGCGTGTGGATCTGTGTCCTGGTGTGAGTGTGTGGCCCCGTAGAAGTGTGTGCATGCAAGTGTGGTAGGTGGTGCCCGTGCAGTTCCTGTGTACGGAGACAGGAAAGAGACTGGAAGAGAAAGTGTTAACATCTGGATAAGGAGAGCAGCCCCTCTTTGGAGAGAAAGCCAGGCCTTGTCACTTTTTTTGGAAAAATGGTCCAAAGCAGAGAGGAAGTGGGGGCAGAGCTCATCGCATTGGTTCCCCACTTCGGCATCTTCACACCCCCAAGGCCCCAGGACTGTGAGGAAGTGTGTGTGTGTGCGCGAAGTGTGTGTGTGTGCGCTTGCAGACTGGGGTTGCTGCCTGAGCCCAGTCACAGGCTCAAAAACTGCCTGCAGCTCCCTCCCCTGGGATGCTCTGTGCCCTTCCCCTTCCCATAAACAGGGAGGGGGGGGACCCACGTATAGGGCAGAATAGGAAGGGAGCCCCTCCTTCTCCTGTCACCTTGCCCCTTCTCTCCCTTCTCCTTTCCTTCCATGGTCCCTTTGATAGGTTCTGTCCTTCGAGCTGATGAGGTATTTGAGACCAGAGATAAGCCCAGGGGTCTTACTGACAGGCCTGTTTCCCTATGCCCTGTTTTCCCTCCACGTTTGCCAGAGTCAGAGTTGGGTTGGACCTCAGGAAGCGGGTAGGGAGAGCATGTAAAGGCCGAATCCCACTTCTGCGCACACCTCACCACCTAGGAGTGGCCTACCAGTCAGTCCCTCCCTTTTCTCCACTTACTCCCAAAGGCTTGACGCAGATGTTGGGGTGAGACCAAAGGGGCAGAGAGCTTGCCCATCCTGCCCTGAACTGGAAAACCCTGTCCCTCTGACACCACGCTTGGGGTGTTGGCTCCTAATCGTCTCCTTCAGGGGACAGTCAGCCTGCTCTTGCACAGGCCTTTGGCCAGTCAGGGCTCCAGTTCCACCCTTCACACAGTCAAGGACAAGTCCAGCCCCGGGGCAAGGGTCCTGTTCTGCCACCCGGTTGCCCTAACCAAGCAGGCATGGAAGGTGTGAGAGAAGGCATCTTCCCATTGCACTAGCTCTCCCCAGTGGCCAGCGCCCCACACTTGGAGGGGAGGGTCATGAGGATCGAGGATGGAGGATTGGTCCTGACCCACCACCTCGGACCTCCAGGAGCCCTGCCTGGAGTTAGGACTTCCCTTCTCTGCTCAGGGAGTGCATACTGAGAAATGATGGCCCTCTACTCAGCTCACACCCCAGTTGACTTTGATTCGACCCCTGGGACCCTGGATAGCACGCCTCACTGGTCCCTCTCCCTTCTCCTTTGTGTTCCATGGAGAGTAAGACCAGGACTGGGAAGAATTAAAGGTGGGGGCACTGGGCCCAGAATCAATGTGACTACGCCATCTCACCCCGGCCCACCCTCTCCCACCTGGCACCTCAGGCCCCGGAGGACTGGCTTGCCCCCTCTGCTGCCCCCCAGCCACATTTTTTCCCAGTCTGAAACCCCTCTTCCTTTCTTCTTAGTCTCTTCTCTCTCCCCCTCTCTTCTCAGGAGCTCTCACCCGCACTCTCCTTGCCACCCTCCCCTGTGGCCAATCCCCCTTAATTCCCTTGGACATTTTGAGACCAACAAGGAACAGGAGAGTTGGCAGTGGGGGTACTTACTCCCTGAATGGAAACAACCCAAACCCTCCTGGGCTAGAGGGACTTGAGTGGACTGCCCCTGAAAGAAGAAAGGAGCCGGAGGGGTTGGGTCAGGCCTCTCCTCCCACCCTATGGCACAGGGAAGCTCTGTACAGAAGCCTGCATGCAAAACTGGAAACAGGGCTCCAGCTTTAGAAAATAAAGTGTTTGTTTATTATGAAATTAGAGATGGAGGCCCCTCCCCTTCCTCCCTTTTTCCCCTTCCCCAGCTGCCTCCCCCTTTCCTTTCCTTCCCCTCCCCTCCCCCTGGGGCCTGGGAAGCATACAAGACAATGCCCGGAGCTGGGATGCCCAGGGCAGGCCAACAGCTGGGCAGAGCTCCAGGGAGGCGGCCGGGTGGGGGGGCTGGAGCTCTCGCCCTGGGGTGGGAGGGCGCTGGAGCTCTAGCCCTGGGAGGTGGGCTGGCACCCTCTCTCTGCTGGAGGCCAGTGGAGCCAGGATGAGGCCATGAGTGATGGATGGAACCATGCGGGCAGGTCTGTAAAGACAGGAGAGCCCAGGGTTCTAGGTGGTGAGTGGAGGTCTTCAGGCCATCCCTGTGCTCCCCCCCTCCCCCCCCCTTAGTTAGGGGCACTGACCTGGGGCCGAACATCCCCCGCAGGAGGGTGGGCAGCAGTGGCTGGAAGTTTCTCTTGCTTTTGGGATGGACAACAGAAAAAACTGAAGAGCCAGTCACAGGGACCCAGAGAGAATGCAGGCAGATGTGGGCAGGAGACAGACACAGAGCATGTGTGTGGGCAAGGGAGACAGAGGGAGGGGTGTGAGAGATTTAGAATCCGGCAGACAACACAGAGTCACGGAGAGAGTGGAATCACAGTGAAAGAACAGAGAGATTCAGAGTCGAGCCACACAATCCAGACCCAGACAGGAGAGTGTTACAGAAAGAGACGGAGATCCCTGGAGGGAGACATAGAGACGACTCAGGAGGAGGGAGGTAAGAAGGAGGTTGCCCTGGGGAAGCTGGGAAGAGGGACACAGGGACGAGAGGAGGCCTGGGGGCTCCCCCCCAACCCCGGGATGCTGCCGCCTGCCTGGACCCCAGGGGGTGGGGGCTCACTCAGAGGGCCTGTGCGGCTGCCCCACCGGACGGGCAGGGCCAGGCCGGCTGTCAGGGGGCCGGGGGTTCCTTGGCCCCGTACAGCTCGGCCAGGGTGCGGAAGAGCGGCCCCCAGTCGTCCAGCGGCTCGGCGGGGCCCGGGGCGCCCCCCGCCTCGCTGCCGGAGCCCAGGGAGCTGAGGGAGCCGCAGGAAGAGCCGCGGCCCTCGTAGCCGTACACCTGCACCGAGTCGTAGGGCGGCACGCTGGGGTCGTCGTCCGCCTCGCGGAGCCGCAGCGCCAGGAGCTGGGCCACGTCCGCGGGGCCGGGGGGCCTGGGGTTCTGCAGGGCGCTGATGTCGAAGGCCTCCGTGTCCTCTTCGCCGCCGCCCTCGTCGTCGTAGGTGATGATGTTCTCGCGGACGTCCTCCTCTTCCAGCACCATCAGCGCTTCCTGCTTCTGCCGCCGCAGGGCCACGAACAGCACCACCAGGGCTGGGGGAGAGGCACACACAGGCCGCTGAGCCCGCGGGACCCCGAGCACAGCGGCCTGCTTCCCTTCTGGACCCACGCAGGTTGGGAGACGAGACAGTGTGGCCTGGGGGTGGCAATAAGGGTGTGACACCTGGCAAGCCCCCTTGGAGGCCTGACTTCACCCCGCACTCGCCGTGTGACTGTGGGAAGTTGCTTCGCTTCTCGGAACCTCTTTGACCCTTAGAGGGCTGGTGTGGAAAACATGACATGTTATGAAATCACACAGGGTCCAGAGTCAGGCTTCAATAAAGTTTTTACGGCTTGTTGCTGTCATTGCGGACTGGTAATGTCAGGGACACGAGGCCAGAGCTCTTCTCTCGGACACACAAGGTAGCGGGAAAATCCCAGCATGGGGGACCCTTCAAGCTCTAGGGTGGATTTCCCTAGGTCCAGGGAGCTGGCTCCTCTCTCTACCCCCTGCAGGCTCGGACCCCACATCCACGTCCCAAGGTGGCCCGACTCACCAAGCAGGGTGCCCACACAGGTGATGATGGCAAGCAGGGCCCCGGTGCTGAGCCCCGCGGGTGAGAGCTGAGCCTCGGGCCGGCAGGAAGCCACGGAGCCGTCGGGCCGGCACCGGCACACGCTGACAGTCACTGTGGCAGTGCTGCTCAGGGCTGGCTGCCCCCAGTCCCACAGTGCTATGGGAACCAGATAGGGTGCCTGGCGGGGCGGAGCAGGGCGAGAGGGCAGCAGCAGGCTGGCGGAGCCATCTGTGGGAGAGGCCAGGTGTTGGGCCCCCTCCTGAGACACCGTCCCAGTAGGGGGGGTGCGGCCCAGGGAGACAGCTAGCAATGGGGAAGGCCGGCGAAGAGGAGATGCGTGCACGTTCACATCTACCTTCTGTTGGGTGGAGGGCCCAGATGTGTGGGCAGGGGTGAGGCGGGCTGGGCTAGGGGGTAGTAGGGGAGGAGGAGAGCGGGGAGGCCACCTACCTCGGTTGTCTCGGACAGTGAAGTTGGCATCAGGGCCCAGAGGGCCTTGAAGGGAGACATGGCTACTGTTGCCCACCTCATCTCTGTCCAGGGCCCGGATGACCTGAATCAGCTGGGAGCAAGAAGAGAGGCCTTGTATGGAGTGGGCAGCTGGAGGTCTTAGGGTCCCGACCCCTCTGCCTCAGCGGCTCACCTGGCCAGGGGCTGCAGAGTCACACACGAAGGTGTCGTAGGGCTCGGCCAGCTGGGGAGCGTTGTCATTCTCGTCCAGGATCTGGATGTCCACTTGCACACGGGAGGCCTGTGCGGAGCTGTCTGGAGCCAGAACATGAACACATACACCCCCGCCACGCACACGCAACAGTTGACACACAACACACACGGTGCGTGGGCCCGGAGGCCCCAAGTATCGCACACACACACGTGCCACAAGCAGTATTTGCATGCAACATGCAAGCAGCGGGCGGCGTTGTGAAATGAACGGAACACCACCAAGAGCATCCGACATTCACATGGCATCCCAGGTAAGTGCGGCGCGGGACACACAGCCCACAGGCGAGGCACCCATGATATGCATACAGGATGACCCACAGCGCGGCACAGGCACCACAAGTGAAAGGTAGACAGAAGGTGCATACGGGGTGCACACAGACAACAGGCACGAAACAAACACATTCATGCCATATATTCGATGTGTACTCAGCATTCAGAACAAATACAACAGACGTGAAGTGGGTGTTGGATATACACAGTGCATTCAGTGTCACCATCCCCCCACCGGTCAGAGGATGCATTTCCATACACAGCACCAGCGAGACAGACGGAGACGGACAGACACACACACACACACACGCCCCGTCAGCGGTTGGAAGGCTATAGCATAGCAATGAGTAGCACTTAGAGTTGGCCTTGGGGAGCCAGGCCAGCCTGGGTGCCACAGCCAGACACGGGCCCCCTTCTTCATGCAACACTTCATCAGGTGGCTTCCCATCACTACCCTGACCCGTTCCTCACTGCCAGTGGCATTGGAGAAAGAATGGAAAACAGGTATCCCTGCCCACCCTGGTGCCCACCTCTCCTGGCCGAGCCTCCCAGATTCTTTAGTCCTCTCCCAGGTGGGGAGAGAGCTGACCTGCCCCGGGGAAGGGACCAAGGTCCCAGCCTGGGCAAGGGAGGCTGAGTGGGCTCCCTCACAAAGGGTTGGGGGCTCCATTCCTTCTCTGCAATAAGGGCCCAGGGCCTGCTAGTTGATCTTGGGGTTTGCTGGAGAGCAGAATTTCGTGGGAGGGTGAGAAGGCAGGGAGGGACACACACACACACACACACACACACACACACACAGTCGGCCAGCTACGTGTACACAGGCAACTCCACATACTGTATAGACACACAGGGACATTCACGCGGACAGACACGCATGCGACGCCATGTAACACACAGGCACGGGGACGTACACATGAGCCCATACACGTAACCATCTACGCATGACAGGCAACACGGTGAGGGGCTAAGCACTCTGGCTCCGCAGCCTCACGGGGTCTCATGGCTCTGCCCCTTCACGTCGGTGTGACCTTGGGCAGTTACTTAACTTCTCTTGGTCTGAGTTTCCTTATTTTCGAACAGGGAAATAAACATACCTCCCTCATAAAGTCGTGGTGGTGATCACGTTAATTAATCCACGTTTGGTACTTAGAACAGTACCTGGTACTCACTAAGTAATACATTCTCTGTCCACGAACACGCACGTACACAGAATGATGTATAAACGGCTACTTGTCCTATCCTTATACACATCTAATTACACATGCGCAAATACTCTACTCGCTCAACTACACACACACACACATGTGTGCACATGTATGGGTCATACACACGGAATTACACACACGTGCGTACACAATCACACGTACACATACATAGAGCTCTTCGCTGCCGTGTACAAACATCTATGCACGCAGTGACAGTTCCCATAGACCGGACACAGACAGCAAACGTAGGAGGCCCCGCGGCGTGAGCGGGAGTGATAAGGCGAGGTTCACAGGGGTCTGGGAGGTCTCCCTGACTCCATGGGCCACGGCTGCCCAGAGGCAGCCAAAGCCTGCTGCTGGTGACTGGTGGCTGCCAGGGGCCAGAGAGGGCGGCTCTCCCCTACCTTGAGGGCTCTCTGTAGGGCTCCCCTGGGAGGGGCTGCTGGAGCCCTCCAGTCAGCCTCCAGAGGAGGGGCCCAGACCCGCCCTGGCCCCTGGCTTCAGCCTGAAGCGGACAGTGGGCAGGACAGGGTCTGCCAGGCGGCAGATTGGGGTTTCCTGGGGCTCAGGAGCTATTTGAGGTTGGGTTTGTTTCCCAGTTGGGGAAAGTCAGGTATGGGAGTGAATTTAAAGTCAGGGGAATGCGCAGGCAGATCCACTGTACCCAGGCCAGCCAGGAGGCCTGCCTGGTCGTGGTGATCCAGGCTGGGAAGCCAGCGGTGGCAGTGACTGTCTCCCCTCTCCCTGCTCAGGAACAGCTCCTCGGCCAGGCGGCCGCTGCCTCCTCCCTCTCCTGGGGGCCCCGGGCTCCTCACCGAGCTCTGTGGCCAGCACCGTGAGGTTGTGCCAGATGCGAGCCTCGCGGTCCAGGGGCACCACCGTGCGGATGGTGCCGTCTTCGGGCTCGATGGAGAAGCAGCGCTCTGGATCCGAGTGGGGGAGGATGGAGTATCTGGGGAAGATGGAGTGGAGCTGGGGACTGATCTGGGGGCAGGGCCAGAGCTTGCTGCTACCCCTCCCTCCCTTCTGTTCGCCTTGCCGGGCCTCTTGGTTCTTCTGGGCAGAGGGCCTGAGCTCGCTGGGCTGAGCCTGCCCCGGGTACCCAGAGACATAATCCACATTAGGGTCCCCTTAAAAGACAAACCGCTTAGGGAAGTTATCAACATTAAACACCTGTCCTGAGACTCAGGGGGACTGGGTTTCATGGTGCGGGACAGAAAGAAAGAGGTGGAAGGAGGGGAAAACAGCCTGTCTTTCTGACTTCTGGGCTCTATGCTAGAGACCCAGGGACCCCAGGCTTGCTCTGCCTCAGACCAGCTGTGTGACCTTGGGTGAATTGTTTAACCTCTCTTTACTTAACTACAAAATGGGAATGCCACCAGCACCCCCCTCATTCCTGTGACAGGGATGCTGAAAGGTGGGAAGAGTGGCTCTTCTCAAGGCAGACAAATCTGGATTCGAGTCCCAGCTCTGGGACTCTGACTATGTGACCTTGGGCAAGGAACTTAACCTGTCGGGGCCTAGCCTCTAAAACAACTGGGGATGATTGTGCCTACTTCACAGGGCTGTTGTGAAAACTGAATGTTATCGAGTGGGTAAGATGTGCGGAGGGAGAGTGGTAGCCAGCCATCCAGCATCGGCGCTCGTCCGAGGAGCCTGAATCTGCTTGCACCGCCACTGGGAGGCGCCACTGCTATCCTCCCGGAGGGATGGCTGGAGCTGGGGCGGGGCGGCGGGGTGGGGGGGGAAGTTGTTGGTGGTGGTGGTGGTGCTAGCTGGGTCCTCCAGGCCTTCCCTGGCCCTCAGCCCTGCAGAGAGGGAGACCACTGCCAGGAGGTGAGTGGGATTTTCGGTGAAGGGGGCCCATCCTCGGTGGGAATAGCCTGCCACTGGGCTCCTTCCCTGAGGCCCGGCCCTTCCCCTGCCCACACCCCAGCTCACCTGATTGGGCTGGCTGGGGAATCCAGGTCTGCTGCTGAGACCTGGCCCACCAGTGTCCCGGGAGCTTTGTTCTCAGGCACCGCCAGGTGATAGGCAGCCTGGGTGAAGGCAGGTGGCTCTGGGGCATCCTGCACAGCCACACGCACGGAGGCCACGTCCTTGAAGGGCCCTCGCCTCAAGTAGGCTGGGTCGATGAGGGTGTTGGTGGCCTCCACGCGGAAGGAATAGGAGCGCCGGGTCTCGAAGTCTAGGGGCTATGGGGAGGGGAGGTGGAGTGACTGAGGCTCAGGAAACCAGAGCAGGCCCAAGCTCCCGAAGGTGAGAGGTCCCCTCCCCACGCATGCAGCACTCAGCCCACCTGAGAGGAGAGGTGGGCACTGAGGGGCAGTGGCCGCAGTGGTCAGTGTGAGGCAGATGACTCAGTCTGTGACCCTAGGTCTGCCCCCAGCGCCATCATAGACTGTACATGAAAAATCTTGAACCAGTCTCTCCCCCTTGCTGGGCCCCAGTCCCTCAGCTGAAAGATGACCCTGATCTCTGAGCTCCAGCGCAGTGGTCCTGAGACTGTTCTAGACCAGTTAGAAGTGAGCCTTGTGGGGCAAGAGGCAGGTAGGAGTGAGTGTGCAAGTGTTAGCAGACAGGAGGCTAACCTTGCGGACAGTGAGGAGCCCATCTCGACCCTGGGAGTCTGTGCTGATGCTGAAGGCTTCAGCCCCCTCTCCGTCCAGGATGCTGTATGCCATGAGGGCGTTGTCCCCCAGATCGGGGTCCTGGGCCCGCAGCCGGCCCACCAGGGTGCCCGGCCCAGCCGTCTCCACCACCGAGAACTGGTATAGGCCTTGAGGGGGGACGGAGGGGAGACATCTTGGGTCCCTAGCCCTCCTCCCTCTCCCAGCACTTCCTTCTCTTGGGGTCTGGCTGGCGGAGAGCTGGAGGTGGGGGGTGGAGGCAAGCCTTCTCCAGAGGCTGTAGGGGGTGGGGGTGGGCAAAGGATGGCTCTGGTGGCAGCACTGGCCCCTTACTCTGAGGGAACTTGGGGGGGTTGTCGTTGACATCGCTGAGGGTGACCGTCACCGTAGTGCTGCCCGACAGCCCCCCCATGTGGCCGCCCATGTCCTTGGCCTGAATCACCACCAAGAACTCCTCCTGCGTCTCCCGGTCCATGTTGGGGATGGCGGTACGCACCACTCCTAGGGAGACACGACGGGTCAGGGGGTGCCTGTTCGCATGGCTGCCCCACCAGGCTCCGAACGCTATCCTCACCAGTCTGGGGGTCCACCGAGAAGAAAGGCAGTCCATCCAGCACGGTATACACCAGCTTGGCACTGTTCCCGTAGCTGGGGTCGTCGGCATCGTGAGCAGTCACCTGGATCACTGACGTCCCTGTGGGGGATCCCGGCACCCCACTCAGCAGGGGCAGGGCCAGGTGGGAAAGAACAGCAAATGAGGGGGACCCAGACATGAGAGCAATGCGGGAAGGAGAGGTGAGGGTGCTCCAGGAGCCGGGATCTGGGATGTCAGAGTTGGGGTACTCACCGACATTGGACATCTCGGGCACGGTGGCGTGGTAGGGCCCGAGGGGAAAGATAGGTGGGTTGTCATTAATGTCCTGCACCTTGATGATAAACTCTGACGGGGGCTCCAGAGGCCGGTTTGAGGCTCGGTCCACGGCTTGGGCAAGCAGCACGTACTGTGCCTTCTCCTCCCGGTCCAGGCTCTTGGTGACATGGATATTGCCTGTGGCCTCATCAATCACAAATACAGTGCCTGCCCCCTCCCCGGTCAGCAGGTACTTGGTGCGGCCCTCGCCCCTGTCCACATCCGAGTGCAGCTGTAGGGGTCAGGGAGAAACGGCAGCAGGTTCCCAGCATAGGGACAGAAAGGTTAAAGAGTCTAAGTCTATGACTGGGTGGAGTGTGGGGAGTCCTGAGGGACCAAGGTCATTGAAGAAGTGGTGAAGTTGCAGGGCGGGGCCTAAGGGCCTCGACGATAGTCAGGGCAGACATGGGAAGGGCCGGTCCTTACCTTACCGATAAGGACGGGCTCCGGACCGGCATATTCCTCAATGACAAAGAACTGGTTCCACACCCAGCTCCTTCGGTTCCGCAGCAGCACTGGTCCTGGGCTCCCCCGGGACCCCGTCCAGGCCCGGGCTGGGGCTGCCAGGCGCCCCATGCAGCCCCAGCCACCCAGCCAGGCCAGCAGGAGCCTCACCAGGCCCCACATGTTTGGGCTCCAGGCAGGGCTCGGATCGCTGTCCCCGGGTACTGAGGCATGAGCTGGCCGGGGCAGAAGGGGAGATGCTTTGGGGCTACCCCATGGATCCACACCTGTAGGACAGGTAGCTGTTCAGGGTCAAGGAAACCCTTAACTCTCTCCGTCCCCCAACCAAAGTTAGATGCCGAAGATCAGACCTCCAAGGAACCAGACACCCCCCTGCCCAGAACCCAGACTGAGACAGAGCAGACAGTCTGATCCTTCCCTCCCACCAGGCTCTGCCTGTATTCACCTCCAGCCCTAAAAGCTGATAAATCTCTGGCCAGTCAACTCTGAGTAGAGAAGCTGGGGAGGAAAACAGAAGGGGGGATGCGGGGAAGGTTTGGAACCCCAGATCTAGCCCCTGTTCTGCCAGGTTGGGTATGCGGCCAGGGGGCTGGAGGAGTTGGGGACTACTAGGGAAAGGGCTTAAAATCCGGGGGCTGGCACTCACGGAGGTGTGGTCTCAGGGTGTCTGGGGTCAGGCTGAGCTATGACAAGGCGTGCAGGCTGAGACAGGGTTGAAAGCCTCTGGAAGTCCCTCCTCCATAGGGAACCCCACCTCTCCGGAACCTGCCCCCAACCCACACTGCTAGGTGAAGTCCTTGAAGGGGGACTGGGCTCAGGAGGCAGTGTGAGGGGAAGAAAGAAGAGGGTGTAGAGCTGGGGGCAGGGCCAGGAGGCTGGGAGAGGAGAGCAGAGACTACAGACTCAGTGCTAGTGATGGTGAGACCCAGACTCAGGCACTGTCCGGCACAGACTGAGACAGAATGGCAGCAAGAGACACAAGGAAAGAGATCAAAGGAGGCAGCCTGGGTGTCTGACAGGCAGAGAGGAGTCATAGGTAACAGGCTTGGGAATGGGTAGGAGGGGGGCAGAGGGGCTTTCTGCAAGTGATGGGCAGGTGGGGGGTAGCCCTCAGCTGTGGGGGTCAGAGCAGGCCTCGGGAACTTCAATCTGAGAGAGGGGGCAGCCAGGAGGGGCTTGGGGAAGGGAGCTGGAGAGGGGACCCTTCTCACTGCTGTCCCCTCCCTCTCCTCCTGGGGGGACCCCTCAGGTAGCTGTGGCTGCCGCCCCTCCTCCCCCACAGCAGACACACACCTGCCAGTCCCTTCCCTCCCGAGGGAAGAGGGAAGCCGGGGACCAGAGCGGGAGGCAGGACGAGAAGGAGAAGGAAAGGGCTGGAGGAGTAGGAAACAGGATAGAGAGAAGGGAAGAGGCGGCGAGAGGGAAGAGACGGGGGAAGGAAAGGAGAGCGGGAAAAGGCAAAGAGAAAGACAGGAAAGGAAAGGTAGAGGAAGGAAAAGGCAAAGAGGAAGAGGAGGTGGAGAGACAGGGCAAGAGGGAGAGGGAAGGGGCAGAAGAGGCAAACAGGCAGAGACAAGGCAGGGTGAAGAGAAACCGAGGGAGAGGAAAATGGGGAAAGGAGGGAGAGAGGTGCGAGGGAAGAAGGGAAAGAGGTAGAGCGCGGGAGAAGGGAGCCGGCAGTGGGCTCCCAGCCACGGAGCGCACCGCTCTGAAGACACCCGCAGGCTGCGGGCCCCCTGCTGCCCCTCCGCGGGTTCCCGACCCCGGGCTCCGGGGCAGGCGCCCTTACCTGGCGGTGCCGAGGGGCCCAGGCCGGCGGGGAGCGTCCCCGCCCGCCCCCGTCGCCGGGTCCCGGGGGCGCAGCCCCGAGCCGATCGGAGCGGGCGCCGCGGCT
>NC_048237.1:2444195-2543474 GCF_002007445.2 Ailuropoda melanoleuca
GGGCGGCGCTGCCGGGCCGCCGGGCGCATACAGATGCGGCGCCCCTCCCGGACCGGGCCCGCAGCGCCCGGCGGGGCACTCGGGCGGGAGGACGTCCAGGCCCCGGCGCCAGGCCGTCTCCGAACGGCTGGCGGGGAGGGTGCAGCCGGGAGCGCCGAGCGGCCCCGCACGCCCCCCTGCAGCGGGGCGAAGGGCGAGCGCTCGGTGAGGCGGGGAATTAGGAGCCGGCTGCGGAGAGGCCCGGCTCCCGCTCCCGCTGCCGGAGCGGCCTCTGGGGCTGCTGTGAACCCCGGCCGCAAGGAGGCGGCATTTGGGGAGCCGGTGCGGGGCACCACAGCCGGCCTACTGGGGAGCGCTTAAGGCCGGCGGAAGAGTCCAAGGAGTCCGCGGGCGGGCCCTGGGAGCGGATCAGGGACCGAGGCACGACAGCAGCGGGAGGGGACGGCAGTGGGGAGCACAGCCTTTTTGGGAAGCTCATTTACAGGCGCCCACTGAGCGAGTGGCTGCCGCCCCCTGGCGGCCGCTGTGGGAGGCGCCTTGAAGGTGGCGAGCAGGTGACCAAATGCCTCTAACACGGTAATGGGAAGCTGGACAGGGACCCTCCTCTTCCCAGGGGTCTTCCCCTCTGGCCTCCAGTGAGGAAGAGGCTGTGTGGTGATGTGGGTAGAGACAGGCAGGGATGGAGCGCGGGAACTCCCTGCTCCAGGAAGCAGCAGCCTGCCTAGCAAGTGTATGGAGCGCAAGCCACGATGGCCCCGCGCTACAGCCATCCTCTTGGACTCAGTGCGGCTCTCCCCCAGGCCCTGCCCAAGGAAAGCTAGTCTCACACACTAGTTAAAACTAAGTCAGATTTTTATTATTTTCCATAGACCACATCATTTAATAATAAAAAAAATAAAAATAAAAATTGAACAAAAGGAAAAGGTGGATATAAAGTGGAACCGGTGGGCAGGAGGCAAGGGCTGCAGGACAGAAGAGACTGGGAACTGCAGGGGCCCTGGGACTCAGGAGGAGATGCTGATTCAGCTCATAGGTGACCCAGTCCTGGCCCCGGCTGTTCCCAAGAGGGGGTTGTGAGTACCCAAAGGAGGTGGTGAGCAGGATGGAGGAAAAAATGAGAGGTCTGGGGCTCCTGGCTGTTCCCCACCTCTGGGCCAACCACCTCCCTCCCTAACCTAGCTCTTCCCTCTCAGACTCAACAATGGGAAATGAGAGGGAGGAAAGGGCTAACTCCCAAGAGATAGGTTATGGGTGTGGGGTTTTGGGGGGAAAGACGGCCACTGCTCCATTTAGTATGTGGGGTCAGGTGGCAGCCATACTCGAGCACTGGGTAAATGGTGTGAAAGACCCCTGGTTCTAGGGCGGTGGAATTGTACCTATCCCTCTGTGGCCTCGAACCCCCCGGGGCAGGGTGGCTGATGCCTGCAGCTCTCCCTCAGGTGTTCCCGGCTAGCGGCGCCCACCCCGGTCCCGCACAGGTGTGCTCCGACTCCGGCTCCTGCTGTGGCGCTTGGTGTCTCTGCGGTCCCTCTCCCTGCCTCGCTCCCGGTCCCTCTCCCTATCCCGATCTCGATCACCCCTGTCACGCTCCCTTTCCCTCTCTCTTTCCCTGTCCCTCTCTCGGCTGTGCTCTCGACGCTTCTCCCGCTCCAGCTGTCGGTTCCGTTCCCGTTCTGCTTCCTTCTCCCGCTCCTTTTGCTCTTCCTCTTCTTGCTCCTTTCGCCGCTTCTCCCGCTCCTTGGCCCGTTCAGCCCGCTCTGCCTCCTTCTGAACAATCTGCAGCAGGCAGCAAAGGCAGAGGAGAGCAATCTCAGCCCCACTCACGCCTGTCCCACTTTGTGTCCCTGGACCCTGCCCTAGCTCAGGATCACTGCCACCTTTGCTGTTAAGCAGGAAGGGGGTTGTCAGCAATCACTTCCATCTTTGTCTCCGGGTCGCAATCCCTCTAAGCGTTTGCCTTTTACACCCACGACGGGCAGCGGCACCATCCATGCCTTACCGCTGGTATTTCCCTCGCTACTCAGATGTGAACAAACCACTTTTCCCTTTAGTACATCAGCCTCAAATTCCCCAAAAGGCCCATTAACAAAGAAACTTAAATTTAAAAAGTAAAGAATCCTAGGGGTGCCTGGCTGGCTCAGTTGGAAGAGGATGCAATTCTCGATCTTGGGGTTGTGAGTTCGAGCCCCACATTTGGTGTGAAGATTACTTACCAAATAAATAAAAATTGAAAAAAAAAAAAGGCAAAAAATCCTAGATCTAAAAAAGCAGAGAAATGGTTTCTCAGCTAACTGAAATCGAATTTCCAAAAAGGATGGCTGGCACAGCCAGCTTCCTAGACACACAAACCCAGTTCCTGTCTTTGTGTTGCCCTTTGCACTCTTGGGTTTGGCTTCTCGACGGCGTACGGTCACCCGGTTCTTAAAACTGCCTTTCCGTGATGCTTAGTTTCTTCCCTTATCCTAAGCCAACACCTGAGCCTACTCACACCAAGAGTCAAGCGACTCTCCCCCTCGCACTGCCGTCCGTCAAGCCTGGGTGCTGCTCTGAGCGGAGCAGGAAGGGAGCACTCACCTGGCTGTCAGTCAGCGGGAGCCAATAGATGCAGGGAGCTGCCTTGGTCTTACGGAAAAGGTCGTCCAGCAGCTTGGCAGGCGGTTCCTCCTGAGCTTTCTCTGAGGTGGAAGCAAGTGAGTCAGGCCTTATGCCCTATGACTCTTTGTCCCATCCCCTTTGGGTCCCTTTCCCACCTACTAGCAGGCATGTGTGTCCCCACAGCTAAGTACCTTTCTTCTCACTCTTCTTTTCTTTAGACTTCGCACGTTCCTTGCGGCGGCGGTCACGGGACCGCGATCGGGAACGGGGCCCTTCTCGAACTTTGTCCCGATCCCATTCACGCTCTGATCGAGTTCGCTCCCGCCGTTCCATTTCCCGTTCCCGCTCTGCCCACTGCTCCCGCACCGCCCGCTCCTGCTCCCGCTGCTCTGCCCGGGGATGCTGTGGTGGCTGGGCTGGGGGTGGGGGCGGGGGGTGCAGGGGCCGTGGTACCCCCTGCTCCTCTGTCTTAGTTTCAGAGGGACGGTCCACCAAGAGGCCCCGGTGATAATCCAGCTGTGGGTAGAGGAGGGACAAGGACAGTCAGGATGGAGAGGATAACACTCCCACTGAAGGAGCCCAGGTACGAGGGCATACAGATTTTGGAGCCCCATGGTTCGTCGAAAGGAACCGAGGGCTAGGGGGAAGAGGGAGAAGGAATCTCCGTGACTGCAGGTTTGGCCAGGATCTCAGCTGGATTCTAGCAGATAATGGCCTCCCCTGCCCCTCCCCTCCTTCCTTTCCCTAGGTTTCTTACCTCATCTTGCTCGGCATAGTCAGCACAAAGGAATTTGGGATTGGACTGGGGCCATTTGACCCCATGTAGAGCTGTGCGGGTGGCAACTGCTTCCTCTACTGTTGAATACTGGTGAAGGAAGGGAGAAGGCAGAGGGTCACAACAGGCCTCAGTCCCTCCCACTTGCCACACAGCCTCCGAACTTGCCCACACTGGTTACAAAAGGAAACATATGCCACAACCTAGAGAATCAGCTTCCTCCCCTCACCGTTACAAAGCAGTGAGATTTGATCTTGTCAATCCAGAAGGCCTCTTCCACCAGAGTTCCTGTCCGGCCCAACAATTCCTTTAGTTGGCCTAAAGTGAAGGGACGCACCTGCCAAGGAAAACGCAGTTTCCGAGTCTCGAAGAAGGCAAGAACAATACTCCTGTAACTAGTCTTCAGATTCCCCGAGTGTCTGGCACAGAAGTCCAGCCTCAGAGTGTGGGTGAAGAGGGGGGCAGGAACTCGCGTGGGAATGTGAGAGGAGCCAAGAGCGGTAACACTAACGGAGACACTATGTGCCAGGCCCTCCAAAAATCCTCCAGATAGCCCTGCAGGCTGATACTTTGTCCCCATTTTTCAGATGAAGAGACCGGTTGTGAGAAATTAAGTCAGTCACTCAGTGAGTAACTAGCAGATCTAGGAGTTGAAGTAACAGGAATCCAAAGCTCAAACTCTTAACCACTCAACAAGCCTTGTGCTGTGGGAAACGACTCCGACTCACCAAATTGGAGATGTGGACGATGTTACTGATCTTGCCCCGGGGCGGGGAGGGCACCTGAGCAGTTCGGACTGGGTCATCAATTGTAATGGAAACTCCAGACTTTTGCTGGCTAATGGAACGCCGAGTTAAGGTATCTCCTAAAGTTACTATCAAAAAGAGCACAGGAACGGTTTTCAGCAGGGAGCAAGGCTGGCTCTCTTACCTCTGCGGGGCCTTTCTCTTACTCCCTACCAAGCAGTCACTCTCTTCCATCCAACTGTGCTGAGCACCCACAGTGTGCAAAGTACTGTCTAGGCAAAGCTCATTATGGAGACTCAAAGATTCTAACCTAGCTCTCACGTAGCTTATTAATAACTAGGAGAGGGAGGTTAAAACAGATATGCAAAACACTGTAATAGAAGGCAGAACACATCAAATGCTTTCTTTAAAAGGAGTCCACAGTGCTCTGGGAATTCGGGAGATGCATGCTGTACCCACCTTTCTTTACTTCATGCTCCGCAGGCGGGGGCAAGGCCGCCTCTACCGACACCTGGGGAGGCAGAGGGGTTTCTGCTTCAGGCTCCTTCTCCTCCTCCTCTTCTCCCCTTTGGCCGTTCTCCTGGCCCTCTGCAGGCACTACCTGGGCGGGATCAGATAATGGAGGAATTCTTAAACACAAACTGGCACATTCTTCTCTGCCTCTGGTTTCCTCAGAGAGGGTGGTACAATCAACCGAGCATGTTCCTTCCACTAGGGGAAAGACTTCATTCTCCACTGGATCCCAGGGTTATTAATGCCTCAACTCTGCCATAAGCAAAACGAAGGCAGGAGCGGGCAAATATTTTCCTGTATAGGGCAAGATGAGAAATATTTTTAGGCCTTCTGAGTCATACAGTCTCTGGTGCAACTATTCAACGCTGACGTTATAGCTCTTAAGCAGCCAGAGATAAGAGTTAAATGATCTCCTACAGCTGTGTTCTAATAAAATTTTCTTTATTATGGACAACAGGTTGGATGGGGTAGTCTGCTGACCCCTAAAAGGGCAATTAGCCCAACCCTCTGCACAGACGGCAGACTTCCCTTCCAGGACTCTACGGTTGCCTGCTCGGAGGCCGCTGCCCGCTCCCGACACTGGGATGCAAGAGCCTTACCTGGGTGACAGTCCGGCATATCTTCAGCCCCTTGTCATGGGTTCCATCGTCACCATTACGCTCTGTCTCATCCTCAGAGATTCGGGAGTCGTCAGCATGAAGATCCACAATAGCCTCCTGCCCCGCCAGGGGTTTGATGTCGGGGATGAGGCTCTGGGACACAGATACCCCCCACCCCGTTACACTGGGCCCGTGTCTACTCCCACCTCAACGTGTCTTATCCTCCCCTCCCCGGCTCCTCCCACCTCACCTTGAGTGACTCGGTGGTGATACTGATGGAGGGTTTCTTCTGTGTGGTGGCTGTGCTGGCTCCCCAACGCCGCTTCCGACCAGGCTGGCCCCCCTCTGTGTCACTGTTTCCAGCTGGCACCCCCTTGGTAGCTGCTGTCCCCAAGAAATAGGACCGAACGGTTAGATGGTCTTAGGTCCTCTGCCGGTTCACACCATTAACACCTAGAGATAGCCTTCGACTGGAATTTCAGTAAAAGGTTAACTTAAGAAAATTGTACTGGGGGACGGGGGAAACCATGCTTCAAACTGAACAGTAAAAGGACTGGAGCCATTTTCTGACCAATAAAAACTACTGATCTCTGAAGGCAATGAGGGATGGGTAACTAGGGTGGTGAGCAGTTTAACTTTTAGTGGTAGAAATAACTGAAGAACTGGGGCAGACAGACTGAGAAGGCCATAGGAATGCAGAAAAACAAGACTATGTGATACCCATATCTAATTAAAGTTAATTTAAGATTGTGACATGATCCGATCATGCTTTAGGTTCATTTTCACACTATGACTTCGTATTAAGTTCTAAAGGTCTATTACACTTTTGTCGATTTAGAGTTCCTTATTGCGAAGATGTTAAAAATGTTACTGTTAGAGGGGTGAGCATTCTACTCTCCTTTCCTCAGACACTCCCTCAGAATAAAGGATAAACGGATAAACATTATAGAGGAGTCCCTCAAACCCACTGCTGGTTCTAAGGGCTCAGATATCTGAAAGAGGAAACGCACGTAGGGCTAGACAGGAAATGGTGAGACACTTCACAGTGTCATTAGTTAAGAAACAAACGTGACCTGGAAAAAATGACAGGGATTATCTGAAGTTCTGAATTTCAAATTGAACCATAAATATGCCAAGATGTAGATGTGCTGGGTGGAGGGCGTGGGGTGGGAAGGGGTGACCCAAGAATGCCACCGAGAGAATGGGAACCTATTTCTCTGTGAACTGATTTCTATGGTACTCCTGACCTTTATCAGGGATTTGGGGCTAGACTTACAGACAACGGAGATCTTCCTCTTGAATGATTTGGGCAGCGAGCTCTGTATAGAGAAGAAAAGGGGGGAAAAAAAAAAAGAGAAAGAGACACACCCCACAGAGAGGGGGGAAGGAGGTTAGATGGGGCAGTCTTAGCACAGGCTCCAAAGACACAGAGAGAGAGAGACACAGAGACAGACAGAGACCAAAATAGAAGCGGCAAACGGCAAAAACGAAGCAGAATCAATGCAAGTTAGAGAAAAAAATAAAATCAAACATCACAGCAGGGAAAAGTCATCTAGTCCATACCACACGTGTGTATTAGCTTAACCAGAAATAAGCTGGAAGAGGAATTCAGGAGCCTCCCA
Organism: Ailuropoda melanoleuca; assembly: GCF_002007445.2. Lineage (NCBI taxonomy): Eukaryota > Metazoa > Chordata > Mammalia > Carnivora > Ursidae > Ailuropoda > Ailuropoda melanoleuca. The sequence goes on from NC_048237.1 coordinate 2,451,046, forward strand.
GCCCTTTAAAGGCATTGATCATCCCCTCTTCCACTGTCTCTATGGGTCGAGAGGACGCCAAACCCAACAAGATACGCCCAGAACTGGGTCATCTAGTCCTCCTAGGTCTCCTTGTAAACTCTCAGAAAACATGAGGAAACAAGGAAAACCAACTTTGGGATGATCACGGCAACAAGGTGAGCCTCCTCCCTTTCTCAATGTCCAGCCGGACAGCCACCGACTGTGGCTTTGAGCCACTTGGACAGCAGACTGTTGTTGACTGTCCACACCCCTACAGGGCAGCACTAGACCCACCAGGGATGAGGCTCCTGAGCCAAATGCCAGCAGAAAGACTTTAAAGGCGACTTTGATAAAGGAAGGTTTTTATTTTGAGGGGCAGACTGTCCCCAGGGAGCCTCAGGCTTTCCAACCCACTGTACAGAGCTCTAGCAGAGCCTTACTGTTTCCTCTCCAACCAGGGCTTAAGCCTTAGGGGCTCTGCCAAGGACCAGAAACTCCCAAACCTGCCTTCGAGCAAGTTTCTGCCCCAAATACTCAGTGGGAGAAAGACTATGGACAGAGCAAAAACAGGGAGAGAGAGAAAAGGGGATTAGAGTGTTTTTAGATTTCAGTGCTTATTTCTGGAAAAACTAAGACCTACCACCCTTCTAAAGGGTAGGGCAGGACCCTCTGGATGAAATCCCCTTTCCCCATCCACCCCCCAGCCCCGTTTGTGTCGTCTAACCAAGTCTCCTTGGTCTCCGTTAAGGGCCAGCCTGACCCCTAGCCGGGCCGCTCTCGATGGGTTAAGTTAGTGAGGAAAAAAAAAAAAAAANGGGAAAAAAAAAAAAAAAAAAAAAGGAGAAAGAAAAAGAAAAAAAAAGGTCTTAATTAAAACAGGAAAAACATGAACCAAATAAATAAATAAATCCAATAAAGAAACCAGAAAAATAAAGAAAGAGAAAATAATCAAAATAAAAGATTAAATAAAAAGAAGAAGAAAATAAAGAAGAAAATAACTAGGAATATGACAAATGTTCCAGGTACCATCTCACACCTGGGATCTTCAGTTCAGCCAATCGCACCTCACTGTGTACTGTATCTAGTCAACCGCCGGTCCAATCAGAATGAGCCCTCCCTGCTAGGCGCTGTGCAATTGGTGGGGGGTTGGGTTGGCAAAAAAGGTGGGCGCACGGCGTGGTGGTCAGCACGGCACTGCCAGAGTCCTCCCAGGGGCGCAGGGGGGGCGGGAGGAAAACGTGTGGGGGGACGCTGCCCAGTTTCCATGATGTCAAGACAGTTCACTGGCGGTGGCCAGGCTCAGCGAGGGGTACGGGGGGAAAAGGGGCAGAGACATCAGTCCCAGCCCTGTAGGGGCATCATCTTGCAGTCCCTGATGAGATGGCCTGTGAGTAGCAGGAATGGTCCTGGCCTTTTATCGTGAGAGGCAGGCAGGACCCTATGTCCACCAGTGGCAAGATCCAGCAATACCACCACCCAATACTTGGAATCCAGGTGACGACTCCAGAGTCCCTTTCTCCTCTGCCTGTAAATGGGGAAGGGGTCCTCTCACCGAGTGGGCTCATGGAGCCTCTGATGAAGGCAGCCTGGGGGCAGTAGGTGGATAGCCCCAGGACCTGGCACACATTCAGCAGCAAGGTCAGAATACTTTTCTTCGGAGAGTTGTGTGTGGCATCTCCTCAGGGACTCCAGCTGAGACAGTGGTTCCAGTCAGGAGGATGGATGAGCCCCTGCCTCCAGGGATGGAGGAGAAGTTGGAGCAACCAACATGCTGCCCTTCACCATGGACAACAGGGACCAAAGGAAAGTCCATCTGATGAGCAAGTGGTGATACATGGCTGGCTGTCATCAGCATTAAATCCCTGGGCTCAAACCCTAGACTTCTCTGCAGGGCTCCTAGTCGTCACAGCTTAAGCCGAGAGCCTCCACTTGGTATTTTACAGCATGGCACTGTGATCACAAACATTGACTCTTTAGGAGGTCTTGGTGCCCTAGATGGGGATCCCAACAGTCTGTAGCAAACAAGGCAACCCACAGTCCTCAAAGGGGTAAGGGCATGTGGGCAGGCGCCCCAGCACTGACACAAGCTCTTCTTGGGGTGTCCCAAAATAGGGAGATGATGCAAGTCCACCCCTTTCCAAATGCTTTTTGCTTTCTCAATACAAGTCTCTCCAGAACAGTGCTCTTCTTGGCCCCCTGATGTAAGCAAGGCAGGGAGGCAAAAGGGGGCCCATCACAGGATCCCATATACATGCCCCCCTCTGGCCAAGACACCTGGATAGCAGACTCGGCTCTGATTGGGCAGCTCAGTAGCAGCGGGTGGGTCCAGAGGAAGAGGCGGCATCAGCGATTGGCCAGTTGGGCAGGGTTATATTTTACGGGCGGATTACCGTACATGAGGTACTTGGACAAAGTTTTACGGGGAAGAAGGACCTTGTAATAAATAATATTCTGCACATCAAATCACTTTCACCGGCCCCCACCCCCGCAACACACACCAAAGAAAGGCTACACACACGACAGTCCCTCCCATACTGTTACCCCACTCCCAAACCCAGCTAATCCTTTCTCTATTACTTTAAGAGCCAAGAAGACTTCGCTGGCTCTGATGGGGGGATCCCCCTGAACTGGGTGCAGGACACAAGATAACATATATGCCAAAAAGGAACTAGAGGGATCTGAGATGTACGGAGAAGGGGCTTTTAGGATCACCCCAAGTACTGGCTTCTTAAGTAGCGATATCTCTGCAATATGACCGCTAGAGGGCAGAGGAGGAACAAAAATTCCTCAGCATGGCTCGTCAGCTGAGAATCTCCAAAGCCCACTAGATGGCGGTGAGCTCCCACAGGCTTTTAAAAAGGAGGGAAAGCTAACAGTTACCACAGGGAGAAGCTTCAGAGGGTAGCAGGGAAAGCTGGGCCTGGGTCTTGGATAAAGGGCCATTAACTGACTTTTCCTTTAGTTACAAACTTCCAAGAGTCTGGACTGCTCCACTTCCCCAACAAAGAAAGAGGAATGAATGAGCCCTGTCCCCATCACAAGGGGTCTCCCTTGCTAAACCAGCGAATTCTCCCTTGGCCCTATCCTGATCCAAGTCTGCCTATCCCCTTCTTTAAGCTATCCCACTGTGTAAGAGGGATTACCAAAGTGGTCTACTCTTTCCCCTAGGCCCACTCCTGCCCACCCACCCCAACAGGTGGCTTGGAAATTTACCTCTTTCTTCTCCTCATCTTCAGCACTGCCCTCTGGGCGGTCATCATTGCTGACTTGGTCTGCAATAGGCACGGGGGGTTCTGGAACCTCATTTTCAGGTCTGTTTTCACTTGTGTCCATCGTCACTTCCTCCTTCTCCTCACTGACAGTATGGGGAGAGGGGTAGGGAGGGAAGGGCAGGAAAGAACCAAGGGGAAGAGAGAGCAAGACGTTAGTTTTGGGTCAGGAAACCCCCATGCCTCATCACTTGGGTGGGGTTGGGAGGGCTGCTTTTCAGATGAGACTAGAGACCTTGCCCACACAGGAAAACTAGGAAACTGTTTTCTTTGGGAGAAAAGCACAGATCGCAGCAACCACATCCACCCACTGCCCAGATGGAATAAAGCTGTGACGTGTGGGGTCAGGACTCCCAACTGTTTTTAGGTAATTTACCAGAGTACTTTTACATGGAAAGGAAAAACATACTCCTCTGAACACAGTCCCTCAAAAGTGACTGTGATTTGCCCACAACCCTATGGCCTCCCTATCCCCTGGCCACAGGCATCTTTAACAAAACTGCATTGAAAATTAAGGGAAGCCTGATTGCTTAAGAAGACAAGAAAGAATGGCTGTGGCAAGTGATCCCAACCTTGTGTTTATAATCAACTGCTTAATAAGGCCTACCGACCAAGAGGATCTGGAAACAACAGGAATGGAGAAATGAAAAAAAAAAAGGGAAAGTAGGGCTGACGAGGGTTCAAACTTCAATAAGGACCTTCTCATCCAAAAGGACAAATTACAAATGCTGGAGTTGGAAAGCTCAGAGAATCAGGCTACTTTTACCTGCTCAGAGGTGTAGGAATTGTTCTTACATTCGGCTTTCGCCCAGTTTCTCCCACTCCCTCATTCCAACAACTTCCAAGAGATAAAGAGAGGAGGCCTCCCAGTCAGGACACACCCTCCCCCACGCCCTGTATCCCCCCCCACTACAAAATACTGAACCCCCCCACCCCCACTCTGAATCACACAAGTTAGCTCCCATTTCAGGCAATGAATTCCAGAGATTCATTTCAGATAAACTATCTTCCCATCTCCTTTTTCTGTTTTCATCCCTAACTTATATCTCTAATCTCACTCCCATTACCACTCAAACACTAGGGGAAAAAAAAAATCAAATTAAGACGAGCAGGGGCCTAAGACCCAGGAGAGGGGGAACCAAGCCTCCCCACGCTGATAACCACCACCAGAAAATTCAGCATTCCCAAAAGGCTGACTGACACTCAGAGGTCAGAACAGCCTCCCCAGAGCACGCAGGGAGGGATGCACGGGAAGGGGGAGGGGAAAATCGGAACTGTGCCCCCAGCTAACCGGCCCCCACAGAAACACGCGATTCAGCTGCCTAAATCTAAAGAAAAGACTTATCCAAAAAATACCTATTTCCCACGCTGAGAGGGCAAGTTGGGCCAATTAGAAATCAGGCAGGAAGGACAAAGGGGGAAAGCAGAATGACTGAAAACAAACCAAAACGAAAAGACGGAATGAAAGCCATGGGGAAGAGAAGGAAGATGAGGTAGGCTAGAGCGGTGGGGAGGGGAAAAGGGATACATGGAAATGTGAAGCTCTCACCCTTCTTTGCTTTCTGATAACATGATTTTTTTTCTCCCCCTGGAAGTGCTGTTTATCCCTTTCTGGAATGGAAGAAATAACAAAAACCAAACAAAAAAAATCCTAAAAAATTTAAAAAAAAACCCACAACACCTTCCTTGTCCCAAGAGCCCACCACCTCCTCCCCAGCCACCCGATCCAGAGAGAGAAAATCGAGATGCAGCAACTGGGGATCCAAAAAATGGTAAATGGAAGGGGAGGTGGTGGTGGTGGTGGTGAGGGGAGGCTAAAATAGATCTGGCTTTTAAGAGATAAGCGTTAAGTCCTCACGGCAAACCCCGAGTTCGGCTGGATTGGTCTCTCTGGAGAAGGAGGAGGAAGAGGGCCAGGCTGCTGGTAGTGGCTGGCTCTATTGTATTGGCGGAGCGGCGGCGATCAGCCGGAGACATGCAGGGGAGCCATCTTGCCACTTACCCAGCAGCCCGTGTGTGCGGATGGGGGAGGGCCCTGCTGCAGCAGGGGAGGGGAAAGAGAAGAGGGAGGGCGCTGAGTGAGCAAGGTTCTTATCCTCCGGCAGGCCACAGGGAGCTCACTGCTGGCTCAATAGGCCTGGCCTTTTTCCTTCTTTTCTCAGGTTACAACAGCTACCGAGGCCTAACCCCACAGGGAAAGGGTGCGCTCTCCCTGTCTTCCCAGGGGGTGGGGGAGGGGGCTGGGTGGAGAGGACATACAAAGTTACAGCTGCTTGCTTGGAAGATTCCAGAGAATAGAAGGAAGGGAAACAGCAAGAGCTTGGGAGTGAAAAATGATTAAAGAAGGAAGACAACAAAGCCAAAGTTGAAAGAGATACAGAATAGAGGGTCCTGAGCAATTTTTTATGTGCCCACCTCCCTCTATCCCAGAAGCCAGTCAGCTGTTCATGTGGGGAGGTGGGATGAGAACTGGCACTATCCAATCACTGGAGTAGCTAGCTGGCTGCTCACCCCAAGCAATGACCACGTGTTACTACTCCAACCTGTCCTTTCTCCAGAGATGGCGGGAGGAGAGGTCAGCAGAGAGAGTTCCTTTTTGAATTACCAGGAGAGAGGGGGTGAGGTGTCTCTAAAGAGATGACAGACAACTTTGTTTCACAGTCTTTAATAAGGTCACCCTGCCCTGGGGTCCACTGGAGCCAGAAAGGAAAAGGATAAACAGGGCAAGGAGACCTTGTGTAGCTGAAGCCCGAAGGCCACTTCCTGGAGCAAGGGCTCCAAGGTGGGGGCTCCGAAGGAGATAAGAAGCCAAAGTGAGAGAGCTGTTACCCGGGGCGGGGGGAGGTCTGCTGGGCCCGAAGTGTTTGGGAACTAAGGAAATTATTAATCACGGGCATCTTCACCAGACTAAATGTGAAATAAGCAGCTGACTCTAACCATTCAAAAAGCACTCAGCAGATGCTCAGACTCCTCTGTTGACTGCAAAGGTGCTCCTTCTGTGTCCTAGTGGCAGCAGAGGTTCAGCAGTAAGGGATTTAGTCAAGAGCTCAGTATTATGTCATTTGTAACACCAGAGCTTTCAGCCAGGAATAAATTTTCCTCCCCATTGCTTAAAATCTCGTACATGCTGACTACATGCTACATACTTTTAGAGTAATTACGCATTACTCTACAAGTTCCCTTTCACTTGGTGGTCCCTGTCTGCTCGGTAAGACTGAGAGCTCTGCAGTCTAACTGGCTAGGGCCCAATCACGGCCCAACTGTGCCCCCATACAAGATTCTATGACACTGGGCGAGTCCTTGATCCTCTCTATCTCTTACTTTATCTGTAAAGTGGGGATCACAACAATACCTATTTCATGGAACAGTGTAATAAGGCTTTGCCCCTAAAAGTCTGGCTTAGACAAGGGCACCTGCGTGGCGCAGTCGTTAAGCGTCTGCCTTCGGCTTAGGGCGTGATCCCAGCGTTCTGGGATCGAGCCCCACATCGGGCTCCTCCGCTATGAGCCTGCTTCTTCCTCTCCCACTCCCCTTGTTTGTGCTCCCTCTCTCGCTGGCTGTCTCTCTGTCAAATAAATAAATAAAAAATCTTAAAAAAAATTATAAAAAAAAAAAGAGTCTGGCTTAGACAACACTCCAAGTCAAGGTAAGGATATGCATAAAAACATGTACATTTAACAGGCCATTATCTCATTTGACACCACCTATGGAGCTTTTTCTGAGTTTTCTCAAAGAGTAAACTGCGCTTTCCCTGATGCGAAAGCATTCAGTAGTTGGTTTGACAGGTTTTCGGCAAGGACCTCATCACTCTGTATAATGACCGTTGGCTGACTTGCCCCTGACCTCCACCTTGCAGGATTCCTCAAGGTCAGGGACTACATCCTTTAATCCCTAGCTCAGGGCCTAACACAAAGAAATGCTCAGTAAATATTTCTGAATTAGGTGTCATTGTATGTACCAAGTGGATACTTTAATAACTGCTTGCTGAACTAGAAGTTTTCTTCTTCTTCTCCGTAAAGTAAGCTCTATGCCCAATGTGGGGTCTGAACTCATGACCCTGAGATCAAGACTTGCATGCTCTACCAACCTGAGCCAAAAAGAACCCCCAAATTTTCTTATTTTAGATGGAATTCCCACAGAGAATGTTACCTCACAAAGAATGTTACCTTCCAACATCCTCAAATAAATGTTCCCTATCCATCAATTGTCCTAAAATAGTTTCAGCTGCCAATATGCCTCTCCAGAAGCAGCTTCCTTGGAGGAAGAAATTTTCTTTCATTGTAAATTCTCATTTTTTCACGAATAAGAACTTTGCGACATTATCCTTGGCCTTCTTAAGACACAGTGAGTTTGTGCCATCTATTTCCCCACAAACAATTCTGTGGGATCCAAGATTCCTAAGACTTTATTTTCATAAGAAAAAAAAAGGAATCCCTGAAACTGCCCCCAAAAGGGATTCAAATCTATTTGCAGGACCAGTCCCAAAGCCTCGTTAGCTACTTGTCAGAGCACCATGCAGCTTTTCTTTGAGTCCTTTTTAAGCAAAAGGCATCTAGACATCTCCCTTCCCACATTTAAGTTCTTGTACAAATATTTCTGATATCTTTGAAAAATCTGTGAAATTGTATGGGGGTGGGAGTTCTCTGTCCATAATTGAACAGCATACAAAGCATTTGCAGCCCAGAAGAAAAGGAGAGAACTACTTGGAGCCTAACAACATCACATTATAGTTCATATCTAAATAAGATTCAGAGGAACCAACAGAAAAGGAAATTTCTACAGGCGTGTATGTTTGAATTTTAATTACTGTAGAAAATTCATGAGGAGCTGAAGACCTGATATGAAATAGTGGGAAGTGACTATTCTCAGGCAGTGAGACTTAAATATAGAATACCGCAGGGGCATACTAGTTTCAAGATAACCAAGGATGATATGATTTGGGGGGTATGTCCTTAGATTCCAATTCCTCAGTAAGCAAATGCTACTGATGATAATAGAGTCTACTTTTAGGGGCGCCTGGGTGGCACAGCAGTTAAGCGTCTGCCTTCGGCTCAGGGCGTGATCCCGGCGTTATGGGATCGAGCCCCACATCAGGCTCCTCCGCTATGAGCCTGCTTCTTCCTCTCCCACTCCCCCTGCTTGTATTCCCTCTCTCGCTGGCTGTCTCTATCTCTGTTGAATAAATAAATAAAATCTTTAAAAAAACAATAAATTCTACTTTTAAAAATTATGCATTACCTAGCATATTGGTACTATAGAGTCCCTGGAGAGTAACCATTACATTGTCATATTGGCTTAAAGGACTATTTTCTTCCTCATACTCAGGCAAAAGGACAACTAAACATAATAAGCCAAAAGCCCAAAGCTGCCATTGCCTGCAAGGGTTGTGTACTCAGGAAGGCTGTATTTAGAAAAATTAACTACTGCTGGATAATATAGTTGCTCACACAAAAGTTCTTTTTTCCCCCCTATTTTTTTTTTTTAATGTAAAAACAGAGTAGCATTCTTTTCTGCTGTATGAAGACACTTTTGTTATATCCATAGAGGGCAGAAGTTTGGATTTTAGAACATGGCTCAACTGAAATAGGACTAAGGGCTCACAAATTCCTGCTCCAAGCAATGACAAGATACCTTACCTCATAAATTAAGAATTCCTCAGGGCACAATCAGAATCAGAATGGATTTAACAAAGCACAAAAAAAGTTAGGCAATCTCTTCCAGGTGCTGACAGGTCCTTGAAGTCTTTTTTTTTTTTTTTTTTTTAACATTTTACTGAATCAACAGGCCCTAGCTCTGTCTCTCATTGAGACAGACAGTAAAACCAAGGTTAGGCCACAGTCTTTTCCACTTAGCACTGTTGATCCCATTTTTAAAATTGGCCAGGGGCTCCAGAGGTCACCAGGCTGAAAACTAGGGACTCTACAGGGGTGAAAGACTAGGAGGACTGTTGTGAAACAGATGCAGTAGGGCTTCCAGAAATGTAGGTAAACCTCTCAAAGATTCATTACCAAATCCAGTGCCAGAATAGCCTATGAGTTTAGGCCCTTGGGCATGTCTTTTTATTAGGTGTTGAATAGACCATCTGGAAGACAGGCAGAGGGAAAGTAGGTAAAGGGGATGTGTGTGAGCTACTCCTGAGCTCAGACTGCATTTCTCCCCTATAGGCTGCTCCACTGAAGCTTGCCTAGGCAACAATGGACAGTCTCAGTATTTGCCCAAGGTGCCACTTGCCTATCACCTTCTTGGGATCAATGTGACTAGATTACCTCAGTCATAAAATGGAAGATCAAAGGCACCTTTACGTGAGAAGAAAAACTCTGTACAGGACTCCAAGCTTCATTTGCCCTGGACCTGCATGCTAAAGTCCAGAAATAAAGATGTTTCAGAACAGCATCAAGTGCCGTTTTGTTGCCAGGATCTCACAGACCATCTGAATTTTAGGGCAAACAAAACCTTTTTAGAAAATTACTTGCTTTTCAAGGTGTACAGGAGGCAGTTCCTCAGGCCCAATTACTAGCAGTTGTCAACACCTACTTTAAAACGGCCATTATATAAAGGACATGCTGTACCCCCATGGGATGGGGTAGGGGAGGGAAGGTATTATCTCTGGTTGATGGATATGGAAGGGAAGGTGTCACCCCATTTCCTCATCGATGGTGTAGCTGGGGAATCCTGAACACCTTCCAGAATCCGCTGGGCTTTCACATTATGGTCCTAGAAGAAAAACCCTCTCCAAAGGATAATGTACCCACCCCAAAAGGGAAAAACAAAAACTTTTCAAGGAAGTAGAGTGAACTTTTGACTTTCAAACCAAAAACGTAATGGCCACAAGATGGCAGCAGAGGCAGGACCATTAGAATTAGACAGTAGCAAGCGTATATCCCAAAGAAAAACTATATAGATAGCAAGGAGTATAAAACTAGTATTAAAGTCATAAGGAACTGAGATCAGAAATCATAAATCACCTGCCCACCACCCTCCAGAATCAGCGGTAAGATATTCTGAAGCTCTAAGAAAAGTGTAAATTATTAGACTTTTACATAAAGGAAAAAATCATACTGGTAGTATTAGTGTTAAAATGACATAAAACCAACATAGAACAACTTTAGACCAACTGTCTACACTGGATGTTCACTAAAGCAGTAAGAGCAGTACAGGATTCTTGGTGTCTAAAAGCTAAGCAGTATTTCCACAATGTTTTGCTTTTCATTTCCCATGGGACTCTAAAACCAGGAATCTGGGTTCAGTGGCTTCTTAACATGTAGTACCTAGCTCAGAATAATGAATGAATGATATACCTGTCCTTACCTGTATTTTTCTAGAACTAAAAATAAGGAATAAAAACTCACATTAATTATGTAAATGGTAAAAATCAACCCAAAGGTCTTAGGGGCCCAATAACAAACTTCTGACGTGACTGATATATGCTTCATATTTTGCTGTATTGTGTCCAGTAAGAACTAAGACTGTGCTTAATAAAAAGACAGGTAATAACCAAGGAAAACAACAGAAACTCAAAAACAACACCCTCCTGGGCCTTTCTTGGTAGAGTCTTGATATTCTTTATTAAACCGTGTTCCCAGGCTCAGATGTAGCCGGTAAACTTGAGTTAAAGATTGAGTTAAGATGCCCTCAGTCAACTTCCTTACACCGCCTTGAGTTTGGAAACCAAAGCCTCTGCTTCCTGCTCCTTAAAGGAACTATTTTGGTCAGATGACTCCAGATATGGGTTTCCTTATGCTCTAACCACCACTTCTCAGAGTGCACCTTAAGAATGCCAGCGGCAGCCTCAACACCCGAAGCCTAGCCTCCGTCCAGATAAAGCTCTGCGGACTGCTTAGTCAAAGAACCCCAGGGAGCAAAGAACTCTTCCACACCCCCAGTTCCCTGTTATACCTCAGCTGGGACAGATTACTCACACAGTGCGGGGAATCCTTCCTGATTCTGGCAGCTGAGCGGTCTGGGTCTCTGGGGTCTGGGGCTGTGTGGCAGCTGGCGGCTCTGCCTCTTCAGCGTCACACTTCTTTGGGCTCCCCTGTCAGGACAAACACAGCAAAACACCCATAGCAACGTACTTAAATCTGCTTGGTTCCTCTTCTGTAACCTGGAGCTGGTAAAAGGCAGAGCAGGACTTACACAGTAGCAGCGCCACACTTAGCCCTATAGACCTTTGTTACTTTCGTTGAGAAGTGCGATGGAGTATTGCTTAAAGAATTTCTATGCCAGCAATCATTTTATTAGAATTCTTTCTCGAGAGAACTGAGAAAAGGCTTCCGCTGGAGCAGAAAAAAAGGAGACATTCTGTCGGAGTGACCCTGGGAGCCCTGGACATGAGAACCCTGCCACCTAGTTTCATACAGAGCTTTCAGGGACCAGGGAGTTGGACCAGTGGAATCTTACAGGTATCCCCAACCATCTATATTTCTATTGAAACTTATCTAGATTGACCCTTCAGTTTTATAGTTAAGACAAAAGGGAAAATCATGCCTAATCCTCCATCTCCTTCTAGGGAGGGGGCATAATAGCCTACCCGCTCAGGTTGTAACCTCTGGGTCACATGCTTTTCAGCTGGCTCAGGTTGGCTCAAACGCCTCACTCGGATAGAGGATGAGGTGGAAGTCCTCTCCTTTGGCTCAAGGACCTGCAGTTGTGGCACTGGTGGAGTTGCAACCTCCTGACCAGAAGAGGGATCTTTGGTTTCAGTGTAGCTGGTGCTGCTGTCCCTGGAGACTCCAGGGCTCAGAGACTAAGGAAATGAAGCACATAAGGCAAATTATTTTATATGGTATATATTCAGTACGTCACTGAGTTTCCCAACTTCCACTGACTTGGTTTAATACTTCGGGCCCTTCTCTCCCTATGTTTATCCTCTTTGAGTTCGTGATCTCCTTAAGTTCCTAGAGTACTCAGCAAATTATTTATTAAATCCCAACTAGGTGCTAGGATACTAGGATACATACGTAAAAAGGCACGTCCATATCTTCAAGTTTATAGTCTAGTGAAGATGGGTAAATGATTCAACTTTGGAATCGAAGGGACTCAAAAAAATGAGAAAGGACTCTATTTAGGGATCAATGAATTAAAAATTCGACTCAGAAATGATGGGAAAGTAAGCACTGACCTGGGGAGTAAAGGAAGCTTTTCCCATTCCTGCCAGAAACTATAATAGGTTCTCCTGGGGTTGAAAAACACTGGAATACAAACAAAACATCAACGCACCCAAGATTCTCCCACACTTACTTTTCTGCTGTTGCTTGAAGCTGAACGGGAACGGGAACGGGAACGAGACCTGGACTCTGATGTTGATCGGGAGCCCATCTCGGATCTACCACGAGGGTTGGTGTGAGTACGTGCCCGAGATACATCTCTCTGCTTGGATCGTGGAGATGAGTGAGACTGAGAGCCTGAGCTGTCAGGAGAGCGAGATCTTGATCTAGAACTGGAGGATGAAGAGGAGGACCGGCTTGAGGAGGAGTCAGCTGACTGTTTCAACCTGTGGCTTGGGAGAAGGGTATGAGAAGCCCTTCTACCTTCCTTCTGTTCCAAAGACAGATGTTTCAGAGATTCCTCAGTAATCCCTTTGGCTGGTGCTAATTCCTCGATTTTAAGAGGGAGTGGTTGAGCAGATTTTTCTGACTCAGTTTCAAGACCCTTCTGGGTTGAGCATTCAGCTAGTGTGCTTTTCTGAACTAGAGGCAGGACACTCTCCTCTGGCACTTTCTCTGCTAAAGATTCTGCTTTGGTGTCTACAGGACTTGACAAAGGAGACAGGCCTCCCACCACCTGGACAGTATGCTGAGATATTAACAGCTCCCTGGCCTCAGCATCTGTATTAGGAGGAGACAGCTGAGTGAGGACAGGGGGAGCTGGGCCTTCCATGGGCTCTATTTCTTCTTCACTCTGGAGTTGTGTGTTAGGTGGTGGTGAAGATGCTTCCTTGGTAAGTAAAGGTGGGGGAGTTTCCTCCTCACTGGCATTCTGCTCTGGTTGCAGCACAAGAGGGGCCTTCTGCAGATCTTCAGTCAGTCGAGGAGGGGAAGGGGACTTTGATTTTTCCTCCAAGACTTTTGAAGATTTTATTTCCTTTTCTTCTTCCTCAAGGGGAGAAATTGTTTTCATTTCTTTCTCCTGCTGATGTCTGGCCATATGACTTCTTCTGGCTTCTTCCTGGGACCTTGTGACTCTTCCTCCTCTCTCTAACCCCTCCTGTTCCTGGGATCTCATGGTTTGGGGTCTCTCATCTATCACCGCCTCTGGTTTTGCTCTGGGCATCTCTTCCCCCTCTTCTACCTGCTCAAACTGTTTCACGACTGGTGCATCCCTAGATTTTTGTCCTTCCTCTTCCTCTTCCTCTTCCTCCTCTTCTTCCTCTTCCTCCTCCTCTTCTTCCTCTTCTGTTTTCAAATTGCGATCTGCTCTGACCCTCAGATTTCTGGAAGGTGTTTCTTGATCCTCTTCCTCCTCAGCCACCTGGCTACACTCAGAAAGTTTAGCTGCTCTTGCCTGAAAGAAAAGATATACAATGGATCCAAGTATATTTGCTCACTATTAACAGAGGAAAAACGTATCTCAGGAGATACACATAGGAAGGAGAAACTCAATGACACAGGCTTGCCTCCACACCAACAAGTGTGGCTGTAAACAAGCATGAGCTATGACCAAGCTCTTACGGGGATCAAAACAGGGTGTAAATGGAATACGATAATGAAACGGCTACTAGTTCATTTTTTAGTTTCAAGCTTTAAAGATAAATACAAACTAAATGTCTAGAAAGTGGCAAGGGGGTGGGGGAACTGACCTATCATCACTTAATCTAATTATTTTTATCATTTTGGTATATTTAATTTTTTTCCCCATCATTTCTTTTCCAGTCATAATCATACCACAGACGCACTTTTGTGTTCTGCTCACTTAACACTGTATCCTGTGGCATTAAAGTTCTAATTGAATAACTGTATCTTTTCTAATAATGAATGTAATTTAGGAATATAAACCAGCCTGTTAGCTTTCATAATTAAGTTTTAATTTTTATATATTTGCTTAGAAATCTGAGCAGACCTAATGAAAAAACAAAAAACAGCTCTTTTGTCTAGGCTGCCCACGTGCCATCCAGACTGAGGACGACCCGGACACTTCAGGGCCACCTGAGCCACGGCCGCATCAGCAAGCATCAGAAGCCAAAGGAGGCCAGGGTAATGCTGGGGACACGCATCATTACGGGATCAACTTTGACAAATATCACCCAGGTCACTTGGGAAACCCTGGTATAGGCATGAGACTTAAAGGGGAACCAGAGCTTCTGCCCATCTGTCCACCTTGACAAACTGCAGACCTCCATCAGTGAGCAGACATGGGGAAATTTGCTTCCAGAAACAAGACTGGAGCTACTCCTATCCCTGACATGGGACAGTCAGGCTACTACCAAGTTTAGGGGAAGGGAAAGCTCCCCAAACAGCCTGTCATCGTGAAGGCCAAGTTCTTCAGTAGAAGAGCTGAGAAGATGAAAGGGATTGGGGGGCACTGTGTCCTGGTAGCTTGAAGCCATGTGGAGGGAGGTTCATTAAATGCCAACAGTGCTTTTGGAAAAAAACAAAAACAAAGAAAGACAAACAAACAACCTCCCCCAAAAAACAAACCCAAAATGAGATAAAGAGGACTACAGAAATCTAAAGAGACGCCAACTCTGAAAAAGTCTGCGGAGGAAGAAGAGGAGGAGATACCCAAAGCAGTACCCAAACAAGGTGACAGATGCTTTAAGAAGTATTGGAGTTACCTGTCTGACCCTGGGTGATCGTCTTTCTCCTTTCCTTGGTTTATCATCATCAGATTCACCTTTCTCTTCAGAAACAGAGGAGCTTTTTCCTACCAAATGAAAGAAAATCAAGTCAGATTCATGGCATAAACATTCATTCAGGGATACTTTCTAAAATTCAATCATAGCATATGAGCTGGTCAATACATATCTGTATTACTTTCTTTAACTTCTATGATGAAGACTATATAAAGTTCTGGGTGTGGGGGGGGGCACGCCTGGATGGCTCAGTTGGTTAAGCGTCTGACTCTTGGCTTTGGCTCAGGTCATGAGCTCAGGGTCCAGGGACCGAACCCTGCCACTGGGCTCCACACTCAGTGGGGAGTCAGCTTGAGGATTTCCTCTCTCTCCCTCTGCCCCCTGCCCACTGCTCGCATGTGCGAGCTCGCTCTCTCTCAAAAAGAAATAAATAAATCTTGAAAATAAATAAAAATAAAGTTCTAAGGGTCTTATTAACAATTCCTGCTGTGCACATCTGAAATATTTTCAGTATCTCAGAGCCAATTCACATATTACAAATAACTCAAATAACTACAAAATAACCACCCAGAGCTTCATAACTACCAGGGGCTTCAAACTGTCTTGCAGAAGTGTACAAAGCACACTTATTTCTATAAAATGTTTTGTCACCATTTTTCTGGATTGCCTATTGCTACCGTTACTAGTTTTGAACAAAATATGATGATTAACAAACCAGAACAATCTTATGAAGTAAGTACTTAAATTAAAAGGCCTCAAAGTTCCTAGAAATTACTTCAAGCCACTGGGCAGGGCTTCAGAAATGGGCCCTCTCAATTTTATGTTTTTATATAGAGCTCAAGGTGAGATTTCTTTTTGAAAGGAAATATAACTTTAAGAAAGCTTGAAAACTACCAACCTAGGTCATTTCAAATAATAACTCCATATAAAACTGGAAAAAAATTTTCATTCACATTCCATGAAGGAAGGTAACTGTGCATAAATCACTTAAACAATTTGGTCTTGGGGCACCTGGGTGGCTTAGTCAGTTAAGCGTTTGACTCTTGATTTTGGCTCAGGTCATGATCTCAGAGTCGTGAGACTGAGCCCCACATTGGCCTCTGCACTGAGCATGGAGCCTGCTTTAAATTCTCTCTCTCCTTCTCCCTCTGCCCCTCCCCACTCTCCTGCCAGCGATCTCACTCTTCTCTAAAAAAAAAAAAACAAACCAAAAAACCAAAAAACAAACACAACAACAACAAAAAAAAACACCAACCAATTTGGGTCTAAATGTCTTGACCAAGAAAAAGAGATGGACTGAAAGATTTCTAAGTTTCCTACCAGTATTACAATATTACATAGAATACCAATGCAAATGTTGATAAGAACCAGTTTAGAAAACAGCCTAAAGATGAGTATATTCCAGATACTTAACTCAGTTAGATTGGACTCAATTTTAATATAGTACAACAAGCTTAAATGATGCAAAAAACCATGCCCTACACTAAACTGGCGCAAATAAAACAGATGGTGTGAGCTCTAACCCAAGGTCTTCTTACTTCTGTATCCCAAAATCTAAAATGAATTAGTCTTTGCTTCTGTAATTAAAAGAAGAAACGTAAAATGAACTAAAAGACTGCACATACTTCGTAAAACTTTACTCCATCATCACTTTACTCACAGGATCTCTGAATATATATATACCATTTCATATCTGGGTTAGTGAATAAAGACTTGCATTATGGGTGTGTATAGGATCTATGGTTAGGATATATAGTAACAGGCCAGGTTCTCTAGCAAACACTGAGGGATAATCTATAAGAAATCAATAAATAATGTGGTGATTGTAATAATTTCATAATTAAATAACCTGGAATAGGTTAAATTACAAAATGAGTAAAACCGAAAGAAAATTGTTTTCCATTAATTTTAGATAAAGCTCCTCTACAAGTATAAAATGAAGAAGCAATTTTTGCAGTTTAACAAAAAAAAGAAAAGATAGAGGCCGTGGGGAGGGACGAACAGGCAGAGCAGAGACGATTTTTACAACAGTGAAAATACTCCGTATGATACTGGAATGATGGGTACATATTATACATTTGTCCAAACCCACAAAATGTACAACTCAAGAGTGAACCCTAAGGTAAACTATGGATCACGGGTGATTGTGACTTGTCAATGTAGGTTCTTCAATTTTAAAAAATGTACCACAATGATGAGGATGATAACGGGAGAAGCTATGCATGTGCGGGATTAGAAGGCATACAGGATATCTCTATACCCTCCTCTCAATTTTGTAATGAACCTAAAACTGCCCTAAAAAATAATGTCTTGGGGGTGCCTAGCTGCCTCAGCTGGTGGAACATGAGGATCTTGATCTCAGGGTTGTGAATTCAAATCCCACGTCGAACATTATTTTTATAAAAATTTAAAAAAAAAGTCCTAAAATCATCCAGATACTTAAGAATTAAAAAAAAAGGGGGGGGGTGTGTGCCTGGGAGGCTTAGTTGGTTAAGCATTGGATTCTAGATTTTGGCTCAGATCATGATCTCATGGTCGTGAGATCGAGTCCCTTGTCAGGCTCCACACTGGGTGTGCAGCCTGCTTAAGATTCTCTCTCCCTCTCCCTCTGCACCTCCCTGTCCCCTTGCATACTGTCTCTCTTTAAAAAAAAAAAAAAGTTAACTAGGTCAGAGGAACAATAAAGATCTGAATATTGCAGATATTTTAAGCTTTACATAGACAAAGAAAAGATGAGGAAAATTATACAGCAAAATATAAACTGAGGTTTTTTTTAGTTTGTGAGACTATGGATGATTTAAAAACTTGTTTTTTTCCTAGTGTTTCCAAATTTTCTTTAATAAATACATATTACTTTTTGTAATAAGAAAATAAGTATTTTTAAAAGGACAAAATCCTATCTTCTGGAGAAAAAATATACTCTTCAAATCCTACAAATAGCTAAAATTCATAGGCCTAGACATCCTAAGTACCGGCTGTCATCACTGCAAGTTTTTTTTTTTTTTTTTTAAGATTTTATTTATTTATAGAGAGTGCACGCACACAAGCAGGGGGAGTAGCACGCAGAGGGAGAGGAAGAAGCAGGCTCCCTGCTGAGCAGGGAGCCCAATGTGGGACTCCATCCCAGGACCCTGGGAACATGACCTGAGCTGAAGGCAGATGTTTAATGGACTGAGCCACCCAGGCACCCCTATCACTGCAAGTTCTATCTAAGAAACATTCTCTTTGTTTTCTTTTTAATTTAAAAACAGAAGTTATATGCACATATTTAAAGCCATACTAAAGATGCTTTGTGGTGAATAACAAGCTCTCTGTAAGCACCTATACACTCTGAATAAATAAATGTGATTTTAAGGAGTGGGAAAAAGACATGTTTTATGAAGTTGGTCAGAGACAAATGCGTTAAACAGGTCAAACAGTTCTAGAGTTGTGATTTTAAAATTAGGTATGTACAAGCAAACAAGCTGAATGCTACTCTACTGGATCATAATTTTGTTCTGCTGCTGTAAAACAGCAGTGCCAGGATTCTAGATGATTAGTTCTCTGGAAGCACTTAAGTAGTAAGTCATCAAAGAGATGTGGGCCATTCAGAAAGTTCTGGTCATGACTGTTTTGCCAAAAAATGACAACTGGAGGGGACCCTCAGATGTAAAACAGGAACTTAGTAAACAACACAAAATATAAAGAAGGAAAAACAAGATAAAGAAGAAATGAGGAATCACTTTCCAGCTCCATGTAAGGAACTGATGTGATGCAGACAAGCTTCTGGGAAAGGTGACATCTTCTATTATGGGCACATGGCCACATTAAGTGTCTTAAACCAGATGTTAATAATACGTGATGTGTAGAAAATGAGCACCTCTAACAAACGGTGGAGCCAATGAAAGTTAAGAAATGTATTTCAGGAGTTGAAAAGCAAGGGTAAGTGTTAAGATTTCCAAGATTCCAAAGTCAGAAGCCTTCAGGCTGCTAGACAGTAGAGAAGTGAAGAATGTTTATAAGGGCCACAGAGGAAGGTAATTTCTTCATTCTAGAAAACAAATCCTCGGATATAAATAAGAAGCAGGAATTAACAGAATGGAGACATGGCAATGATGCCAACCCTAAATCTGACTCATGTTAGCTGAGTAACTTACCTAGCATTTCTCTAGAATCTCAGCTTCCAGATTTAATATGAGAAAAAGGAATGAGGACTATACGCCCTATAAGCAAAAGGCTGGTTAAGATCCCCTGGAGCTATACCTTTGTTGAAGAATCTGTACACTGATACCCATTTTTAAATGTTTTTCTATTTTCCTACTAATTTTCCTAGATTGGACTCTTTTTGAAATAGTTAACCAATAGCAATAAGGATTTTTGTATGATCTAGAGGCAAGTCTAGACAATTTCTGACTATGGAGGGTGGATACGGTCTCCCAACACATTAGAAAAATCTGAAGAAAGTGGTACAGAGAGAAGTCAAGAAGAAGAGCCAGGAAGGATGTTATAAACCGGTTCTTCCTATTTGAGGTTTTGTCTACAGCACATAAACAGGAGGTTGCTGGAATATAAGCCAAAGATCCTGATTAATTACAATACTGAGAAACTATTCTTTCAGTTAGTCATTCAAAAACTGAGTTGATTAGGGGCGCCTGGGTGGCACAGCGGTTAAGCATCTGCCTTCGGCTCAGGGCGTGATCCCGGCGTTGTGGGATCGCCCCACATCAGGCTCCTCTGCTGTGAGCCTGCTTCTTCCTCTCCCACTCCCCCTGCTTGTGCTCCCTCTCTCGCTGGCTGTCTCTATCTCTCTGTCGAATAAATAAATAAAATCTTTAAAAAAAATAATAAAGTGAATGTGTTTGAGCGTAAAAAAAAAAACAAAACAAAACAAAAAATGAGTTGATTAAGAGAACTAACTACTAGGGGACTTTTAAAAAATGTAGAGTCCCAGGGACTCACATTCCCTGAGATTCTTGGGGTAGGGCGCAGAAAGCCATATTCTTAAAAACAGTTTAATACAAAAAAAAATATCCTCAGGTGCCACTACTGACTGACAAACTGTTACTAAAAACCTTCCTTTAATGAAATTCTTATTAAAGAAAAAACCCCCCAAAACATCCAAATAAGCTGGCATCCCAACAGTTTACTGGCCTATGGAAGACTAACACTGCACATCTTCAAAGAATCTAGTTTTCTGGGTAAACTCCAGGTGTTACCACTGATCCAACTAAAAGCTGCTAGAACTCCCAGCTACCACTCCGTTTAGGGCCCTGACCAAATTTTGTACCACACCTACAATATTCATATTCTAGCCAAGATCAGAGGTAAGAAAGTTTATGGCAGAGGGTACACTGAAGAGAACAAATGGCAATTCTTAGTTACTCTACAATTTACTACATTCACCTCTTCTAATTTATTTTTCACCTCTATCTTTTCTCTTCTTCTACCCATTTCCCCTCCTTCATCAATTACCGCCACAGGCAGAGTCCCACTAAGGACAAAAAGCACTGAAGAGGCTGGTTACCTTTATTCTAAATCTTTATTTGCTTTTGAAGCCTTATTTCTATTTCAGGATCCATTTTTCATTTCCATTTCGAACTACATTTAGAACTGAGAGAGACTCTCTTTTTTTAAATAGAGTTCCTCATCAAATCATGTTCCTATCAAGAATTTTCAACGGTTTCCCCCTTACTTTAGAATAAAACATCTCATATTCATTGGCTTGATATTCGAAGCTCTTTGCAATATTACCCCAATGTACCTTTTTAATTATTCCTCTGACTATTCCTGACTAGGCAAGAACACTTTACTCTGGCTAGATTTGTTTATTACCTCTCCTTTAAAAATATCACATTCATCCCTATCTTTATGTTTTTGTTTCTTCCTAAAAACGCTCTCTTGTCTCCTCTGGACCAATTCAAATCCTACATTTTTTTAAGGGCTCAGCTCAAATCACACGTTCTTCATGAAGCTCTCTCTAATCACTCTAGTCCTCAGAGAACTTTTACTCTGCCATTTTTATGGTCTGTTTGCACTATTTATGCGTCACTTTATTTTTTTTAAGATTTTATTTATTTATGTGACAGAGAGAGAGAGAGACAGCCAGAGAGAGAGGGAACACAGGCAGAGGGAGTGGGAGAGGAAGATGCAGGCTCCCAGCGGAGGAGCCTGATGTGGGGCTCGATCCCAGGACTCTGGATCACACCCTGAGCTGAAGGGAGACTCTTAACGACTGAGCCACCCAGGCACCCCTTATATGTCACTTTAAAACACACCATCTTCTGTTGTTGGCTTTATGTGCGATTATCTTCTCTCTCCTGAAAAGATTTTACAAAGTGCTAACTCCCCATATACTCTAGCATGGAGATATATATATAGCAGCAATTTAATAAATATTTTCTTGACTGACTTTTACTTGAGAAGAAACACTAACAAACTAATTTAGAACAGTCTTCCCCTTCCTCCTGGCTTTACAATCAGGGAAAAGAGTGCTAGGAGCAAAATGGATCAATTGAGGCTCTGCTACTTTTGTATTTGAGAAAAGAGATCTCTAAAATAACTTATTTTTCTTCTACCATTAAATATCTTAAAAATTTTTCTCAGGGGGCGCCTGGGTGGCACAGCGGTTAAGCGTCTGCCTTCGGCTCAGGGCGTGATCCTGGCGTTATGGGATCGAGCCCCACATCAGGCTCCTCCGCTAGGAGCCTGCTTCTTCCTCTCCCATCCCCCTGCTTCTGTTCCCTCTCTCGCCTGCTGTCTCTATCTCTGTTGAATAAATAAATAAAATCTTTAAAAAAAAAAAAATTTTTCTCAGAGGGGCACCTGGGTGGCACAGTCGTTAAGCATCTGCCTTCGGCTCAGGGCGTGATCCTGGTGTTCTGGGATCGAGCCCCACATCCAGGCTCCTCCACTAGGAGCCTGCTTCTTCCTCTCCCACTCCCCCTGCTTGTGTTCCCTCTCTCGCTGGCTGTCCCTCTCTGTCTAATAAATAAATAAATCTTTAAAAAAAATTTTTTTTGCTCAGAAAGGAATTCTAGGGGTGCCTGGATGGCTCAGTCAGTTAAGGGTCTGCCTTCAGCTCAGGCCATGATCCTGGAGTCTCAGGATCGAGCCCCATGTCGGGCTCCCTGCTTGGTAGGAAATATGCTTCTCCCTTTCCCTCTCCCTCTGCTCCTCCTCCTCCCTCCCCCCTCATGCTTGTTGTCTCTCTCTCAAATAAATAAAATCTTTTTTTAAAAAAAGGAATTCTACATTAATCAGAAGAGCCAGTAACTTCTACACGTTCTAAAAATTAAATATGGAGTGATCACCTTCCCTATGACCATTAACATTAATAATGATTCA
This sequence comes from Ailuropoda melanoleuca, assembly GCF_002007445.2. Taxonomy (NCBI): domain Eukaryota; kingdom Metazoa; phylum Chordata; class Mammalia; order Carnivora; family Ursidae; genus Ailuropoda; species Ailuropoda melanoleuca. The sequence continues at coordinate 2,473,429 of NC_048237.1, forward strand.
AAATACTTTTAATGTACACATTGGTTTAACAGATCTACCTACTGTCCATGTATCTTACACACGTTTCCTAAAAGTATGCCATCTTAGGTAGTTTAGAAGACAAAGGCTGCATTTATAGACTTTTGCTTAAAATACTACACAAAACTGGGTGCTTAATTTTTATGTGAAAAAAAATAATCTTGCTTGACCCAACTCCACACACTGAGTTAGAGCTCCTTGTAATATGCTCCCATGATACTCTGCACTGCCTCTTAGAGCACACAGCACGATGGCTAACTAATTATATAATAATTTGATTAATGTCCATCTCCTCGCTAGGCCATACTTTTCATTCGGGCAGAGATTTGTCTTTTCTCTATTATATTCCAGGTGCATAGAATGTGCCTGGCATACAACAGGCACTTTACAAAAATTTGTTGAATGAATTAATAAACTACAGCAGATACCCATTTGGGGGGGATGACTGGATGTGTAATAGGTAATCTATACAACTGGTGAAGAGATGACAAACAGTTGTGACAACTGCTCAATCCAGAGATAGAGGAGGTTAAAGAGATATAGACGAGAGGAAACGTCATACTGCCTTAGAAAAACACTCTGAGGGGTTACATGACATACAGGTGAAAGCAGACTTCCAGAAGGACATAATTCCCATGAAAAACAAATGTGAAGTATCAATGTCACAATTTCCCTGGGACTCTAATGGAGGCTTAGCATGAAAGGAGGCCTAACTACCTCCCCCCACCAACTACGCAGGATTGACAAAACAGCGCAGTGGGGAGGGAGATACGTACTGGGCGAATGTCTGCTGAGCTCCAGCTCTGGTCTCTCCAGGCTGCTCTGAAAGTCAGGAGGCAGCAGGGAAGCCACTCCCTCAGGATGGATCATCTCGTCCTCCGACTCAGCTGAAGCTTCTGCAAAGTACAGATTGGGTCGGGGCAGGGAGGGAGTGAAGGGCTAAGCATGTGGGAATATGTAGAGGAGTGAAGGAGATCAGGCAAAGTCATGGGACACAGAGTATACACTAAAAAGAGCACTGTACACAAAGAAAAACTCCCTGGGATTGAGATCTACCTCATTTAAAGGGTAGCTTAATTTACTTATAAGTCTTCCTGTTGGCAGGAATCCTCTTCTAACAGACAGTTAAATTAAGTGTTTTCTTCCCTAACGAAAGGTAAATAAACAACTCACTTGGCTTAACTACCAAAGCAAGTAAGTAGCAGTTTCAGCCTGACTTATTCCAGAAATTGCCTAAACAGACCTATCTACTCAGTGACAGGAGTAAGAATGAAAAACTCCTTGTGACAGTCTGGGCTTACCTTCAAGTTCTGCAGCTTCTCGGGCTTCACGCTCCAGACGCTGCCTAAGTAGCTCTTGCTGCTTTTCCAGATACTGCTTTATGAAACTGTTCTGGCTCATTTCCTCGCCAATCTGTGTAGAAGACAGGGAAAAAAGAAAAGTCAAGGAAAGCAAACCACGAAAACACAAGGAAGAAGATGCCACAGAGCAAAGGTCTACTCCTTACATTTGAGCCCAAGAAAGATAATCAAAATGTTGGAAGGACCTCTTCTAAGCTACTCTTATGTTGAGGACCAAAATAAAGAACCCTATGATTCATAAAAGATGGCAAAAAGAGGAACTGCACATAATTTCTTATTTTAAATATTCAGTTCCCAACCAGCGATGCCCAAATAACTTAAAATCAAAATTCCTGTAAAATTGTCTTTTAATCTAAAATTTTAATCTAAAATATTACCTAAATATAATCTAAATTTTCCTTTTCATGATAACAACTGAAAAGAAAAAATATTAGATCATACTAGGTCATTTTTTGTTGATAAAAAAGGTCAATCTCCACCTCTCCAGGAATCATTTTGTCAAACATCTCCAAATTCAAGTACAGTACTTAGAGTACGACAGCAAAAGATTAAGAAAAGGGATGTCTGTTCAGCACTGTGACAGAGTTTTAACTCCACTTTCTTTGGGTGGGAAGGAATCCTTGGTAACACTATCCAGGAGCTTAATCCCTTTTCCCATTTTGTTCCTGCAACACAGACTCCCATAGCACTCTTCTGTCTTTCAGTTTTCTCTTCACAAGGCCTCCTCCCAGAACCTTCTTGCTTAGCAAGTCCTACTAGAACTCCAAAAAACTTTAAAAACCTGAATAAATATTGTTTATGTTTTTAGTCATCTTTCCTAAGCATGGTAAATGTTTATTTTCACCTAAAATAGAGATGAGTCTCTTGGCATTCAGCGGACATTGATCAAGTGTGGGTTGCATGTATTAAAGAGCGTATGCATTTGCTGCAAAGATCCTAGGTTAATAAAAGCAAAGCTTCAAAGCCTAAAATGCAATGAATGAAAGGAATATAATTACAAACTGATTAACTTACGCAGTTTCTTAAGCTTATACTTAACTAAACATCTGTAAACTGACTAGATTATATCTTAATTAAGTGGTAACCAGGGAGTAGGAAGGCTCTCTTGTTTTTCCACAGTATCTTGGGACTTCACCTAGTAGCAGAGCCGCACAACACTGCACTAACGAAGACCTGGATTTATCCTTTACGTAAGTAACACACTATAGTGAGGGGATTTTAAGAGCTGAAAAAAATCTTATGAGATCACAAAGTCTAAAAATCTAATTTTTTAAAACTGTGGAATGATTTCTTCTAAAGAAATCGTTAAGCTGAAACTCAATATACAAAACAGATAAAAGCAGATCTAATTTAGTTAAGAGGGGAATGTGAACGCCTGCTCACTTGGGAAGGTTATCTTCCCCAGGAAGACCCCAAAAGCAGCTCGACAAAACCAAAGCAGAGCAGTTCTAAAACTATAGATATAGTCCAAACTTTTCTCATATTATACATAGGAACTGAGGAATCCGGGGCCTCCAAAGGTTAAGTTTCTTGCCCTAAGTAACAGGAATTAATGATATTTGCACAGTTAGCATTAACACTAGTGATGGTGGATAATTTCCAAAGGATTGAATTCTTGGAAAATCTATGTCAACACAAGAGTTCTTGATCAGCAAGTATTTTCTTACACTCCTTATTGATTGTCTACTTCATATCTACGTTCAAAGACATCAACTACTTTTCCCAAATCAATGGCAAATAAATGACTTCAGATTCTTGCACTACACTTAACTGGAGCCACATCTTTCTGCACATACCATTGCAAGTATCAGAAATTAACTAATAGCTCTTCTAATTCGGTTCTTGAATTCTTTATTAGAATTCAACTGTCCTGGTATGAGGAAATTTTCAACTCAGGGAACTCATCAGGAAAATATTGGTGAGGAATTAAGCATCAAGTGTACATCATTATGTCCTTCCATCTGTCTGTGCATCCAAAGAGGCCACCCTATCTAATGAATCTTTTTTCTTACCTGGGAATTTGGCTGGAATGCAGCATGGGGTGTTGAGTGTTTCTGTAAATTTTCTAGCATTAGAGCCTGGTACAGAGAAGGGCAAAAGTCAGAATCTAAGGGAATAAACCCCCACCCCACCCCATCTCTTCATTGAATGCAATGACTAACCATACACACTTAGCCTGTACTTATTTTCCAGGGACCTAAAAGCCCTTTACTAACTCTCATTCATCTTCGGAAGACCCTTAAAAGTAGCCATGGTTACTGCTCCCAAAAATACAAATGTAAAATGCAGGCACATGAAGAAAATCACCAACCTAGATACGTAATAAAATCAGTGACAGAACCAGTACTACAGTCCCTATTATCTCCTGCACTTCTGACTAATGCCCCTTCTAAATCTGGCCATGCAGGTAAAATGACTTCAAATACTCAAGTCAGCTTCAAATACAGGAAACCAACATGGGGCTGCTGGTTTGGGCCTGATTGAATTACTTGGTCAGTTACCCAGGACTAGATCTACTTGAGTGAACTTGTATTGTTTCCAACAGAGTGACACCTAGATTCATCAACTCTATAAAAATTTCAGAAAGGAGGCTAGAGAACAAAATGACCACAGACTCTAAACTATGGCTGACCCAATCCACACACGAAACCATAAGCTTCTTCTGTAGAGGCAACGGTCTATCAATTTAACCCTTGAGCCAACCCAGCCCTAATCTGCACTACAGGCCATGTATCCTAATTAACCCCAATTAAAACCAAGACATCCTCATCTTCCCTCCCTTTACACCAAATCTGTACACACAAATCCACCCACCTCATGACGATCCCACCCTAAGCTACTCAAATCGATTCACAACCCCCAACATATACCAACCTGCCCCACCTCCCTCACCAATATGCACCAAACTCTTATCCGCCCAAACTGCTTCTGGATGCACTATAAATTATACACCCCTCTATAACCAAGTCCCTTCAAATCACGGTTTCTCTTCATCTCACCTCCTAATCTAATCAGGTAGACATTTTACTCTATCCCAATCCTATTCTTCCGGACACTAACACCGACACCAACCCCATTAACCCCTCCGCCCAACTATACCCCTAACTCCGACCCAGCCCAATTCGCCCCCCTCAGGCCAGCAACGCCGGTGGTAGTAGTGGGATTTAACTCCTTCTGCAGCGCATGCGCCGAAACCACAGACACAAACAAGGAGGGGGTGGGGGAAGGAGGAAGGAGCTTAAGACACTCCGGGAGAGTAGCGCGCACCCTCCCATTTTGGGCTCGCGCCGCTGCCGTTAAGGCGGGAACCGGCGCTATCTCCATTCCAGCGCGAGCTTCACCAACCACCGTGCGCGCGGATCCGGAGGCTCGCGCTGGCGGCCTGAGCGAGCTCGCGCGGAGCCTGGACACTGCGCCTGCGCCGCGGCAGAGACTCGTCTCTACCGGGTCCGCTCCCCTCCGACACCCCGGCAGCGCCGACTTCTCACCCCTTTGAGCCGCTTGACCAGGGCACTCTTCTGCCCGCTCTTCGCTAGGCCTCGCTGCTCCAGTGCGGCCTTCAGGTCGGTCACCCGCAGCGCCTGAAGAGGCTTCCCGTCCAGAGTCACCTCCTCCAGCTCCGCCATCTTGCGTGAGGTACTCGGGTCCGTCCCGACGGCTTCGGGCATCTTCGGTAATTTCCGCCAACGCCCTTCGAACGTACCGGGCTGACCCCGCCCACTGCCACACTCAACCCCTCGATTACCACTCAGAACTCCCCGGGTTCCTCCGGATCTGCTCGGGAATTTCCGTCTCCACATCGGCACCAATCAGTTCTTTCCCTCCACCCAGCCACTTCCCCCTCCCTCGCTCTGCTTTCAGAGCTCGGTTATTTTCGTCTTACCGAGGCTTTGAATCGAATGTACTCGGAAGCCCTCGACTCTGGCATAACCAAAATCGGAGTTACTCGGCTATCTCCGAACCTAAGGCTGAGGCGCTGGGGCGCTTGGGTGTTTGGGGCTGGTCCGGGACCGGAAGTGCGTGGGCTGCCGGGCTGGCCCCGCTTAGGGTGTTCGGGAAACATGGAAGCGGCGGCGACAGTTGGAGTTTAAGCACTTTTGTGACGGTCTTCGGGTGCCCTGTGAGAGGAAAGGGGAGGTAAGCGGGGTAGAAGTCTTTCTCTGGGCCGGGTCAGACTCGGTGTTTGCGGGTTACGATAGTAGGGCACGCTTCCCGCTCTGCTACCGGTACAGCTGCCGCCTCCCAATCTCTGAATCCCCACCACTCCCATCTAAGACTACGTTGCTCTCTGGGTCCTTGGAAGGCCGGGCTCCGTGGCCTCCAAAGTAGGCAAGTGGCAGCACCGTGTCTTTAAGCCCAGACTGTGAACTAATTCATAATCGTTGAACTTGAGTTTGCTCTGGAGGCCATGTCGCAGGACTCGGAGAAAGTTTTTGCTTACCCGAGTACGAGAATAAAGTTCCTTAGGAATTGCTGTGAAAAAGGCAATTTCCTTGGACTGTTTGGGTTCGGAACTGATGTTGATTGCTTAGGGGTTCCTTTCTTTGTCACTACAGATACTCCCAACTTGCAGCAGAAGAAACGCAAACAGTAAAATAGGTCATTGATAAGTAGTTTAAGGTTTTCATTGTTTGAGATTCAAACTGTGGAACTCGCGAAACCTATTCAGGTCGACTGACGTCTTTGCATTACTAATGCAAATCAATGGCAGGGCATCAATAGGTATTTTACATTAAACCTTAAGGAAAATGTGCAAAGACATACATCCATCTACAGCAATATAACGCTTGTTACACTCCTAAGCCACCAAACTGACTAGACTTTTTTCAGTCTTGAATAAACGTGGCTTCTCCCTATTTTCTCTTACTGTGTTATCTTATTTTGGGTCAGGCACCCTCACTTACTCTGCTCTTCAATTTTTCCTGGTGCCTTAATGGAAATATAAGGAAGTAATGGATGTTACGAAGTTCTGGGCATATTTCAGAGGCTGTATGCACATTACAAAGAAGGCTCTTTAATCATATATGATTTTTTCTTTTTCTTTTTTTCTTTTCTCACTGTTGATAGGTCTGGAATGATTAGCATATAGGCCCAGACCAGCTGCATGTATTAGATTAAAAAAAATGTGTACCTTTTTTCATTTTAAGCAAGATGAGATGCACCAACATTACTCATTTTTTCTTTACTCACCCTGAAACATAGTAAGCCGGAGAGAATAAGCAATAAGAATATGTTGGTTGTTTTTAGGTTTTTTATAAGAATAATGGGGAGAAGTAGTGGTTGGAGAGGGTGATAGGTTTGAAAAAGAGGAAGGTTGGCAAGTATGAAATGAAGTTATTCTTGAGTTGACTTCTCTGAGGAAATTGGATAATAACCTGTATGAAGTACTCTGTAAACTGAATTGTTGAAAAGTAGTTTTATCTGTAGATGCTGATTGTGATAAGATTCCTTGTTGGGAAGTTGTATTTTGGTTACTCTATTTAGAGAGTATATAACAGTGCTGTATATAACAGTGCTTTTGTATTTCAGGATGCCACTGGAATCATCTTCCTCTTCGATGCCACCATCCTTCTCTTCTCCCTTACCCTCAGTACCGGACAGTATTACTAACTCTTCCCCTCCCCCAATGTCTTACATCACTTCCCAGGAGATGAAGTGTATTCTTCACTGGTTTGCCAGTTGGTCAGGTCCGCAGCGTGATCGTTTCCTACAGGACCTGGTAGCTAAGGCAGTGCCAGGAAAGTTACAGCCACTGCTGGAAGGGCTGGAACAGCTTAGTGTGTCTGGAGCAAACCGACCACCTTGTATCTTTGAGTGCCAGCTACGTCTTTGGGATCAGTGGTTTCGAGGTTGGGCTGAGCAGGAGCGCAATGAATTTGTCAGGCAGCTGGAGGTCAGTGAGCCAGACTTCGTGGCAAAGTTTTACCAGGCAGTGGCTGCTACGGCTGGTAAAGACTGATGGGCATTAAAATCAAAGAAGGTAATCACAGCTGATGGAGCCGCAACTCTACTCTGAGAACTTCAAATATGTCGCTTAAAGGTTTAGGGATGGTATCCTGATCAGCTAACCAAACTTGTTGACCAGTACAGGCTTGATTATTTCTTTGGGGGTGGGGAGGGGCAGAGGGAGAGGGAGAGAGAGAATCTTAAGCAGGCTTCATGCCCAGCACCGACCCTGACTTGGGGCTCAGTCTCACAACCCTGAGATCATGACGTGAGCCGAAATCAAGAGTTGGATGCTTACCCGACTGAGCCACCCAGGCACCCCAGGGCTTGGTTATTTCAACGTTAACAGCCTATCAACTGGATTGCTCGCATAAATGTTTCCCATCTAAGTAAATGCAGATCAGCAGTTTGCCTCCTAGCTTTCTCCTTTCTACGTGTCAGACCCTCAAGAATTCCGTGGCTTCTTTTGCAAGTATAACCAGAAGAAACCTACACGTTATAACTCAAGCATTTTGCTGGCCCACGGGGCTATAAAGTAGAGCCTTCCTATTCCAGAAACAGGAGAGAAGGACAATAAAAGGTCATGTTTTTATAGTTTAATTGGATTCACATGGCTGGTTTCACCGCCCTTACCAGATTGTGGCATAATCATGTGACATTCTTACTATTAGCTTTCTTATTGATGATTTTGTAAAATTATGGAAAAATCGGGAGAGGGAGATGATTAGTTACTCCTTTCACACTGATGTATGTTTGAATGCAAATAGCAAGGACTTCATAAAGTATATGTGATATTCTTGGAGCTGGTAACAGATTCCTGTAAGTTTGCTTGTGATACGAAATCAAGTGACACTCTTTATAGTTTGAAGGGTTTATTTTTTGTATCAAAATAAAGAATGAATCTTCAGAACCATGTCTCTTGCTTTTTTTCATTACAAGGCTAGTACTGAGGTGATTCCTAGAGAAAGAGGCATTCTGAGAAAAGTAGAACTGAAGTGTAGACTTGCCATCCAGTTGTCTTCCAAGAAATAATCTGCCCTATCTACCCTGTCACGCTCTGGGTAACATCACACCTCCCTTATTCCTCCAGCTGGGCCCCTTGTGTCTTGCAGCTCTGGTGAATGGTGAGGGGCAGATGGTGCCACCCGAAGAGTAGCTCGTTTTTGATAGGCCACGGTTCCCAGTGCACCCACCAGGATAAGCAGTGTTAGGCAGAGTCCCGTGGACAGTGCTAGATGGGTCACAGAGGGATTATGGGCCAAGGTAACCAGCAACCTAGGAACACAGAGGTAACGCTTGGCTTGGAATAATGTGTAGGCTTAGTAGGTGAAGGGCTTCACCTTTATCCTAATACACAGAGCTCATGAAACCCTGCTTCATCCAATCAATAAGCTACACAGGAAATGAGAGGAATATGGAACCGGAAAGTAGGAAAAAGACCAAGACCCAAGTCTCCCAGCAACTTAAGTTATTGGAAGGAGACCTAACTTGGCAGTGAGGGAAATGGTTTAAGGGAAGCATTAGACTATGGTATTTGGGTAACTGGACACGGTACCCTGTTAGTACTTAAGGAAGGAAGAGGACTAGGATCCCTATGTCCTAGAGATGGAGAACTCCCATTATTGTGGAGGGAAAGGTGTCCCATAGTGACCGATCTGAGGTGATCACGTTAGTTGTTTCCTGAAACAAATAATCCTGTCTAGGACCTGCATACAAGTGCGTGTTGAAAGCAATTTCAAACATCTGGACTCCAGGAATTTGAAAGAAAAGGACTTGGGATATCATCTTACTTGATGTGTCCTGTGGTAAAGCTGGCTCCTCCATAATGTACTTCTAGGGGCTTCTTCTGGAGAGTCAGGGTCAGGGCCCTGTGCAGCATACCAACCGAAGGCCCTTGGCAGGCAGGGGACTTGCCCATATACACAGTGAACACCAGACTAGTGGTAATGGAGGGGTTGTAGAAATAGCACCTATAGGGACATTTGGATCTCTTAAGGGAGGCAGAATCCCTGGAAGAGTATATCTCCTGAAGCAGATACAGGCTTAGGAGTGGGACAAAGTCTTCAGAGGAGGGTTGTGAAGTAACCCACTTCAGCATTTCCCCTGGCCCACTGTATACATCCTCAGCCCGAACTGTCCCTTTACCTGCCGGCGCCGCCTCTGCTCACAAGAGCCTGGAGTACTGCTTCCGTCAGCCCGTCCAGCTCTTCCTTCGCCACCGAGTGGCCTGGGGGCCCAGCTAATTGTAAAGACAGCTGGGATGACAGGTCTTGGGGCAGAAGCCTCACAGGTGGGGAAGTAACGGCACTGGTACCTTCCTTAGTTTGACACAGCCGGCCCCGGGGACACAGGAGAAGACCGGAGTACCCAGGTATCTGCCGGGAAATACATAGCAGGGTGTAGTTAGCACCTCAGTTGCTTGCTCAAGCCGTCCTTCCAAGGAAAAAGTACAGCCTAGATCAGGGTCGTGGACTCGGTACTTAGGAAAAAATGAAGGACATCGAAGTAGGCTGGATAGTACCACCGTATGAGCGCTTTAAAACTTCCTTTTGCCAATGTGCTATATGGCTTTTCACTTATGACACCCACCTGAATAGCCTTCCCAGGAAGGCATGGGGCCCAGGGTGCTCCCTCTGCCTGCACCTTGTATGCTCCTCTGTCTGTGCATTGATGTAAGTAGCAGCGGCCGCTGAGCTCTGCTTCCTTTGGGCGTGGGATCTCAGAGGGATGCCCGGTCTTGTCCTCACGGAGCAGTTGTGAAGTGAGGTTGGCAAGGAAGCAACGACTCTGGGAGTGGTAAATTTCCCCGTGGGCGTTCTCTGCCCCAGCGGGGAGCCCGTTTTCCTTCTTCCAGCATTCACTCTGAAGGGCGGGGCAGGAGGCAGAGAAGTGTTTGCCAAGGTGCTTTAGAAGTTGACTGCGCTCCGGGCGGCGCGCTCGGTTTCGCTCTGTTCTCTAGTCATCTCACCCTATTGGCCAAGGGCTTGTACATGCGGCAGCCTTCCAGCAGGGGGTCTGAGGAGCAGCTTCCCTTGTCCAGGTGCAGGTAGTGGCAGCCCAGTCCGCTGTGTGAAAGGGAGGGCCGCTGACCACTAGGATCCCCGACAGCCGTACAGCCCCTCGCCCACGCAGCACACATCGCATACCTGCCAGTGCAGAAGAAGTCTGAGGAGCCGGCCCCGCAGGTCGTCGCCAGGCCAAATTCCAGGCCAGATCCTGCGGGAAAGACAGGAAGAGAAAGAGCGCTCCGAACAAATGAAGGCCCCAGCATCCCTCAGGGCCAGCTGTGCTCACGGCTTCAGTGACACCTCAGCGGCAGAAAATCCCTCCCAACCTCTCACTGCCCCCGTTGCCATTCTCCCTGTTCTCACCGTGGCCCCACAGCAGCTCCTCCGCAGCACTGTGATTGACTCGGTACCAGCCCGAATCTTCGAGGGCAGCCAGAGTGATGGGATCAAGTCGAGTGCGCCGGGCACCATCGAAGGTAGCAGTCATTATAGAGCCCTGGAGCAGTCGGGCCTCCCAGTGCGAAGACAAAGGGCCCTAGGGAGGAGGCAGCTGGTTGCCACCCAACCACTCCCTCTTCCTTCCAGCAGCGCCAGGGGTTCCCATTCCCACCTCTTCCAAGGGAACACCCGGTGAAGCCCCTGGCACTCCCAAGTGTTTGGCCAGGCTGTGGCTAACAGTTGGGGTGGTGAGAAGCAGCTGTCCCCACTTATCTCGCCTTGTCACTTGTTGCCTTGTAGAACAGTTCTCTCCAACTGAGCACAGAAAGGGAAGAAGGCAATATGAGGAGAGGAACCCTAGGAAGGGGGGAGCAGCACTGGAAGGAAGGAGTCGGTGGGGTGGCAGTGATCCCCTCTCGTTGACATCACGAGAAAGCTCGCCCTCATTCCTCCCACTTACCGCTGGGTCCTGAGGGGCAATCCCGCCACTTCTTGAAGAGCTGTCCGGAGAAACCCAGAGCATGGAGCAATTCATGGAGTGTGACCTAAGGACAAAGGACTGCAGGGTGAGGGGGACGGGGACGGAGCAGATTGACCCGCCACCCAATAGCCCCTCTGCCTGGTCAGCTGTTCCTGGAGTTGAGGCACCCTCTCCTCCATCCTGAGTGGATTCTTCCCCTTCACGGGAAGCTGAGGGACCTGCCCCCCTCCCCAACTGGTTCGCGCCTTCCTACTCATCATGCAGCAGTCACCATGACGATGTCACTATGGCTGAGGCTGCGGCTGGTGAGATGCTGGGCACAGTAGACGATGGTACCGGCAAGGGGTCTGTCTTCCGAGTCCAGCTGGCAGCAGGCAGCATAGGCTATGACAGAGGGCTGTGGAGGGGCCAGGACGGGGTAGGGGTGGGAAGCAGGGAAGTGGGGGAACACAGAAGAAACCTTCCCGAACAGTGGACACCCAGGGAGCTCAGCAGGGATGGTACGAAGGGATGGTTTGAGGAGGCTTAGCTCCCACCCAACACCCGAACTTCTTCAACGTGACCAAGTGACCTCGAATAAGCATAACTTAATAAAAACTGCCTTTGTGCTCCCTCCTCCTTCCCATGATATTTAAAATGAAGAGAGGCAGAACAGGGCAAAGAATTTGATTGGGGTCTCACCTCTCCATGGCACTTGGAAGTGTGGGCCACCCACACATACAGGAGAAAATCAGTGTCTTGGACCCCGGGCCCATCTGGCTGGACCAGTTGTGGGGGACCCTGTTCTGGCCACAGTGCATAACCACGGAGATGGGCATCAGGGATCTGGCCGGGAGTGAAGTGTAATATCTAGCTTAGCAGGTGAGAACAGTGGGAAACTGGGTACTGGGAGTGAGGAGCGGACAGTCTTTATCAGAATAGGGGCTCCTGCCACCTCCCCCACCCCAGGTCTCTAATTTAATAAATTGCCAGGGGGTGAAGGGGCTCAGGAATCTACATTTGCTAGGAAGCACATTAAGCAATTTTGGTGCTAATGGTCTTGGAGAAGCCTAGGCAGGCTAGAGACGTCAGATTCCCAAATCAGAAACTGGTCTTACCTTTGCCCCCAGGCAACTCTCTCCTTTGTACCCTGGGTTCAGGAGGCTGCACCTGCCAAGAGTGAACATCTGTAGGTGGGCTGGAGACATTTCTGGGTACCCCGAAGAGGTAGTATATACGTTCTCAATGACATGAAGTCACCTGTGGTAGTTTGGGGTGTCTGGGTCCCCCCAGACAGCATGGCAATACTGTGCAGGGTCTCGACTCAGAAGCAGGGCGCCTTGCACTGGAGGGACTTAGAAAGATGAGTGGTCAGTTTCACCTCAACATCTCAGAGCTCCTTTTCTCTCGTTGTCGTCCTCCCTAGCCCTCTACTCCTCAGCCCTCTCTGCCTCCTTCTGTTCCCTACTCACCTGCAAGGATTCCCTGGAGTTGTTGAGCAGCCTGCCTAGCTGCGGCCAGGGCCAGAGCTCGGGGTCCCCCTCTCATTCCGGCTCCCTCAGGATCCCAAGCTCCATCTGGTATAGGGTCTTTGATATAGCAGGTTTGGATTCGAAGGGGTTGAGGATCACGGGAGCCAGGCAGGGTAAGGGTGGAAGAGCGGAGGTTTGGGGCAGGCTGGGAGAGATGGGGCCTGAGAAGGGTCACAGACTTCTGCGTCTCGTCATGCAGGCATCTGCTCGTGACAGTCCCCAGCAGCAGCAGAAACAGCAACATGTTGCAAGTGTTTCTCCCTGACCTGCCCTGGATCCTGTCTTCTGCTCCCCTCTTCCCTGCCTCACTTACTTCTGGCTTCCCTCTCTCTGTCTCTCTCCATACCCTCTCTACCCCTCTTGCTTATTTTTTCAAGATGTGAAAGTTGTTGACTAAATCTACAGTTCCCGCCAGGAGGTTGGATGTGAACCACAAGGGCCAAAGCTGCCGCCTCCTGGGGGTGCCAGAGGTGGGGAGTGGTGTGAGTGAGTGTGTGTGTGTGTATGTGTGTGTGTGTGTGTGTGTGTGTGGCATGGCGGGGGTTGGGGGAGGCAGAGTTACCACTAAGACCTCAACTGATCTCTCCAGAGAGGAGCCTGCCTTATTCAGGAATCTGTCATTCTAATTCCCCTCTTTCTGAGCAGACAGCCTTGGAACCTTCCCAGAACTAAAAAATCGGTGTTAACATAATGGTGTGCGTGGGGACACTCTGTGCTTCATAGATGCCTAGATGCCTACTTATCTCCCTGGAGATGGGCAAACGAGGCTTCTGCACGGCCCTGGCCCCACTCTCAGAACGGAGTGGACTCTAACTAAACTGCGAGTCTTTCAGGCACCTTCCGCATCCGTGCAGGGCGCTTAGCAGGTGCTCAGCAAATACACGTTGGCTGGCCGGCACCTCCTAGGAGAGGCTGTCGTGTTAGCTCCCTGGGGCTTCGCAGAGCCACGTATGGGCATACTGGAAGGGAAAGTCACCTCTTAAAATGGACATTAATAGGATATGCTCAAGGACGTTCTCACCCGGCTCTTGGAACTCCCTGTTTTCTCTGCTCACACTGTGCTGTCACATCCTGTTTCCCCTGCCTGGATACCCCTCCTTCCCTGCCTGCCTGGCCAATTCCTACCTTCCCTATAATTACACTGGGAAGCCTTTCTTACTTGACACCTTCTGCCCAAATTCCACACTTGCTGGCGGGGCGGGGGGGGGGAGCGAACCGTACTTCACAGGAGGCGCTTCTCCTCCCCTCTCCTGCAGCCATCGTGGGCTTAGCGGCTCTCCCTTCTGGTCCTGCTCTCCTGCAAGGTAAGCCCGCTTCCTGGTAGCCGCAGCGCTCGCTCGGCGTAGTCCCGAGGCCCAGTCATCAGTGTGTGGATGAAGGAACAGAACCTAACCCCATTGCTTGACTTTTGAAGAAACAGGTCAGAGGTGAAATGCCATAAAGCAACACAGCTAATTAGTTACAGACAGGACAAGAGTTTACAGAAGGCCTGCTGACTTCCTAGGGAGGCCGATTTTATACTTTGACATACCAGACCTGTGGCTGGAACGACCAGTTACAAGGGAGGCAGCCAAACGCTGGAGCCAAACCAACTCTGCCGCTTTCCACCTAGGGGACTTTGGCCCAATGCCTCCAGGTTCCCATCTGCAAAAGAGGGACGACTGTACTTCCCTGGCAAGATTGCTTTGAGGAGAAAGGAAAGACTTTTTCAGGGGCACCTGGGTGGCTCAGTCGGTTAAGTGTCAGGGTGGTGAGTTCAAGCCCCACGTTGGGCGTGGAGCCTACTTAAAAAAAAAGAAAAAAGGTTTGTAAAGTGCTGAGAACAGCGTCTGGCTCCTGGTCAATACCAAGTCACATCAGCGGTTCACATTCTACAGACACTTTCAACTCAGTGGAGAGCGGCTCTGTTCTTGACGTGCGTACAATGCTTTAGGGGACTCTTGTTCTTTTCCTAAGACAAACCTTTTTCTCCGCGTGTCAGACGCCCTCTTTTCCCGGGCTGCGCAGCCAGGTCTGGGGAAAACCCACTTGGTCACGATTGGCCCAAGGGGGTCAAGGTCTGTGTGGCTCTCCTCATGTTTTCCCCGGCCCCGCGGAGCTGTCACTCCTAATGCTTTGCTGCCCCCTTGTGGCCGCGTCGAGGAGGGTGCGCCCGGCAGGGCTTCTTCCGAACTTCACACATGGGTGCGGAACTTCGTACCTTCCAGCAGAAACAGTTCAAGAAACACCTCGTGTTTCTTCTGCTGGAATACCTCTTTCCTGCTTTTGCCTGGCCAATTCTTCCTCGTCTTTCCAGAGCCAGCTGAGAGGGTCTCCGCCTGCTGAGATTTTTTTCTTTACTCCCCCGAGCAGAGGTGGTTTGCATCGCCTCTGTCCTCCAATAGCCGTTCTTTCACATCTTTCAAGTAGCACTTATTATATTCTCTTGACGTTTATTTTTGTGCTTGTTCCCCTGCTAGACTGTGGGCAGGGGCTGAGTCTGCTTTGCCTGTGCCTCTTTGAAGAGGTGTTAAGTAGGCACAGAGGGATAATGGAGGTGGGAAGGTGGCTGGGAGAAAAAGAGAGGAGGTAAGGAGAGAGGGTGAGAATAACAGTTATTTGAACATTCCCTTTGTGCCCAGATGTCTTGCGAGTGCTTTAGAATCATGTATTCTTTTTGGCAACCTTCCAGGGTAGGCATGATTATAATTACCCCAACTTTACAACCGAGGAACAGCAAAATTAGGCAGCGTGGGTCGGTGGTGAATGTGGGGTTTAAGCCACCATGCTATCGTGTTCTCAGGTGCACAGCGTGGAGAGTAAAGGTACAATCGGTCAGAGGAGCAGGCTGAGAAAGAGGGGGGTGGGGAGAACAGGTGGAGACAGAAGGGAAGAAGGATTAGGAGACGATGAGGTGTGGCAGAGGGCGGGGCAGACCGCAGCGCAGAAGGTGAAGAGGACAGGAGGGGACAAGATGAGAAGAGGGTGCAGAGGGAGGACATTAGGGACTGGGAGGGAGGGTGCCGAGGAGGAAGGGGAGGGCATGGAGGCCAGCTAGGATGAGGACAGGGTGTGGGAGAGGATAGGGATGAGCAGAGCCTCTCTTGGTGATGTCATCGTCCGTGTGGCTGCTCCATCCAGCACAGCCTCTCAGTGCCTTCGCTCAGCCATCTCGAACATTCTCCGTTCGACCTCAGCAAGCCACTTCCAGGAGCCTTATCATTACCAGAAGCTGCAGCACCTATGAAATAACTGAATCAAACATCACACTCTCTGATATGATCTCCTTTCCTCACGGTCTGTTTGCCCGAGTGGGTTCACTGCAGCTGTTCTAGGGGCTCCTGGAAGAACCGCTGGCCCTCCCTGTCTTTTCATCTTCCACCTTGGGTTCCAGGCTCTTCACCAAATCCCTCCTTAGAAAGCGCCCCCCACTCCCCCCTCGCTGTCTGTCCCATGCATCCTGCCTCCCAACGTTTGTCTTCTCCACACTGGCCCCCCGGCAGCTAAGGACCGCCGAGGGCAATCACCCCAGAGGACAGCCTGTGGTCACTCCGTGGTCATCATCGACCTCAGCGGGTCGCTCTTAAGTCAGCAGTCTCAGTCCTCCTCCCTCTCTGCACCTGGGGTCTTGCACCTTCAAGCGTGCTCCTCAGAGCCTCGCGCTCAGTCACTGGCGCTGTGCTCCTCGGTCCCGGTGAAGACAGTCATGGGACAGAACAGACGCAGGCGCCGCCTGCTACCTCTGCCCTGTGCCTGTATCTGTGGCTGCTGCTGTCCCTTCTTTCTCCTTAGAGGACAGCAAATGTCCTCGTCCTTTGGGAGGTGGCTGCTCCATCTCACGCTCTGGATTCCGGCAGAGGGAGATGTGGCCTCAGCCCCTCTCTGACTCGGTCTCTCCCCCAGCCTGTCAGTGACCAGCAAGGGCCTGTCTGGGGCCTTAGCATACATTTCTCTGTCTGCAGGGAACCCCTACTCTTTGCCCGTCTGACTCCTCACCTTTCAGATGACTGCACGTTACTTCCTCAAAGAAGCCTTGCCTGACTTTCACCTTTACGTCAGGTGCCCTTGTTAACATCCGTCCCAGTCACCCTTTACTTTTGCCACATAGCACTGCCCACTTAGAATGATCAATTTATTTGCGGTGTTATGTGTGTCTGTCCCCCTCATGAATCTGTGAGCCCCGCGAGGGCAGCGACTGCTCTCCCCGTATATCCTGTAGCTTCTATAACAAGCAAAGTGTCCAGCCTGGAGCAGGTGTTAGAAGTACTTTCGGAGCAAAAGCATACATGAAGGGCGTGGTGAGGAGACAAGAGGGATGTGAGTGGGGAGGAAGGGTGGGGGTGGAAGGTCCAAGGTGAGGAGAACAGATGGCCAGTGTGGGGAGAGGGTGGTAATGAGGATAGGCGTGCAGAGGTGAGGTTAGTGATGGAGGGGAAAAGCAGGGAGGGGAGGACCAGGCAGAGGCATGTCTGTGCGGGGCCTGAGTGAGGCTGCCAGACCCTGAGCGGCTTCCCAGGAGGTCTGTCTCTTGCCCATGCTGCTTGAGAGGTTTGGAGGCCCAGCCCGTGGGCGGGGCTAGCCTTTATCTTGGGGCGCAGCCCTAACCTCAGATGGTGACAGAGCGGGAGCGGAGCAGGGGTTTTGCAAACCGTCCCGATTGCAGCAGGCCAGCCGGCTCACTCTGGACGGCGGGTGGGGCCTGGGCTTATCTCCTGAGCGCAGCCCTAACCTCAGATGGTGACAGAGCGGGAGCGAGCAGGCGTTTTGCAAACCGTCCCGATTGCAGCAGGGTGGGATGGCCCGGCCGGGGGCAGCAGGGCTAGGTGTGGGGGGCCACGGAGGCTTGGGCAGTTTGGGGCCTCGGAGCGAAGTCTGGCTTGTGGGGTGTGGGGGATCCATTCGGTGTGCGGCTTACGTCTACCTACCTCGGATATCTGTTTCTAAACCCAAAGGGGAGGCCACAGCTCTGCAGGTGGGGCTCTCCCTGTTAGGAAGCCTGCCTTTTCCCAAGTCCTAGGACCCTCCCGCCATTCCGGAAGTCAGAATTGACAGCCAGTGGCAGCCATTTTCCTCGGAGAACACCCACCACGTCTGCAGCGGGGTAGCCTCGGGGAATGTCTCCTGTGCCCGTGAAGATTTTCGGGGACCAGGCCTGCTTATAGTTGCACTGACAGAGGCCAGTCAGGAGTCCTGTCCAGGCTGGACCATTCCCCCTCGGGAGCAGCACAGGCTGAAAGGAGAGGTGTGCTTGCTGGGGGCCAGCGAGGGTGACAGGAAGTGACCGGCCTGTTGGAGAGGAGGCACACAGGCCCTCAGCCAGCCCTGGCTCTCGCTGCCTCAGCATCTCCTATACAGCCCCCTGCATCCCGTAGCCCCCTCCCTGGCTGGCGCAGGGTAGGGGTGGAGGTGAAGAGGCCCCTTTCCACCCCCACAACCCCAACCGGGATCTTGCAACACTGGGATGGGGGCCCTGGGGGCCCAGGCGTGTGGCAATCCGTGGGGGGTGGGGTGGGGAGGTGTGCACCGAGCAGGGGAGCAGCTTTCACAAGCAGCCACTGCAGGACTGACCTTGGCTGGCTCACCTTGGGCAGCTTCCTCTCTCTTCCCGGTATCACCAAACAGCCTTCCTTCTCCTTGGCCGCTTCCCCAAGGCCTGAGATCTTGACTTTGAAGCTCAGCCCTCTCATCCCGCTCAGCTCACGAGTGAAGTCTAAAGCAACGGGAATGCACATGTGTGCTCTTTGGACCTTGATTTGCTGGTTTCTTTTTTCTTTTTTTAAAGATTTTATTTATTTATTTGACACAGAGAGACAGCCAGCGAGAGAGGGAACACAAGCAGGGGGAGTGGGAGAGGAAGAAGCAGGCTTCCCAGTGGAGCAGGGAGCGCAATGTGGGGCTGGATCCTAGGACCCTGGGATCACGCCCTGAGGCGAAGGCAGACGCTTAATGACTGCGCCACCCAGGCGCCCCTGATTTGCTGGTTTCTTAAAGTCACTGTGTCCTGAGGACTAGCGCCTTGGGGCTCCTTCTTTCTGCCTCTTCTTTCCCTGCAGCAACTCTGCTGTGGGGGTGGGGGTGAGTGCGAGAAGGGGCTTGAGTGCTGGAAGCTTGCTCTCTGTCCCATATCAGTTTCTTAGGGACTGAGCTCCCCAGCAGAGGGAATGGAAAGAAAGTTCTTGGCAATTCCATTCTAGATGGAGGAAGGCATTTTCTCGTTTATCCTTTTCTTCCTCCTTCCTATTCAGCCAGCCTCACTTGGCTTCCTTTCTTTTTCTTGATCATCAGACCTCTTAGGCCTCCCCCCCCAACTTGGCACATCTGCCTCGTCCTTGAAATTTTTTAGGTTTCAACTTCAATGTCACCTCCTCAGAGAAGCCTTCCTTGACCACCCCAGCTAAAGTAACCTCCCTTCCTGCTAGTTTATTTCATTTTCCTGAATGGAGTAATTAATGAATTTAATGAAGGTGCTTTGTAGAGGCGTGAAGGAACGGAACTGAGGGAAAGCTGCGAGGAATGACGAAGGAGCCAGCTAGCTGCCACAGGGGCAGCCCCCAGGGGCAAAAGGGCGGGAGCCTGTGAGAGAGGGCAGTGGAGGGTGCCCATCCCCCTACAGGGGAGAGTTGGGGGATAAGCACTCGACTTTTACCCTCCGTGCAACGCCCCGTCAGGGGTCAAGGGGATCTAGAAGGGCAAAGGAAGACACCCAGTGCACTTGCTTATTGCCTTTTTCTTCCCACCCATTCAGCTAAGAGCTGGGTCTCTCTTGGTCACCATGGTGTTCTTGACACCTGGCACGGGCCCGACACAGGAAAGATGCTCAACAAATACTCGTTGAATAAGTTACTTTGGCCCACACCAGTTGAGGTAAGGTTAAAAGCCGCATTCAGAAAGTGTGACTTCTGGCTACCTGTCACCTCCCTGGGACATGATCTGCCAGAGATTTGGGGACATCCTCACCACTTGTGGTCATGCAGGGACTAGGCGTGCTCTTTTCTCACGGTGGGGCAGTGACACTTCTCCAGCCCTGGTTCCAGGCCCCCCACGCCAAGGAGCTACAGGATTATAGGGGGCTGGGAGAAGACCCACTTCCGAGTGATGGGAAAGCAGCTCAGTGTTGCTGCATAAGCAACCCAGGTCGCATCACCCAGAACCTTGACAATAAGTCAAGGGGCAGTGGTCTCGAGCTGAGAGGAGGAAATCCGGAGGTTGAGTCACTTACCCTGTTCTGTACAAACCCCCCTTATGCAACCCCATCCCCCTGGGCTAGAAGGTTGCTGTGGGATTCTCCCGGGCATCCATGGAGACTGGCACCTCCCCCTTATGAACACAGGAGGCCCTATGGGTCAGGGAATCAACCATCTAGAGGTTCAAACCTACCGGCCCCGACCAGGTCTGGGACAGTAGGATCCAGGGACAGGTGTAGGAGAGGGTGCCTGAGGGACACAGAGGCAAAGGCAGGGAGGGACCGAGTCCTGGGTGAGGCAGACGTGGTGCACACGGATGCCCAAGATGCAGGAAGTCTCTGCTGCTGGGGATGTGGAAATGGGGGGAAGGGTGGGAGAGAGAGAGGGTACTGGGAGGATCCCGTCTCTCCCCCTCTCAGAAAGTTATTCCTTGATACCTAACTTGGGCTTTCTCAGCAGGGGCCTACAGATCATTGGTGGTTTAGGGGAGACTGAGGCCCGTGCTGTCTCCTGTTTCTGAGTCTGTCCACAATCCCTGCTTACTTACTGAATGGGACCGGCAGGCCCACCCTGTGCTGTGTGCCTCTGTGGGGAGCGCGTTCATGGCCTAGAGACAGGTGCCATGTGCTGACACAGCAAAGGGACGGAGAGAGCTTCAGGACAATGTCTGTTATCCCCTCCGGCCCTCAGCTGCTTTATCTGTAAGATGTGGCTCACACTATCTTTCTCGTCTGAGGCCAAAGCCCACCAGACGATCTCTTGAGGTCTCTTCCAGCACCTCTTGAGATCCGTGATTTTTTTTTGGAGCTCTTTTTGGTTCTGCCTCTAAGGAACAAGTGTAACTCTGGCTAAGCCCCATTCCCCCCTGAGGCCTCAGTTTCCTCACCTGCAAAGGGAGAAGTTTAGATGAGATCTTGAGTTCCTTTCAGTTCTAGCCATATGGAATAATAATGACCATTCACTTTACTATGTGCCAGACCGTGTTTGTCTACGAACATAACAACACTGTGAGGTGGGTAGTAATACAGCCCCATAGTGCAGACAGGGAAACTGAGGCACACAGCGAGGTAACTGGTTTGGGTCACACAGCTAGTAAAAACCGGAGGGAGGCTCAGACGGAGGCCCTTGGGCTAGAGTTCTATGAAAGAGAAAACGCTTCGCACGAGGGGTTTCACTGGCAGAGGCAGATTTTTCCCCTCATTATCAACTTTCTCCTGTTCACACAGGTCTCGAGGCCTTTCCCAATGGAGTCCTCCCCCAAGCACTCAGATTCTAGTGCTATGGGGAACCCGAGTCCCAGGGAGTGAGGGACAATGGGGAGTGGGTGGGAGCCATGGGGGGATGTCAGCCTGGTGGCCTCGAGTTGTGGAACTGGAGAGAAGGGGTCGAGTACAGGATTCAGAGTTAGGGGACCCTAAATATGACAGAGCCATCTGGAAGCTGACGGGAACTCCCAGACCTATATTTCAAGGTGCTGGGGTCAGCAGCATAAGGGACTGGGTGGCACTGGGATCTCCCCACGAGCCACAGAACTCTGTTAGGGAAGTCTCCAGAGGCTGCTCCCGGTCCTGTGGGGTTGCGGGGATGGGGTGCCTTCATCATCCAGAAGGATAGAGCGGGCTGGGGTGGGGGCAGGGGGAGAGAGGAGCAGAGTGACAGACACACAGCCTGGCTGTGCGGTGTGTTGTTGGGGGAGTGTATCTGTGTTCTTGGATACTCATTTGGGCATGAAGCCAAGAGGTATGCAAACCAAGTCACACGCATTCCCGTCCTTGAAGCCCCCATGTCACACATGCACAACCCACCCTGCCCCCCACGCCCAGGCCCAGTGTGCAGGCCCATTACTGAATCATAGTGCAATTTTATTCAGCCACCGAATCATTATGCTGGGGTCCACCCTCCTCCCTTGCCACCCGCTGCCATTTGTCCATGGTCTCTGTGTCCGGCTTGGCCTGTGAGGGGCTCTAGAGCCCCAGCAGGGTAGGGATCCCCAGGTCAGGTGGGCTGGGGCGGGGGGGGGGCGGTGCCACAGTCTGCCAGCCGGGCTCAGCTGCAGCCCCCCACGCCCTTGATGAGGTTGGCAGCCTCGGGGATCTGGCGGAAGAGGTTTCGCAGCGTGTCCAGCTCCTGGGTCAGCTGCTCCACACGACTGCGGAGGCGCTCGTTCTCTGCCATGTATTCCAGCACCTTCTGCTGCGTCTCCAGGATGCGCCTCTTGGCCTTGTCACGGCTCTTGCGCACGGCGATGTTGTTCCGCTCCCGGCGCAGCCGGTACTCCAGGCTGTCCTTGTTCACCGCCTTCTTGCCTTTGTGCGAGGGGCCAGCTGGGGATGGCGCCTTGAGGAGGGGGCTGCAGGGGGGTGCGGCGGCGGCCACAGGGGCCTGGAGGGAAAGGCACAAAGGGACGAGAGGTGAGGGCTGGCCAGGAGGCCAAGTGGAGGCCGGGCAGGAATCCCAGCAGCCCCAGCATGCTTGGCCTGCAAAGAGATACGGGACCCAGAGCCAGCTCGGGCCTCCCAGTAAGAGCAGCCGTTGCCCTGCCGCCTGCCGAGGGTCCCCTGCTCTGACCCAAACCACCTTTCATGTTCCCACACGGTCTGAGGACACCTTCCTTCAATCTCTCTGGAGTCTCTAGTCCTCTGATCGGCAGGCATTTTCTTTTCTAGAAGCAGGCAGCAGAGAAACGAGGAAGGGGCTGCTGGGCCCTGAGGTCTGGGCAGGTCAGCGGGCCACAGGGCTGCAGGACACCCTGGATCCCAGCCCCATGGTGGGGCTCAGGATGACAGTGAGCTGACAGTGAAGCAAAGAGGGGTCGTGGTGGGGTGGTGAGCACAGAGGGTTTGGGGGTGGCTGGGTCTCACAGAGCAGCACCAAACACGGACTCATTCGCGTAAGCAGGAGCCAGAGTCCCCCACCAGCACAGGCCTCCCTCCAGCCCCTGGGTGGCAGGCGCGAGTGTGGGCCTGCTCTTACCTTGAGGACGCGCAGGGGCTGGCTGGGCGCTGCCAGGGCGGGGGGCAGGTGCATGGCCGTCTGCCCGCAGTGTGCTACTTGGTACTGCAGGGCATTGTAGCCGCCACGGCCAGCCCCTCGGCTGCCCTCCGGCCCCCGGGGCTCCTCCTTCACGGCCACAGCCCTGGGGTCGTAGCTCCCTGGGCTGCTGTAGATGCCGGGCCCCAAGGCCTTCCTGTCAGGGCCGAAGGTATGTGGGGGGTAGGCGAAGGGCCGCGGGTCAGGCGGCAGGTAGTGGGGGAAGGCAGGGGTTCCAGGCCCCTTAAGGCCTCGGGCCTCAGGTGCCGGCTTCACAGCGAAGAGGTCGGAGAGGAGCTGTTCCTCCCCAGACTCGATGTAGGCAGAGAGGTCGATGGAGGCCTCATGCTCACACATGTCCCCCAGCTCCCCGGGCCCCGCTCGGCCCCCTGAGAACTCGAGTGGCTGCTGGCCAGCCCGGGGCTCACACTCGTAGTAGGTCCCGTGGGACATGGCCGGCCCGCCCCCCTCGGCTCCCCGCCCCTGCCGCCCTGCTCTTGGGGCACCCTCTGGGATGCTCTGCCTGCCCTCTCCCTATCTCCCCCTGCCCTAGATCTGCCCTAGATCTGCCCTCTCCGCTCTCCTCTGTCACCCACTCCTGCGTGGCCTCTCTCCTCCCTCTGCTGTTTCCTTTTCCTTCCTCTGTAGTCAATGCCTCTTTTCTCTTCCCTTTTTTCCCCCTCTCTCCCTGGGGTGACTCAGGGAGGGGCAGGGCGCACCCCGGAGGGAGGGATGCAGGGCTCAAAGAAATGGGGCCCCTGGTCTATTTAGCAGTTGGGAGCACTCTTTGGGTAGGGTCCAAGCCAGGATTCTGAGGTGCCTGGGAGCTGATGCTTCTGGGAATGCCTCCCCCCTCCCTCTTGAGTCCAAGGGATTCCAGAGTCCTCGCTGAGGGCAGCACCTCACTCTGAGTGTCCTCCTCCCTCCGACTTCCAAAAAGTTCTGTGCAGAATGAGGTGCCAAGTCAGAATGAACTGAGAAAACCCTGTTACAGCGCCGACCCCCAGCCCGATCAGAGCTCCTCCCTTGAAATGCCTCCCCCTCTGTCCCCCCGCAAGGCTGGGCTCCACCTACCCCCAGGGGCGGCCGGTTCCTTTTGTAGCCCCACCCCCAGGGCATTCTTTTGGGTGCAGGCCAGGGGGCGTTGTTTGAGGGGGTTATAGCGATAGGTTCGGGGACCAAGCCCTGCACTGGGTCCTGAGGTGCAGAGCACGTTCACTTGCTAGGTTTTTGTGCAATAGCCCAAACCCTCTCGTGCTTCTAGCCGTGGGTGGCCCCAGCAGCCTGGCACTGCTGCTGACTGCCAAGGCTCGACTGAGGCATCTGCTCAGGACGTGGGCCCCGTGCCCCAGGCCCAGGCAGGCCGCTGCCCCAGGAGACGCCAGCTGCCCTCCTCTGGTGGCTTCAGTGCTGTCTCTTCCAGCTGCCCTGCACTGCCGGAGCCCCAAGCTGGCACTCTGCCCCCTGCTCTGGTCCTGGGGCTCTGCCCTGTTTCCTGTGCCTCGGGGCCGCAGGGCTCAGGCACTCGCTGCAGCTCGGTTTGCTGTCTTTCCTTCTGCATGGCCGTTCTCTGACCTCGGTGCGTGTCTCTCGGGTCCACTTCCTCTTGTGAGGCTTGAGAAGCCTTCTCTTTTGTCATCACCTCTTCCTGGGACTGTTTCAGGGTCTCTGGGAGAAGCGCTTTGGGTCTCATGCTGGGCCCCCTTTCCCTTCCCTTTTCTTTTTCCTCTGGGAACTCCCCACTCTCTCCTGTTGGAGGAGCTGCTGTGGCTCTGTTTTTACCTTGAATTTCACCTATAGAATTTCACCTAGAGGTCCAGAAAAGGAAAGGACACAGAAATGTGTCTCTGTCTCTTTGATCACGGGCAAATGCTGGGAGCACACCATAGAGGCCAGAAGGTTTAATAAGTAGGGTACACCCAGGGCCAGGCCACAGTGGGGGCAAATGCAGAGCGGATAAGGGTGGCACTAAACGCTAAAATAAAGCATGCAGATGCAGACAGGGCTGCCTTCACGTCCCACTAGTTACCCCTCTCGTTAGTGTCTTCCTTCCTCCCTCACTCCCCACCACCCCACCAACCCCAGGAGCTTTCTGTTCAGTTTGAGGGGCTTCGCATGGGGAGATCTGTGTGCATCACGGAGACAGATCTCAGGGACCAGACGGGAAGGTTTCCATCTCATCTGTCTTTCAAAGGACCTTGTGTCAAACAGGTACCAGAGCTGAACTACTCCAGTTTGGCAGGAGTGCCTCTGTTGGCCACCAGGCGGCAATATTGGCCCGGAATTCGGGACTAGAGGGGCTGCTGTGGTCAGGCATCCGGTGGACGGCAGGGGGCAGCCTTCCACAGCCCTGGCAAGGGCAGGACCCTGCTGGGCCTCCAGAAGGAGGAAGGGGAATCATGGCGGGTTGGGGGCTTGCAGTGCAGTTACTGGGAGAGTGGGAAGGCCGAGAGGACTGGGGCCAGGGCCCTGTCTCAATGAGGAGAAATTCTAGTCCTCTCTGACTTTGAAGTCGTGGTGATGGTTAAGGCCTGGCATTTTCTGGCGTTATGCCTTTTTTTGGTGATTGAAACATTCACTTTTCCATGCTGACCGTTTCCCTGTGAGTGAAGTAGGAAAGGAAGCAAGACCGAGGGCATTTTATCTCCCACTTCTGAAGGAGGGAAACAAGACTGAAAGGCCGAACAGCCCAAGGTCAGGCAAGGATGCAGCATTGATCTTGGGGGAAGGGGCAGTGGGCTAGTTCTTGAAACCCCCATGCAAGAAGGGATAGAGAGAGGGGGAGCTGTGTGACTCAGAGAGCCCTGTTTGCCCTCAGTCAGCCACCGGGGTGG
This sequence comes from Ailuropoda melanoleuca, assembly GCF_002007445.2. Lineage (NCBI taxonomy): Eukaryota > Metazoa > Chordata > Mammalia > Carnivora > Ursidae > Ailuropoda > Ailuropoda melanoleuca. The sequence continues at coordinate 2,499,219 of NC_048237.1, forward strand.
GGGGAGGGGAAGACTGCGTCAGTAGTCAGTAGCGAGTGAACGGGGTGCTGGAGGAAGCAGGGTAGTGTGCAAATAGAGCCGGCAGGAAATGAGAAAGGCTGGGGCGTGGGGAGATAAGTGATCTCAGTCCCTTACCTCCCAGGCTGGTGGCTGACGTTGCTGGAGTACTGACATCACGTTTCCCAGTAACTGAGGGGTTTGGTGGGGGCGGGCGTCATTCTGGATGTCTGGGCAGGGGAAGAGGAGGGACTGGACAGGAGCAGGGGTGGGGAGGGCAGTGCCAGACAAGAGCTGGGGGATTCCTGGGTTCCCTGGAGTTGCTCAGGAGTGGAAAGGAGCCCTCCCTGGTCAGCACGCTCTTCTCCTCCTCGCTGCTACAATTGCTACCTGTCTGCATTAACCAAAACAACGCAGGCAGGCGTATTATCTCAGTGACTTTGGAACAGGCCTCAGTTCAAAGGTCACCTCCTTCACCGGTCCTTCCGACAGGGAGTCAGCCAAGCCTGGCCCCGCCGGGAAGTGCTAGAGAGACCGGGGCTTAAATCCTGCCTCTGTCACTTCCCAGTTTGGTGACTTCAGGCAAGTTATTTAATCTTACTTGTAAAATGGCGGTAGTACCTTCCACTCCGTTGGATTGTTTAATGACACTTTGAGTAAGAGCGTATAGAGATCTACTGGTCTCAGTAAATGTTGCCTTCCTCGCTTCCTTCCACCGCCTCCCGTTGCCTGTCTGGGTGTCCCAGGCAGACACACCATCTGCAGCTTCATCTGAGGCCTCAGTTTGACAGGCATTTTGGGGCACGTAAGTGCCAGGCCCTGCGCGGGCTCTGGGGATCTGGCAGATTCTGCGCCTGCCTACCACAGCTCGAGGCCCACCCGAGTGGTCAGTGAGCCGCGCCTATACGCCAGGAGCCCTCTTGCCTTCTTTCCCTCATAGACTATTTGCTCCTTGAGGGTAGGGTCAGATCCATTTTTTGGACCTCTTCAGCTGTGGTGACCATATTGCTTGAATTAAAATTAAGGAAAGGTGGCTTGTCAAGTACGAATATTTTTATGGAGACAACGGAACAAAGTATTTGGAATTTGTGCTGACTCGGAAAATTCAGGAAAAAGTTTGCTATTCTCACAGTACGTACCGAACTCCTTGGACACAGTGGATATAAGGTGTGTGTGTGACTGACTAACAAACGAATGCTTATGCAGCTATGATTTTGGTGACCCCCAAATTCCCTAAGGTCAGAGCATCTGAATTCCTACCATCAAAGTGACTGACAGGGTTAAGATAGGGGAAAGGCCCAGGTTAAACATAAATGCCTGTTGCTCTGGAGAAGACCCACATTTGGCCATTGACCAGGTTAAAAAGATCAGCACGTGTCACTTAAGGGGGGGACGGGGACTGGTCGTGGTGGTGGTGGTGGATAGGAACGAGTGTCTCCACAGAGCGAGAGGGGTTTGGGGAGGGCAGGACTTCCTGGAATGGGGCAACATGGAGAATACGCTGGCAGCCTATGGAAAGGAAAAGTTTATGTGTTGGGGAAGAGGGGGTTCAAAAGGGTGGATTTGAGACCTGGAGAACAGCCTCTTGCATAAGACTGGCCTCTGCCCGGTTTTGCCCTCCACTGGGGACAACCTTGGGCTGAGAGATTGAGGAACCTTTGAGATTAGGTTCAACCCTCTTTTTTTTTTTTTCTTTTCTTCAAAAGTGCTAAATAAGTTAAGTGACTTGCCCAAGGACACACAGCTGTTCAGTGGCTGCTGACCTGGAACTTAGAGCCAAGCATCTGTGCCCTGTGACTGCCGCGCCTCCAGCCTCAGTCTAGAAAAATGCCAGCCACAGTTGAGAAGTGTTGGGGCCCAGCCAGGACTGGGAGTGGAGGCATCTTGCCTGCCTGTGTCCTCACGTGTCCCAGATGGTGGAGGATGATGTCTTAACACCCCTCTCTCCCCTGCCCATGTCTGTCAGACATGCTGGCTCTGGAGTAATGGCGCCCCAGGACAGGCAGCTGGGAGGGCTGCCCACAAAGGAGGCATTCCAAGCAAGGACTGGATCTAATCCCATCAACTTCCTCCAGCAATTAACCCAAACCCCCCGGGGACAGGTCCCAACCGTACTGCTTCCTCTTTTGTCCTCACTCAAAAGCCTTCCTAGTCCTCTGACTAGACGCGGTTCTCTCACTCCGCTCAGTGCAGCTGAGGGGACCCCACCTCACCTCCTCGTCCCTCCTGTCAAGCCCCTTGGATCTGGCTGGCTGCTTTCCTAAGTCACCCTGGCATCTCTCCACAGGCTCAGCCCATCCCTTCCTTTCCCGTTTGGTGCCAGCTGTCCCAGTGCCAGAAGCCTTTGCTGACCAGACCTTGGAGAACCGCTCTGCCTTTGTTCCACCACTCAGCTTAGTGCTCACCGACCTTCCTGCCTGGGCGGTGCTGAGGTTCTTCCTAGCTAGTTTGCAGGCTCTCCATGCCGTGCACAGAGCAGGAACTTAATGAACACTTTGTGACTTCACTGAAGAAATGAGAAAGTTTTGGTTCAAAATGAGAGGTAGTTATCCCGCCGCCCCCCCCCCCCCCCCCCACCCGGCANAGATAGTTGTTTGAGTGTGCTGGCACCGGGTCCCTGGGACAGAGCAAAGGCCTTGGGGAATGCCATCCTGGAAGGAACCTGGCAACCAAAGACCTCCTGACGAAGATAGGAAATGCCTGGGGACTCTGTCTTAGAAGGTTATTGAAATATTACCACCACCAACTTCATTTCCATTTAAAATTTTATTACATCAAAAGAAAAAAAAAACCCTCCACAAAACAAACTCTAACCCTAAACCAACTCAAAGACAGAAAATTATTATCCAGGTATAACTAATGCCCTTCCCACCCCAAACAACCTTACATTAAAAAATCCAAAAGAAATAGAAATGCCAGCTTCAAAAACATTTATCCAAAAAGTAAGGCATTCACTTTACGAAACAATGAACAAACAAATAAACCCCAACAATTGAAGGAGGGATGGAGGTTGGAGGAATGAGAAGAGGGAACAGGAGGGTGGTCCCCTGACCCTCCAGGGGCCAGCCCCAGCCCACCTGGGGTCCACTCTGAAGGGACCGAAACTCAAACCAAACCTGACATCTCACCAATTGGTGGGGGNCTAACCCTAAACCAACTCAAAGACAGAAAATTATTATCCAGGTGTAACTAATGCCCTTCCCACCCCTTACATTAAAAAATCCAAAAGAAATAGAAATGCCAGCTTCAAAAACATTTATCCAAAAAGTAAGGCATTCACTTTACGAAACAATGAACAAACAAATAAACCCCAACAACTGAAGGAGGGATGGAGGTTGGAGGAATGAGAAGAGGGAACAGGAGGGTGGTCCCCTGACCCTCCAGGGGCCAGCCCCAGCCCACCTGGGGTCCACTCTGAAGGGACCGAAACTCAAACCAAACCTGACATCTCACCAATTGGTGGGGGTAAGGTAGGCCAGGCAGGAAGCTGGGAAAGCCAAGCAAGCCAGGAGGACTCCCCACGTATTCTAGTCTCAGCAGATGGTAGGGGGAGGTAGGAAAGGGGGCACTCCTGCTTTGGGATGAGAGGATCCCAGTCCTTAGCACAGCAAGTGTGGCAGGGGGGCTGCAAGGCCCAGGATAAAGACGGTGGCCTTCCTTTGGGGCGCAGGAAAAGGCAGCCTCTCCCCACAGGATGCCCAGAAGTCCACATGCCACAGAGACTGTGTCTCCAAAATGGGTTCCTTCTGCCACTGCCCTTTCATCCTGTCTCGGAGGCTGTCCAAAGACAGGGCAGTGGTGGGACCAGAAAGGGGGTGCCTGAGTTGGGGAAGGAGGAAGGAACTGGCCTTCAGAAGACACTCTCTCCCCAGTCTCCGAGGTTACGGGATGGGCACTTCTGGGGGGTGGGTGGGAAAGCACCCTCCATTCCAGGAAGGTTTTTCATACCAGGTCTGTCTGAGGGTTAGAAATCAGGGAGTATTTCTAGGTCCAGTTCTTGGATGGGAGGTGATTTCAGGCTGATTTGGCTTGGGTTTCGGGCCTGAAAGGCTTGGGGAGCCTACACACCGGTTGGTCCCAGAGCCAAGCCAGAGAAGAGGAAAAGGGCATGATGGGGGCGCCAGCAGTGCTGGCTCGTGGGGGTATGTTGGGGGCATAGCTACAGGGATCATGGAGTGACTGTGCGTTCTCTTTGGAGTGGGGAGGGAGGAGGAGCTAAGCAGCTTTGCCATTAGGAGAGAAATGTCCACTACATTGAAAACAAGACGACTTTCTGGCTTCAGGAAGCTTTGGCACCAAGTGGGGGTCAGGATGCAGGAGACCAGGGCAGGGCTGGGTTTCAGCAATTTGAGCCTTTCCCAATCTGTTCCACAGGCCTGGCTTGGGTTAGGGGGAGGGGGCAGTTCTCCTGCTCATTGGTCCTTAGCTCAGTAGGGAGGTGGTGTCCTGCCAGGAACCTTGCTCTGGACAGGGAGCCCAAGCTGGGGTGGGGGGAGGTACCCTGGGGAGGGGGAGAGGAGAGGGCAGAGGGAAGCATTTCTCTGATTTCTTGGGTCCCTAGTGAAGGGAGGGTGATACGGGTCTCTCCAGCTGACCTTTAAAGCTGACAGATTTGCTTGAGTCTGTCCCTCCCCAACTGACTCACTGTTGCTTCCGCTTCTCTGAGCAAGGCCTCCCTTGGGCTCAGGAATGGGGAGGGAAGGCAGCACTGAATTGGGCTCCTGAGGAGGCCAGTGATGGGGGGAGGGCCCTGAAGAAGACCCCAGCAGCTCCACTCTCCTCCCACTGCTTGGGGCAGCCCTGGTGAGGGTTTTGGACACAGGCCCTGGTGGCGGGAGGCTGGTTCTTTGGGTACAAATGTCAGTGTCTTTGTTTATAGTTCCTTACCACCCACACTCAGGTCCTGTCCCTGCTTGACAGAAGCAGAGGGGTGTGTGTGTGTGTGTGTGTTGGGGGGACCTGGGCAGGGAAGGAAAGCAAAAAGGGGGTGTAGGAGGAAGGAGCCAGCTGAGAGGGGACGGTGGTCCTCAGGGCTGGGGCTGCTCCGAGTCCTTGTCCTTGGAGGCAGTGGGCTGGTAGATGGGCTGCCGCTGCTCGTCTGTGTCCTCATTTACCTCCTCTTTCCCCGAGCCTGCTTCCATCTCGGGGTACACAACCACACACATCTTCTGGCTCACCAGGGTTAGCGACTCTACGGGAGGTCACACAGAACAGGTCAGCGCTGAGCGTCCCACCCACCTGGCCAAGCCGGCCATGACCCTGCTCCACTCCCCTGCCCCATGTGTTGCCTCAGCAGAGCCCCAGTGCCTTCAGGAGACTCCCATTCCAGGAGACATTCCAGGAGACAGCCACCTTGGTGCTTCCTTGGTCTCCGGGCAGCTCATCCGCTGGCTGCCCGTTCCCATCAAAGCCTTAGTCCCCCACCTTCCCTAAGCCTGGTGACCACCGGTTCCAGGCTCTCCCTTGGTCTCTACCCAGGGCAGCTCCTGCAGAATGCTGTCACGTTGCCTATTCTTCCAGGTCTAGGGTCTGTGTGCAAACCTTAGCTGTTCTCATCTCCTCAGAGGTCTCTGGGAAGGCACCCATCTTTCCTGCCTCATCTTCTTCTCCAGAGCTCTGTGCACCAGCCTAGGCCTCCTGGCCAGGAGACCTAACCCAGACGAGGAGATCCTCTAACCGCCCGGCATTTTTAACAACTCACCGATGAAGTTATTGACACACTTGGGCTTGTGTTGCCAGTAAACACCCAGGAAATAGACGGGCACTCCTGTCAGCATGATGGCCAGGCCAGTGCCACACACCACGGGCTCTGACCACAGGCTAAAGATCAGCAGGAAGGCCCAGAACAGCAAGTAGATGATGGGGAAGAGCAGGTTGATCTGTGGAGCAGAAGTGCTGTTAGCTGTGTGGACTGTGTGGCCCCCAGGATCAGGGCATCCTCCCTCTTCTCAACCCACAGAGAGGCACCTTCGAGGGCAAAGGCTGGGCTTCACTCGGTTCTGTGGCTCCCACACCCCAAGCCCTGATAGATCAAGTGCTATGTCAACAAATGTTGGTGAACTCGGGTAGTAGCATGGGAAGAGGAGGGGCGGACTAGGGAGGGAATGATCCTCATTGGCCATCTCTTTTCTCCTGGACAGAGGCAAACAAGGCCTTGTCATCCATGCTTCGGCCAGGGAAGTCCATGGGGAATGATAAGCTTGCTGGTATACTGGTATATATTTGCTGAGTTCCTAGAGTGGAGGAGAGGTGGAGAAAATGAGCGAGGGGCAAGAGCGAGGTGGCCTGGGTCTGTCAGACTCCTTGCCCCTTTCCTGGTTCTAGGTAGGGCCCTCATCTGGGCACCACGTGGCAAATGTCCATTCTTCCTGCCAGGATCAGTCTTAATGTGTTTCTCTCAAGCAATCTGAGAAGATAAGTCTGCCAAGATCTGAGAAGTCAGGAAACCTACCATACCATAAGGCAGTCTGGGGCCTTGATTTTATTCAGAAAGAAGCATCGGCTCTATGGGCTTGTTGGCCATCTTATTGGCCACAGATGGGAGTTCCCAGTAGAGATTTCTTCAAGACTCCAGATTCAGGGGCGCCTGGGTGGCTCAGTCGTTAAGCGTCTGCCTTCAGGTCAGGTCATGATCCCAGGATCCTGGGATCAAGTCCCACATCAGGCTCCCTGCTCAGCAGGAAGCCTGCTTTTCCCTCTCACACTCCCCCTGCTTGTGTTCCCTCTCTCGCTCTGTCAAATGGGTAAAATTAAAAAAAAAAAAAAGACCCTAGATTCAGCTGCCTTTCTCTTCCTTGTCATCTCTTCTCAGAGGGTATGCAACGGTTGGGGGAGGGATGGGTTATTCTACCCTGTCATCCCTCTAGCAAGCTTTTTAAGAGAGGTAGGGAAGTGGTGGTGGAAAGCAGATTTGGAGAGCTGGAATTCCTCAGCTGGAAGAATCTTCTGGAAGGATCTTGTCTCCTTTGTTTCCAGAATAGTATTGTTTAAATAGCTCAGGGCTGTACTCTATTCTGATTTGCAGGAGAACCCACAGCCTCTTGCATATTGTGTTCTGAGCAATCCCATTCATTGCCACCACACGTTATCTCTTGCAGCAATCAGTAGGTTCCCCAGGTACCCTACTACACCTAGGCACCCTACTACGTATAGGGCCATAGTAGTTTAAAAAGGGAGGCTCGTGGAGGGCTGTAGTGGACTGGGAAGCTTGAAGGAAGAGGAGGAACTTGGGGCCTATGTGGGGAATGGTTGTAATTTGGATAGGCAGATGGGAGAAGGAAACTCATTCTGGGATAGAGGCATAGCTCAAGTGAATGCAGCTACCTGGAAGGATGAGGAGGAGACTGGCCAGACCAGTGGGTTCAGGGAAATGTTGTGAGGTAAGGGAGACTTGAAAAAAATCAACCGGAGTTTATAAGACTCGTAGGAAACAAAGGAATGACCTGATTAAAGTATCATTTAATCTAACTTACTCTTCCAGCTGCAATTTGTTCTGGTCCTATATCCAGTGGAAAATGGAAATGGCTGCCCCATTCATACATGGTCCTTGCTTTCCAAAGGGTCTGTCTGCTACCATCATGGAGATGGCAGATCACATCTGTGGTCAGCAGCTGAGAACAAGGTGAGCTGCAGCTAGAACCAGTAGAGGAGGGGGAAGGGATCAAGGGGAGGTTCTCGCACCTTGATAGGGCGGGGGATGTCAGGCTTCTTCCAGCGAAGAACTATCTGTCCAGCAATTGTGACTCCATAGAAGAGGTAGTTGATGAAACCCACGTAGTTGATGAGCGTGTACATGTCGCTGGTGACCAGCATCAGCAGGGTTGAGAAGCACTGTGGGAAGTGGGAGCAGCTCATCAGTGGTCAGTAAGGATTTAGACACTGGAGGCGCTGTACAGGTCAGGGGACTGTTCCCCTGCCCCCAGCCGGACAGCGCCATCTTATGATGAATGTCTTAAAATGGAGACTTTACAGCCGCCCCTAGTCACCCTGGCCATTGCTAACAGCTTCATTGCCAGGACGTTCTTTCTTACTGCAGGGGTGATAATCAAAATATTTCACCACTGGTATGGCATGGGCCCTAACCGATCAGAATAGGTACTGGCTGTAAACGACTGGCTTGGCCGCACCAGCAGCACCACTCTACGTCTGCCCTGGTCTCATTTACACTTCCTCCCTGGTTGTAGGTCAAGCTAATTTAAGTGGGTATTTTGTTGTTGTTGTTGTTGTTGTTGTTTTTAATCTCTTAGGGAAGACTGTTAACTGCAGATTAAAGTTTTATTCTTGCCCTCACCCTCTTCTCCTGGCTGAGTCACCCACCCCTTTTTACTATCATAAACAGCTATAGAGCATTTTCTAGGTGGCAGGTGCTGTTCTTAATGTTCGACAAACACTAACTCATTTAACTCTCATAAATCCCCGTGAGGTTTTCTTCACAGAATCCACTTTACAGCTTCAAAATCAGCTCTGTGGCTCTCCTGGAACCATGTTCTGCCCCTCTGCTAATTTGTTAAGGCCAACGGAAGGTTCAGTTCTTGGAGCTCCAGGGTGGCTCAGCTGGTTGAGTGTTTGCCCTCAGCTCAGGTCCTGATCCCAGGGTCCCGGGATCGAGCCCCACATCAGGCTCCACATGAGGCTCTCTGCTCAGCGGGGACCCTGCTGCTTCCTCTCCCTCTGCCACTTCCCCTGCTTGGGCTCTCTCTCTGACTCTCAAATAAATAAATAAAATCTTAAATAATAAAACAAAGAAGGTTCAGTTCTTGTGTAAGATCTGATGGTGAAAGTAATCTAGAAGATTTTAATGGATGAATAAGCCAGATTTTGACTGTATTTGCCTTGCAGTCACCGTACTGCACCAATGGCTCAAACTGTAAATAAGTCTGTCTCACGGGAAGTACTAGGTGGTCTCCAGGCACCTTCCACAGCTAGGCCTTCATCCTGTATCTGAACATGCTGGGACTCCCCCTCATGTTGTACAATGAAGGCACTTGACTCCTGAGAGCTCTATTATCCTGATCTAACTGCTTTTCTGATGGACCAAAGTAATTTTCAATATTTTATTCGGGATCCAGAAAGAAAAAAAAAATAAAAGACTCAGTGGGGACAAGTCTTTGCTCTTTCTTTTTATCCCTCTAAAGGATTCTACTCTGGGCCATTCTACCCTCATTTCTTCCCTATCCCGTTTCCTTTTCTCCATTTTTCAGTTGCCAGTCTTCCTCTCTTTATGATTTGTCTTATTTAGTCTACCTGTAGCACTATTTGTTTCAGTGACGTTTCCTGAGAGAAAGGCAGAGCCTCCTGGGGCAAGAAGACTGATGGGGAGTGGTGGGGGTGTGTGAGATTGGCCAGGAGTGGGTGGGGGCCCAAGGCTGCAACCCTGCGGGCGACAGGTGCAGGGGAGAGCCAAGAAAGGAGATTTCCTTATGAGACTGTAGAGTCATGAGACAGTTGCTTCAGTCTGACCCACAAGGATGGGAAGGACCCAAAAGGAAGGTGTTTCAGGACTCAGGGTCTTTCTTTGTCATTTCTCTTGATGTTCACAAAGCCCATGTATACCATTCGCCACATTACCTAAGACCCAGTGAAACCTAGGAGCAGCCCAGGAGGGTGACAGGGGTGTGTGTGGGAAATGTGAACTCCCAGCTCAGAGCAAGTGCAAAGAGGGAGGCTGTGTGTAGGGCTGGCAGAAGGAGGGGCCCTTACTGTGAAGAGCAAGGCTGGGATTGGGGTGCAGCGCTTCACGTGGATCATGGCCAACACGCTGGGAAGGTGGCCCTCCCTGGCTCCAGCAAAGAACAGCCTGGTGGAGAGAAAAGCAGGTCAGCCTGGAATGGTGCAGAGAGCATCCAAGGATGTTCCCTGCCCAGCCCGGTCTTCCTCATCCAGGCCCGTCTTCTGCTCACACAGGAGCACTGCCCCCACCCCACCCAAGTACCCACCTTCCCATGCACACTCCAGCCCACCTGTCACAGGACCCATGTTCACAAGTGCAGGTGCAGGCAGGCCAGAGGCAGCCGGTGGATAACGGATGGATTCTGGGTGCCTGGAGACCCTAAGTATGGTCTGGGTGGCTTGGGGTTACTGATGACTGTGCCTCCACTTTGTGGGTCTCACAATGCCTTAATCCCTTTAAAAATGGGCCTCCCCCATCCTCAAGGGATACAGAGTCTCTGATACATGGGGACTGATCTGTCTGTCCATGGAAAGCCTTACACACATTGATACCCTAGTCAGGAGGTAGTTGCCACTGTGGGGACGGAGAATGGGTGGTGGACCAGATAGGGACATGGGGTAACTTGGGGGGGTATGTGGGAATGTTCTATATCTTGTTTTGGGTGGTGCTTACATCACTGTCTACAACTCTCAAAACTCATTAATCTGAACAATCTGTGGATTTTATTGTATAGTACGCACTGTATTGTATCATACCTAAAAATTTATATTCTTAAGCTACTTTCTCTATTCCCAAAGAAGCCATCCTAAGGAAATGAATATTGAGTTAGTGAAAGGTATGTACAAAAGATATTCTGATGATAAAAAACCCTAGAAACATCCTAAATGCCCAAAAGTCAGAGATTGATTAGATAAATTATAATGTATCTATAAGATGGGATATTTTACAGTCCTAATGTTTTGAAAAAAATTCTTTACATGAGAACATGTTCACAATACATGTCAAATGGTAAGAGCCAGATAGAAAACTGCATGATTCCATACAGTATGATTCTAATTAATTTAGAAATTATGGTCATGTAAAAACATACTAACTGGTTATCTCTGGGTGATGGGATTATGAGTAATTTAAATTTTCTTCCTTAGACTTTATTAAAAAATTTCATTTCTAAAATAGACAAGAAAGTTTTAATTGGAATAAAAATGATTTTTTTACTCTTTTTAAAAATTAAACCTTCTTTTGGAGATAATTGTAGACTCACATGCAGCTGGAAGAAATAATACAGAGAGATCCTAAGTATCTACTCTATTTCTACTGGTAACGTACTGCCTAACTATAGTATAATGTCATGACCAGGATACTGATGTTTAAAAGTTATTTTTAAACAGAGAAATTTTAACATTAAAGGGAACCCTTCTTCCCTTTTCCCAGAGAAAAGAATATTAAAAGCTGTTGGAAATCATTTACATATTAGTATGAATTAGACATCCTTTTCTCTTCTCTAGAATTTTATAGGGAGAAAGCAGCACCTGAGGGGTAGGAGAAAGGGGTGATGTAATGGGGACAGGAAGGCACAGAATCAGCATGCTGGCTGTTCTGAAAAAAAACCTGTCACTTACTTTGTAATTTGTGTGTAAGGGGGAGTGGAACCAACAGCAGCAGTTTGGCAGAAGTGTGGGAGTCCATTATGGCCCCAAGTACCCATGTGCATCACCATCAGCTGCCATCATCAACTACCTAGGCCACTGTCACTAGTTTCATGCAGCCACACAGCATCGTCCCTCTATGGTGTAGCCTCATGCACCCAGCTGAGCCCCGGGTGCTCTGCGGGCCTCATCATGCACATAGCCGGGGCCCCGCATTCACGTCCCTCCTCCACATGCAGCCAGGACCAAGTGTAATTGTCCAGGTCCAACAGCATTTGCAAGTGTCAAGTTCACAAGAGACAATCCTTGCCCGGCTAGCTGACAACGGAAGAGACAATGACATTAAGCATGACACACGCCCACGCACACTCCTATTTCTCAGGAAGGGTCAACCTCTCCATACACCAAACGCAAAAGAGTAAGAGAGAGAAGGAGGGAAGGAGGAAGAAGGAAAGAAGGAACTGGAAAGATGAGCAGAGGAGGCCTGGTGGGTGTGCTGTGCCTCTGAATCAGAGGCCCCGCACGCCAGGGCCGCCGTGTCCTGCATGCACACACAGCTATACCACATGCATGCAGACCGCTGCTTGGCCTGCCCGAGGGACAAACCCCACTCTAAAGCGACTGTAGCCAGTCACTTTCTTCCAATAGATCCCAGAGAGCCTCATGAGTCACTGCTCTTCCACCGCTCGCCCTTGGCTGGGGACTCCAGGTGGCCACTGCTCCTGTGTAACACGCACACGAGGTTGCTGTGGGTGAGTCTCATAGGGTCCTGGGGCACAGAGGACACCCACACTCCCTCTTTCTTGCCCTGGGTCCTGAAAACATGGCACTGCCTTGACATTTCATGAGAACTCCTCCCTGATGTGATGCGTGGCTTTGGAAGCAGCTGAACTCAGGGACTCCCTGCTTTTGCTGTATCTTTTAAGTAGGACGGTGCCCTGGGGGCAGGGGAACTTTCTAACACATGTGGGAAGATCCCTTGAACAACACCGATGGAAACAGTCCAGTGTCTGCTGGCCTCAACAGCCCATTCTGGACATAGCGAGAGGAGACCCTGAGGAGGGGCTGGATTCCTGGGAGTGTAGAGGCAGGAGCTAGGGATTCCTGGACCCACTTGAGCTTCTGGCTCCCCTGAGAGCTTGGGAGTTGGGGGCCTGGCTTTGGACAAATGCTCTCCTTCAGCTCTTCCCCACTTCTCTCACTTCATACCCTCTGCCCGAGTCTCCTGAGCGGCCACGAAAAGGCCGCCCATAGCCACTTGTCTGCTGAGCAGCGAGAAGGATCCATCCCACCTGCAGTCTGGTTCCAGAACTTCCATAAGAGGCCAGCCCAGAGGCCCCAGGCCTGTATCCCTCCTGGTCCCTTGTAGAGTGGGGTTCCTTTCAAGCCAGCATAGCCTGTTTTCAGGCAAGTAGCAAAGGGGCTCTGGGGCTGCCGCTGAGACACTGTCCTGCTGCCAATCACGGTGCCCAGACCTAGGACTGCGTCAGGCTGCCTGGGACCTCCGCCCTCTGCTCCTACTAAAATGAGGTGGGACAGGGCTCCTCGCCACTACATGTGAAGCCACACACATCGCAGGTGACCACGTGAGCAGCACACACCCCTCTGCGTCCAAGCTGACACACAAACGTCCCTTCGTGAGCAATCACCCCCTACGAGGTCACCACCCAGGTGCCCACACAGACCCCTGCTGACAGAGACAAGCCGCCCCCCCCCATATATACAGAGCAATATGCGCAGCAGAATGGCCCCTGGCCCAGGAAGGACTGGGACAACACTCACCGGGAAGAGGTAAAGAGAGACCCATTGACTCCTCCAAACGTGGACAGGGCAACGGAAATGGGCATGATCCAGGCCATGACCCCTAGGAGCTTCTCTCCAAAAGTCTGGGAGAGAAAACAAGGGGATGAGCAGAAGAGGCGAGGTTACAACCCTCCACTTGTACGTCACTGCTGGGAATGCTCCCTTCCATCGTTACCCTTGCTGAGTCTCTCCTGTTAGGGTCCTTGCAGGGAGGGTTGCATTCCCCGGCCCCTCCCGCACTGCACCACCACTTCCCTTCCCACGGTGATCACCACACAATGGGGTTTTAGTAAGCCTTTTGGGCTATTAACTGAAGGAGACAGTGCATGGTGGTAATAATAATAACAACAACAACAATGATGATGATGTGCTAACATTTGTTCTCCTTGTTTTATGGATGAGGAAACTAAGGCACAAAGCAATTAGGTAGCTTGCCTAAGATCACAAACCCAGAAAGTGGAGGGCCAGGACCAGAAGCCAGCTGTGGGAGTCCAGGCCTCACTTACATTATACACTAATGAGTCAGGCAGGTTGGGGTTCAAATCTTAGCCCAACAGTTTGCAGCTATGAAACCTTGAGCAAGGTCCTTAATTTTTGAGCCTCAGTTTTCCCATCTGTAAAATAGAAACGGTTCCTAATTCATAGGGTGAGAATTTCTAAGTTCATAGAAATAATGATAAGGGAAAAATGATAAGAACAGGCTACTATGTAGGCTGAGAAAGAAAAGGCGGTGAAGCTATAGTCTTCCTATACTGAAGGAATGTAAAAGGTCAAGGGACTAGCCTTTTCTATATTCTCTGAGCCTAGTACACACTCGATTTCTAGCATATTATGGAAGAGGAGTCACTTAGAATAAATGTCCTGTTGCGTTAGGCCAGTGGTCATGGAAAAAGGCTGCCCCAGAACACTGGAGGGCCTCTTTCCTTACAGTCTTCTGAGAGGAGACACGTGATGACAGTTTGGCAGGGTGGTGTTGGGGCTCGGGAGAAGCCAGGTCAGGGGACTGCATGGCTCCCAGGTCTTTCCTGCGTACCAAAGATCCCAGTGCCTTGGATCTGCATGATGTCTTTCCCCAAAGAGCACCGACCATTCCTACTTCCTAACTGTTTACTGGCACACACTTTTCCCTGATGAGGGAAGGAGTCAGGCTGCATGATTTCCAGAGGAAGAAACGAAGGCAGAGAGGAATGGCGTTGTCTTGTGCAAGACTATATCTTTCTGAGGAGGAAACTGCCTCCTTTATACAATCTTCACATTTAGAGTTTAAAGTACCCCAGATCAGGAGCTGGCAAACTTTTTCTGTAAAGGGTCATATAGTAAGTTATGTAGCTTTGTGGCCATACAGTCTGTGGCAACAAGTTGGTTCTGCCGTGGTCACTGTTCTAGGTACAACATGGCCATCAGTTTGCTCCTGGGCGCTTGAAGATATGGTTTCTGCCCTGAGAACTTGGGATGACTTCCAATTCTACAAATTCATGGATCAGGGAAAAGTGAGTGGGGTCAATCAGGCAAGTCTATGTCAACATTCCTGGTTTCAGGGACTGCGAGTTTGATTTCTTACCACAGCGACTGCGTTTGATGCCAGCAGCTCCTGGGGGGACATTGCAGTGACATAAGCGACATTGGCAAAGACATACACAAATGTGACCAGTGGGATGGAGATGAAGATGGCTCTGGGAAGGTTCCTGTAGAAGGAGAGGAGGTGAGAGGGGAAACGCCTGGCACCCGCCTCGTCACGGGGTTTGGGAAGTGCCTTGTCTTTCTGCTCCAAACTGACCTGGCAGCCTTTTGTGACACTCCCTCTCCCTGGGCGGTGGATTCTGTCTCAAAATGGGCAGGGCAATTTAGAGGAAATGAAACAGTGTAGGCTGGGAAGATGCTCCATACCTGTTGACCTCTTTCCTAACTGGAATCCCCATGATGCACCCCTCTCCCCAGCCTCAAGACACAAAGACCCTCCTGTCCTAAGGCAGGTGAGTCAGATGCCTAGAGGCCTGCCGGCACATTTCATCCTCTGAGACACTGGTGCTACCTCAGCGCTGTTTCAGCGCTTAATCTGCTCTGGGACAGTCAGGGGATCATTTTTCTCCTCCTGGCAGAGGGGATGGCAAATGGTTTAAGTTCCTGAGAAATAACTGTTTCTTCAGGATAGACTAGGTCATGGTCAGAACAGGGGCTGGAGGTGGAGAAGTGGCCAGTGCACACTTGGCCCTCTCTTCCCAGTAGCAGGTGCCGTGGCCTTTCAAGGGATTTGGGAAGAGCTGGGCTATTTCAACTCACTTGTAGGGATCAACAAGTTCCTCAGTCACGTAATTAAGAAAGTTCCAGCCTCCGTAGGCAAAGGAGCCCTGAAGGAAAGCCAGCGCGATGAGGCCGATGTCGGGTTCTTGGAAATTCTCAAATGCGTTCTTTGGTTCCAGCCAGAAATACTCTCCTGTGGACGCAAGGGGCAGGAGGCTGCTCAGAGAAAGGAGCCAGAGGCCTGGCGGCTCCAGCCTGCAGAGTCCTGTCTCAGCCCCTCCTGCAGTGATGATCCAGCTCTCGTCTTGTTTCAGTGAAACCCACACATTGGAGAAGTGGGACCAAAAAGAGCAGGGACTTAGAGATTAGGACTTCCCCGGAACCTGGGAACCAGGAGTCCAAATGCAGGCTCAGGTTCAAAGCACAGTTCTCAATGTTATTTTAAAAGGCAAATGTGGGGCGCCTGGGTGGCACAGCGGTTAAGCGTCTGCCTTCGGCTCAGGGCGTGATCCCGGCGTTATGGGATCGAGCCCCACATCAGGCTCCTCTGCTGTGAGCCTGCTTCTTCCTCTCCCACTCCCCCTGCTTGTGTTCCCTCTCTTGCTGGCTGTCTCTATCTCTATCAAATAAATAAATAAATAAATAAATAAATAAATAAATAAAATCTTAAAAAAAAAATAAAGTAAAAGGCAAATGTACTCAGAAGGAAAGGCCAGGGTAGGGTAGAGTAAATCAGGGGTGGTGGGCAGGGGTGGGGGTGGGGGGAGCTGGGATTTGGAGATGCAGGATTAGGGCCATTGGCAGTCTGTTGACCACCTTCCTGTATATCTAAGCTTATACATTTTCACAAAGAAAGCACGGAGAACAACAAACACTCAAACATAAGCTCCTATAACACCACAGTAGTTCAGGCTTGCTCTGCTTTCTGTGTCAATAACCTCCCGTCTCTTTCTAAGTTATCTGGTCTCTCTCCCTATGATATAGATTCCCTGAGGACAGGGTCCTTCGGCACAGAGCTTTTCCACTGCCTTCCCAACCCTTAGCACCGTGTCCTGCACACAAGTGGACCCTCAAGAAAGGTTGCCGGTGATGTTGTAATGGAACACAGCGCAACTACCCATATTTTACTTATTCATCAGTAATCTAGCATTTGGACATGATACAAGGAGATTAGATTGATCAGGAGAAAGCACTGGGGCCATAATAGGAGGGACTTATCTGAAAAGATAGCACAGTGGTTTCTTTCTTTTTTTTAGGGGAAATCATAAACACAGTCCCCACTACCACAAATTATGTAGTCCCATTTCTTATGTTTGGGGAAATCACAGGGGTCAGCACATCCATAGTGCAATGGATAAGCCTCGCCCTCGGAACACCACCTTCATGATCATGGTATCTCCCCTACCAGGTAGGTATACACAGTGATTTCTTTAAGTCTACACAACATAACCTGCTTAACACAACTGGTCAAAATAACAGCAGAACCTTAATTATGTTTCCTGGAATAAATATCCAGGCACCCCACATGGCCTTCAAGGTTTGTAGGCAGGTGGGAGGTCTCTCTGTTTGTCATCTGACTTTCTCCAGGAGGCAGTGACACTGGGCAGAGCCTAGTGGTGCCATGGTTCCCATGGAAACCAAATAGAAGACTCGACTTGGAAGGGACCAAATCCAGTGGGGAATGTTGGCAGGGGCCCCAGGAATGTTGAGCTCTCTCTTGTAGAGATTATGAGTAATTCTGAAATGTGTAAAAATCTCCTCTGTTCCCCATTTTAAGATAGGGACAACATACAATATAAGATGTAGGGAGCTTCCCTGGGGACGGGGCAAGAGGGTGACAGGAGTCCAGAGATCTGGGGGCTTCACCTAGCTGTGCCAGAGCCAGGAGGTCAGCATGGGAGCCCTGAACTCTGCAAACCAGGTGGTGCACGCTCAACTGCCAACCACCCCAGGAAAATGGTTTCTCTTCCCCTTTGTCAAGCAAGTGAAGAAGAAAAGTCATTCAAGGTCAGAATTGGGAAATCTCAGGGTGCACATGTCCAAAGACAGTGTGAGGGGGTGTGCACATGACAGGGGCAGAAAGTTGGGTGGGGCCCGGTTGTTCGGGTGATACTCACCTTTGCAGATCTGGACAATTCCCATGATGATGATTAGGGCCAGGGCCAGGAGCTTCCCAGCTGTGAAAATGTCTTGAACCCGGGTGGCCCACCGCACGCTGGCACAGTTGATCCATGTGAGCAGCACTGAAATGACAGACCCCCAAACATACCCTCAGGGCTCTAATGAGGCTGTAGGAGACCCTCTGCACAGAAGCAGAAACGCTCCTTGCTCCTGACAATGGGACTGTAATAGGCGAGCCAAATTTCTCTCAAGCCCAGCCCCAGTTTCCAGAAACTTTGGCTAGGTTAATGGGTTACAAATGGAGATTACATGCACAAATTAGAGCTTGGTCAGAGCATGTCCGGCCCAGGGCTGGAAGCCAGAAGTAGGCATGGAAGTGTAGGCACTGGCTTTGAGGAAAATCAGCAACTGACCAGGGTGCAAGTGTGGGCTTTGTTTCCAGGCCATTGTATGTTCAGGGGGATCCCTAAGCACCTGGTGGATCCTGAATGTCATCTTTCTCAGCCTGATCTTGGGGCAACAGTGGGTTAGGGGGAATCTTTTTTTTTTTTTTTTTTAACCTGTGGTGTAATTTACATAGAG
Source organism: Ailuropoda melanoleuca (assembly GCF_002007445.2). Taxonomy (NCBI): domain Eukaryota; kingdom Metazoa; phylum Chordata; class Mammalia; order Carnivora; family Ursidae; genus Ailuropoda; species Ailuropoda melanoleuca. The sequence goes on from NC_048237.1 coordinate 2,517,279, forward strand.
TAAAATTCGTTTTTCTAAGTGTACAGTTTGATGAGATCTGATAAACGTATTCAGTTATTTAATCACTTCCATACTCTTTTCTATGGAACATTTCCAACACTCCAAAAAGTTCTCTTTCCTGCACATTGAGCTCCTTTGAAGTCAGTCCCCTTCCCCTACCTCTGGCAACCACAAATTTGGTTTCTGTCCCTATAGTTTTGCCTTTTCCAAAATGTCACATGAACAGAATTATACAATATGTAGCCTTTTGTGTCTGGCTTCTTTCACTTTACATGATGCTTTTGAGATCCATTCATGTTGCTGTGTACATCAATAGCCTGGTCTTTTCGGAGGGGAGGGGGGTGGGGGAATGGGATAGGCTGGTGATGGGTAGTAAGGAGGGCACGTATTGCATGGTGCACGGGGTGTTGTATGCAACTGATGAATCATCGAACTTTGCATCAGAAACCAGGGATGTACTGTATGGTGGCTAACATAATATAATAAAAAAAGATTAAAAAAATAGTCTGGTTTTTTTATTGTCACGTAGTGCTCCATTTTATGTGTTGGTTTTCTACTCACTGGCTGATAGACATCTGGGTTGCTCCCAGTTTGGGGCTATTATGAATAAAGCTCCTATCAACACTTGCATAGAAGTCTTTAAGTGGACTGTAGATATCTTTGAGAAAGGTTTTCCTTTCTCTTGAGTAAATACCCAGGAGTGAGATTCTGAGTCATAAGGTAAATGTATAACTTTATTCTTTTTTTTTTTTTTTTTTTTAAGATTTTGTTATCTTTAAAAGTAATCTCTAGGGACACCTGGTGGCTCAGTTGGTTAAGCATCTGCCTTCAGCTCAGGGTCCTGGTATCAAGTCCCACATTGGGCTCCTTGCTTGGCAGGGAGCCTGCTTCTCCCTCTGCCTGCAGCTCCCCCTGCTTGTTCTCTCTCTCTCGGACAAATAAATAAAATCTTAAAAAAAAAAAAGTAATCTCTATATACAACGTGAGGCTTGAACTCATAGCTCCGAGATCAAAAGTCACATGCTCTACTGACTGAGCCAGCTAGGTGTCCCTAAATGTATATTCAGCTTTGTAAGAAACANAAGTAATCTCTATACACAACGTGAGGCTTGAACTCATAGCTCCGAGATCAAAAGTCACATGCTCTACTGACTGAGCCAGCTAGGTGTCCCTAAATGTATATTCAGCTTTGTAAGAAACAGCCAAACTGTTTTCCAAAGTGGTTATATTGGTTAAGTTTCTGCCTTCGGCTCAGGTCATGATCCTGGGGTCCTGGGATTGAGCCTGGGATCAGGCTCCCTACTCAGTTGGAAGCCTGCTTCTCCCTTTCCCTCTGCCCCTCCCCCCAGCTTATGCTCTCTCCTTCTCGCTCTCAAAAAAATAATCTTAAAAACAACAACAACAGCAACAACAACAACAAAAACCCCCACAAAGTGGCTATATCGTTTGCATTTACACCAGCAATGTAGGTGAGTTCCTGTTGCTCTGAATCCTTTCAGCATTTGGTATTATCCACTCCAAAAGCTTGGCTATGCTAATAGGTGTGTAGTGGCATCTCACTGTGGTTTCAGTTTGCATTTCCCTCATGACTGATGACGCTGAGCATGTTTTCATGTGCTTATTTGCCACCACCCCTCTATCTTCTTTGGTGGCACAGGGCCTTTTAACTCTGCCTCCTATTCTGGGAGTCGTAGGGCTCGCACAGAGATCCCAACAACATGGAACTACATGGAACTTCTAAGGGCCAGAGGAGAGTTCAGAGGCTGAATCCCTAGGAGGGAGGGACTCCATTTTTACAGCCACACTCCCCAACCGACCTAGGGAGCCTGTGCCGCAGGAATGGGACTCTCATCTTCCTGGTGCTTAGGAAGTCCTTGAGAACAAAGGGAAGAAGTTAAAGTCCTCGTTTCCCCTTCCTATGCAACAGTGACCAGGACGCCCCCACCCAGTCCTCCAAAGGTACAAGTCGCACGTAGAAACACCAGACTTTCTTCTCAAGCTCTGGCCAGGCTCTGACTTCACTTGAACAATTGATCAAATTATATTGATACTTGATCTCTAAACTGTGTTTTTACTTTACAAGTATTTTCTGACCTTACTTGAATCTGAGACCATTTGACACGGTAAAGACCTGACATTATTATCTATCTGTAACCTTTCTGCCCACACAATCTCTACCTGGCAAACTCCTTCTCATCTTTCAAGATTCAGCTCAAATGTCACCTGTTCTGTGAGTGTTTATTATTTTACTTATTCCTGACAATGTGGCTGCATTGCAGGTAAGATACACCAGCTGCATTTTATAGACAAGGAACAAAGTTTGTCCCTCCTCTCTTTTCTCAGACCACTTTGTTTATATTTAATTTTGGCATCTACTTCTTTGTATTATAATGATCTGTTTCTTTTTCTCTGTCTCCATGTAGACTACGAGGGCAGGGACTATGACTTTTCATGCTTTTAATCCCAGGGCATCACTAATGCCTGCAAATAGCAGGTGCTCCACAAATATTTAATACTTGGATACAGAAAATGCCCCAATACGTTAGCCCTGCAATCTCATCTCAGTCTACACATTGTAGAAAACGTAGCACAGTCTCCCCTGCTCCCCAGGAATCTCATCAAAAGGGGTCACGATCCACAGTTGGTTGCACAGAGCCAAAAGAGTGTCAGGAAACTTGACTTCAAGAGTAGAAACTCTTGACTCCTCATGAAGAAGCTGTTAATCCAAAATGGTGTCATATAAGGAGAACCAAAACATGTTGTCAGAGGAAGGATTTTAAGTGCCTGAACAGGGAGAACATCTTGTAAATACCTGAATGTTCCAGATGGACTGAGACATTCTGATAAACACACATTTGGTTTATCTTACTCAATTCAAAAAGGATTTCAGGATCACGTGCCTGGTGACCATCCAACCCGGATCACTCTAAGCAACAGGTCCTGTGATCTGTTTCTCCTCAGGGCCCTGAGGATTGCTAGGTACAGGGCTGGGCCCTCAGGTCCCAGAAGTTCAGGCAGACACAAGCAATGACTTAAGGATAAAGGAGACTGATTTATGAAAAGAAGATTAGGACACAAAACCCATGAGGCTCAGGGATAGGTAAGGATTACAGAATAAGGAACCAGCTTGTGATCCCAGAGAAGAAAATTATCCTCTATCAAGGGGAGGAGAGGGCACAGTGGGGAGGTGACAGGAAAGTACTTGGAGGGAAATAAGGAATGAGCAGGACATGTCACAGACATTCTTCCCCCAGCAGGTGGGGGGAATGTGGCCAGCTCCTGGTGGGCTGGGATAGAAAACACAAAGTCATCTATCTCCTTTAGGAGAGGGACCTTGTCAAGGCAGTCAAAAAGATTCCTTTAGTCAGCTCCAGAATATTCCCGGGGGATGGGAGATGTTTGAAGGAAGGGATAATTTGTCAAAAAAACTTACTGTGGGTGTCTTCTGTCCCACCTGACCTTATCTTCACAATTTCACAAGAACCCAGCCCTTGACTAATATTTAACCTTTTACCTTTACAGAGATCTTTCAGAAATAAAAAGAGAAATCCCGAGAATGGGGTGGGGAGACATTTTACCTGTGACACTAATCTCCTTAGAACAATGGCTGGAGGCCCTCACATCTGACCTTTATTCCTGCTGTTGGGTGATCACAGCATGTGACCGATGGGGAAAGAGGGCACTTTCAGTCTCCTGCTACCCCAGGACAGCTTCCCTCACAGCAGGCTGAAACCTGAGCCTCCAAACAGAGAGGAAAGGTCAGCGAGCGAAGGCGACACTGCCAGGTGCTTGCCAAGCCCCTGCTCTGTTCAGGCATCCTGTCTCTGCCTTCTGCTATCCAGAGCCCCTCTCTGTTAATGGCTATGGCCCCTCTCTCTTCTCAGCCAGATCCTGCATTCTGCATGCTTGAGAAAGTGACCTCAGGGAAGCCACATGTAGATGGGGACGGGTGGCCACTGCAGCTTGAAATGTGAGCGTTTTCATTCATCCGTCCATCCATCTATCCACCCGTCTGTCCGTCCAACCATCATCTACAAAGGGCCTACTGTGCTCGGTACTCGGGTAGGTGGGGGAGTTACAAGACACAAGTCCCTGTCCTCAGGAAGTTGAGAGCACAAGGTGGGGAAGATGGGTGAGCTAGAAGATGATCATACAACAATGTGGTGACAGCAGAGCTCTTCACGGAAGCCAGTGGGTGCCCCTAACTCAGCCCAAGGGATTCAGAGGTGTGTCCTATAGGAGGGGGAGACCCTAACCAAAAGGAGAATTTTATAATTTTGGCCCAGCTGGATAAAAGAAATAAGAAGACCTAAGACTCCATTCTTGTCCATTGTAATCCGGCTGTGGGGTGGTTGCTGCTTCTCCAGAGCTTATCTGTATTTCTTGGGCATTTTCTCCTCCTTCTCTTTTGTACCCTTTCTGTTTGCTGGGTTTAAAAAAAAGGTGAAAAGACTATCAAGACGATACTTCAAAAAGATGCTGAAGTCAGGGTTGGTTACTTAATCTGCCAAGTTGGAAAAGGTGACAAGGTGACACCTTAATGTCAAGGTGACGGGAGGGATACAAAAAACAGGCAGGCGGGAGCAGGGGACTCAGAACCCAGCAATCTTGTGAGCTGCTCAGAGCCCAGGGCCCAGGGCCTCTCAGCTGCTGAATAGAAGAGGTGGGCTCAGTGCTCCCTGCCTGTGGGAAAGCNTAAATTAAATTAAAAAAAAGGTGAAAAGACTATCAAGACGATACTTCAAAAAGATGCTGAAGTCAGGGTTGGTTACTTAATCTGCCAAGTTGGAAAAGGTGACAAGGTGACACCTTAATGTCAAGGTGACGGGAGGGATACAAAAAACAGGCAGGCGGGAGCAGGGGACTCAGAACCCAGCAATCTTGTGAGCTGCTCAGAGCCCAGGGCCCAGGGCCTCTCAGCTGCTGAATAGAAGAGGTGGGCTCAGTGCTCCCTGCCTGTGGGAAAGCTGAAAGACTGGCAGAGAGGGGCAGAGTCCTTCTCAGATCAATGACACTGCAGATCCTGTCACCAGCCTGGACAGAGGGTCTGAGTTAGAAAAAGAGACATGATATCAGAAACAGAGGTCAGAGAGGGAGAAAGAAAGATTTGAAGAAGCCAGGCAGTGGGCTTTGAAGATGGAAGAAGGGTCCAGGAGCCAAAGAATGTACGGGTCTCTAGAAGCTGGAAAAGGCAAGGAAATAACTGTCCCCAGAGCCTCCAGAAAGCAGGTGGCACACTCTGAAATAGCAAAACTTTTTTTTTTTTTAAAGATTTTATTTTTATTTATTCCACAGAGAGAGAGACAGCCAGCGAGAGAGGGAACACAAGCAGGGGGAGTGGGAAAGGAAGAAGCAGGCTCACAGCGGAGGAGCCTGATGTGGGACTCGATCCCATAACGCCGGGATCACGCCCTGAGCTGAAGGCAGAGGCTTAACTGCTGTGCCACCCAGGCGCCCCTGAAATAGCAAAACTTTTAAAGAGCAACCAGGCGACACACCCCGAGACCCCAAAGGAGTGCCTGTCCCCAGGCCTTGCAGGACACCAGTGGAGGGAAGTGGTGGGGCTCTCTAGAAGCAGACAGTGAAAGTGAGGTCACCCATGTGCTGACCTAGTTGGCAAATTTCTATACCACATGAGAACATCCCAAGTCTTCCATACACCCGGATCCTATAGCTGAAGCGTTACTGTCTCCTGTTCCTTCCCTTCCTGATTCTGTACAGTAGTAAACAGGCTCACCTTCCAATAACTCTAGCTGTGCTTTTCCTCTCAGAAAAATCTGGGGGAAAAGACACTCCTGAAATCCCTGCTTCATCCAATTCCAGGCTCTTGTCCAGTCTCCTCCATATTCTATATAACTTCAGGTCCACACATGCAACCCAGATATACATACAAATTGAGGCCCACGTTCCAAACTTCTTACGAGGTGAGTCTAGTGCTGGGAGGCTCACAGATATGATTCTTTTCTTCTCTGCCCCCATGGTTTTGCTGGGTCTCCTCATTTTACCGACCAGAGGCTATAATTACAGGCCATAAAGGAAGTCAAGATGGAAAGCCAAGTGATGAACTCAAGAGCCCTAAGACTGAGTTCCTTCCTCAAGTCAAAGGGTAGAGTGGCCACACTGTGCACTATCTTGCTTTTGGACAACACCAAAAGCACCCTGACAGAGCTCTGGGACTTTCCCAGGTGGAGTAACCCAATCCCCCAGGAGGTGAGGTAAGGTTAAAGACTACAAATTTTAGAAAGAATAGGAACAACATGTTTTGGGAACCTTTACATTAGACGAATATGTTATAGACTATAGGTAAAAGCAGCAATTTAAAATTAATCCCCCCAGTCCATTTTAAACAGAACATCAGTGACGCGCAAGCATAAAATAAATAAGTCTTCATTTAGAAAATTGTAAGCATAGATTAGAGAAGGAATTTGGGGCTGGTTTTAAGTGTCTGCAATCAGCTCAGGCCAGGTCTGTGTCTTCAGGTGCTCTGTTGCTTCTGGACAGAGGACCCTGGCCTCTTGCTGAACTGGGCTGGCAAAGGACCATTCTGTGCCTTCATCAGAGGACCAATGAACACCTTCCCACATGGATCCCAAAACGAATCTCATTCCTTTTGCCAAGCCAGCTTCTGCTTCGTGGACTACACCGTTCTGGTACGATGGGGTAAAAGCCAGAACGGGGCCATTTGGATAGGAGGCTGGACTGACTGTTGTAAGAACAGTGCTCAGAAGAATGAACCAGTTGGAGCTCTCCTTGTAGACAGCTCTCAGCACTGGAGGGAGATGCTTGAGGCCTGAGCTCTACTACCCAGAGGCACATTTCCAGCCTCATGAGCAATCAGAGCCAGGAATGACCCGGGAGGCACAGAACCTCATTTAATATGAGAATGGAGTAAGACCCCGGCAAATGTCCTCCTGCCCCCCAGTTCCTAGTTGTTTATTCTGCCACTACATCAGCCTTTCTTTTATCATGTACACATTATCTCACTTTCCCTCTGTCCATTCCCACATTCTTTCTCACCCGGCTCCTGTCAATGGTACCCATGGTCAGTGCTCAAGGGTCACCCTGAGTCAGTCACCTGAAGATACTAGCCAGTTTGCTTTCAGAACAGCAGGAAGCAAGATGCCAATGTGGCAAAAAGGGGAAGACTAAGATGGCTACCCCTGGGAGACCAAGAGAGTCATGTCCGTTGCTCCCAGAGCTTTAGAAAATTATTTCCCACTGGCAGACTTGACTCTCTGCCTTGTATTCCCTTCTCTGGCCCCTTGTTAATGTCACCACCACACAGTCTCTTAAATTCTGGGAACTTCTTTAGGATTTCGTGGTCTTGCTGGCTCACATCTTTCTCAGGAGTAGGCTGGAGGCAGCTTGGAAAGGTCTGTTTTCCTTTAGCATTTCCAGAACTAGTCCTCTCTGTCTTTTCAGATAAGAGAAAACCATCAATAGAAAGGGGGAAAATGCCCAGACTTGCCAAAGTCCATAAAGACAGGTAGTGAAGAAGGGAGGGAAAGAGTGAGCCTGAGAAACGACAGCGGGGAGGAAGGAAGAGGGGGAACAATACACATCGTTACGAGTGAGGGGAAAGAGATGGAGAGAAACAGCACAGAGAGACAAGGCCAGGACAGAAAAAAGAAAGATATAATGCACTAAGCAGACAGCTGCTGAAAAGTGAAGCTGTGACGCCACTTTGTAGAAATCAGAACATTCTGTTCCTCTCCAGAACTTCAAAATAAGCACCTTTCTGGGATGGAGCTCCCGGCCCTCTGAAACAGCCGTAAATTTCACCTGGGTTACGGGCCTGCCTGCCAGAAGCACTGGTATCTTAGTCTCACCTTTTGCTGGGGCACGCACTTCTCCTTCCGCCTTCCGCCACGCTCTGCCAGCTCCCCCTGACTCCCTCCCTCCAGATCTGGGACAAAAGGGGCAAAGTGACGCCCCTTAGACCAGCCCTCTGGTGTCCTGGTGCCCATGCTGGAGCGTCCCAGGAGCACCCAGCCCGTAGGAGGGGGTGTGGCAACACTGGGCTCTGTGATAGGCTGGATGGGGATCCTTGGCTACTTCTCCCCCTCCTGCTCTTGGAAGGATCTGGGCACGTGTTTCTAAATGTGGAAAGGCTGCTTCGGGTTGGCCTGCCTAACCTCAGCCGTTTCCAGATCTAGGAGGTTACCAGTGCTGGCTGCCAAAAGGCACTGATAGGCAAAGAAAACACGGAACCCCATTTGAGTTCTAACGCACACAACCCAAGGCTCTGATAAGGTTCCAAGTCTGCCCACATGGGCCAGCCTGAACTATCTTTCCTCCTCTGAGTCCTCAAAGAGACCTGGAGGGAAACACATATGAATGCAGAGACACAGCCAGCTTCCTAGAATCCTTCCTTACGCCCAGGGCGAGACATTTTTCACATGGGGTCAGGAGCTGCATTATAAAGTCTCAAGTTGTTGCCTACCTAACACAAAGGTTGTATTAGGATACATGTAAATAACTTGACTGATGAAAGACAAAAACATCAAAACAAAGCAATAGCAATAACACCAGAATGAATCAAATGAGCCCTTTCCTATAAACTAAGCTTTGATCCCAGCTTCTGTAGAGCCATAATGAGGCTGTGGAACAGATCTTGCTATTGTGTTACGGTAACATTTTGTCCTTCTCCAGCCCCTTTCATCTGGAAGCATTCTTCCAGCTAAGCTCCCACCCACACTGCCCCACCCCCTTCCCGGCTCTCTCTTCCCCTTCCTTCTTCCCCTGACCCCTCCGTGCCAGTTGCTAGACCTGGAGTTTCTGCTGAATCACCATCTGGTACTTAGTTTAGCCAAGAAAACCCTAACTCCCAGCTCAGCATTTTCCAAGAGCTGAGTATTTCTCTCTTCAGCATAAGCCAAACATGGCCTCTGAGCTGGGGGCAGTGCGGGGGGGGGGGGAATGGAAGGCAGCTGGAAAGCAGGGGAGACAGACCTAGTGCACCATGCCACCTCAGGGAGCTTACCTTTTAATCCTACTCACTGTTCCAGCACCAGCCTGAAAGATTCCTGTTATATCATGCCCTAATTCTCAGGGTAGATGCCACTCAGACACATTGCAAGGGGAATGGGGTGGGTTCTGCAGGGTCTGCACAGAGCTCAGGAAGGTGAGCCTGATTTTCCATTATCCTCAGCCTTGGAGGAGAGGGTGTGGGTCCTGGGAGGTCTGGCTGGTTCTTGGACTGGAAGACTTCTGGGCTCTGTTAGTGTCACCGACAAGTATAAACATGGACCCAGGCTGCAAAATTCCCAAGACTGGCTCAGTTATAACCCTATTCCAATGGCAGGTAGTGCCCAAACTCACTAAACTCTCAAAACAAATCTTCCCTCTCATCTTTCCCCCAAGACCCCTTTAACACTAGGCCTCACTTCCATCAATCTTGAGTTTTATGTTCTTGGGTGTGTGATATAAATTTGGGGTGTCACATTAACCCTTACAAGTTCACCAGACACAATTAATGGCTGAACTTCAGAAACCGCAGACTCTGACTTCTCTAGGAAAAACAAAGTGATCCTTGAGAATCAACAACAAAAGGATGGGGGAAAATTTAATCTTCTACTGGTTCCAGAAAGTTAGCGAGTTGTTTCCTTCCTGGTGGAAGCTGAACTACTAGAAAACTCTCTTTTAGGGAGCCTCAATCCCATTCATTATTCTCCCAAGTAGGGCTAGACACATTCCCAGGAACAAGCTCCTCATCCCCCAATTTCCAGAACTCTTTGAAAAGCAAACTCCAGTCTGAGAGTAAAAGTTGGAGGCCAGAAGAGACAGTGTGGAAAGCCAGGAAAGAGGAGATGATCTGGACCAGCAACTGAAGCATACTGAAACTAAAAACAAGACCCTGAGTTCTCAGGTAGCTGGTGGGACAAAGAGCCTGGCCTGAGAACAGCACTCAATTTAGACCAGTTGACAGCAGCATCCATCACCAGTGGATCTCTAGGAAGAAGACCTCCATAAAACTCTAGAATTCACTGTGATGTTTATAACTGTTTACTGTTAAAAATAAACTATAAAGCACTTACCGATGGTTTGTTTTTCTTAGAGCTCAAGATTGGGTTGCTCTTATGGAAATGTAAAATGAGGATAACAAAAACACCTTCACTCCCAGGGCTGTAGGCACGAGGACTACTCCAGAGGCCATATAGGGCAGGGAGGAGGTCAAATGGCACTGAAGAGAAGGTGTTCACTCTGCCATTACAGGCATGGAGGCCAAAAGCACATGGACTGCCTTCCCCAAGTCCCAGCACCAGATCTTGAGTATTGAGAGTGAATGGGAAGGGTTGTGAAGGCTGGGGGCCAACTCAACTGACTATGAACCACACCAATGACAAGGCATTAAAATATGATCCAGTGTTGTCCTCGATCTATTTCACCTGCATTCCAACACGAATGTGCCATCCTTGACTCCCTAATCATCCTAATCGCCAGGTCCTGCCATTTCTACCTTGTAAATGCCAAATACATCTATTTCTGTATATTCCCACAGCTCCATCCCCGGATTCACATCATTGTCATCCCTATCCTGGATATCTGTAACCACACTGTACCTGGTCTCCTTGTCTCTGAATTTATTCCCCTCTCCAATTCATGCTTTACCCTTGCAGCCATGAGTCTTCTAAATTGTAAATATGATCACGTCAATTCTCTGTTTGAAATCCTTTAATTGGGGCGCCTGGGTGGCTCAGTTGTTAAGTGTCTGCCTCCGGCTCAGGGTGTGATCCCAGGGTCCTGGGATCGAGCCCCACATGGGGCTCCATGCTCCGCTGGGAGCCTGCTTCTTCCTCTCCCACTCCCCCTGCTTGTGTTCCCTCTCTCGCTGGCTGTCTCTCTCCCTGTTAAATAAATAAAAAAAATCTTAAAAAAAAAAATGAAACCCTTTAATGCCTTCCCATTGCTCTTAGGGTAAAATCCAATCTCTCCAGCATTGCCCATAAAGCCCTTTCATGGCTGGATCTTCACTTCTATCTATATCTCCTACCTCCTAGTCTATGCTGTAGCTATACTGAACTACCTGGAGTTCCCCCAGGGGGCCATGTTCTTTCTTGTCCCCAGACATTGGCACATGTTAATTCAGGCTGTAACATTCTCCCTGCCCCATCCCATTCCATCTTCCTCTCCACGCTGGATACTGTCTGGCTATCTCCAACTAGTCTTTCCTCAACTTATATGTAATTTTCTCCAAGCTTTTCCTTAACTGCAGTCCCTACCCCCATTTCTGTTATATTTAGCTCTGTCTGGATATTGTCCTCTTGGGGGATTTACCACTTAGAACTGAAATTCCCTGTGTACTCGTCAGAATCATCCAGTGGAAGGTGGGTTCCTTAGTACAGGAACTACGTATCCTCATACCTAACACAGTTCCTGGAGCAGACACTCAGATATTTGATAATGATCGAATGATTCTGTATCCTGTGTGGCACCTAGGAGACTAGACTCAGTAGATGCTGATTAAGGCTTCATTTCCTGCTGCTGATGCAAATGAGAATGAGGGTTTTTTGGTTCACTGTGGTATCTCCTGTGCCCAAAACAGTATCTAGCACATCACGGGCACTTAATAAATGTTTGCTGAATGAACAAAGTGTTGAGATTCTCGTTTATATAATGCTTCCCAAGAGTCTCAACCCCTTTCTAAGCTGTACTACTCTAAAGCAGGCTTTGGAGCAGGAACCTGAGGGGGCCACCTTGAGGAAGACTTCCAACCAAAGACTTGCTAAGGACCCCCCCGGGCTTTGCGGGGGAAGTGGAAGGAAGAAACACAGAACACATTGTGACTGCTCATGGTAAATGCTAGAAAGTTGAGATGTTTCATTTTGATTTGTACTAGATAAACTAGACTGCTCTCTCTTAGTAGTCAATCACCATATCCAGCTGATTCTACTCTGAAATCTTGTTTTTGTCACCTTGTAACTTCTTTTTTATTTCAGGCCAGGACTTCTCGGGCCTGCACAAATGCTTAGCCTGCTAACTCATCTCACTGCTTTAAGTGTCATAGTCTTCTTTTCACTCAAATGTGAACCTAATCGTGTTACTCCTCTGCTCAAAATCCTCGGTGGTTCCCGAGTCTTGGATGAGGCCTACTCTCTCCTGTATGATATATGGGATCCTTCCAGATCTGGCTTCTGCTCACCTGTTCAGCCTCATCTCCTGTCACTCTCCTGGGCTTTCCACACAGAAGTACTTGCTTTTCTCCAACAGGTCATTTCTGTCTTGACGCCAGGTCTTGCTTGTGCCCTTTCCTCTACCTGGCTGTTCTATTTCATGCCTATCAAGAGCCACCTATTTACCTTGCAAGATTTAGCTCAATCTGGGAGCCTTCCCTAGCATTCCTCTCCCAACTTTGAAGCACCTTTCTCTGTGTTGCAAACACGTTTGTCATCACATTGTATTGTAATTATTTGTTTGCACACCAATCTCTTCATTAGCCTTTAATCTCTTCCCAGACTCTGTATAAATAATGCCTTATCTCCACTCAATGTAGGAGCTCAATCTGGCGATTAACTGATAAATTTGCAGTGTCTTTCTTTTTTCCTTGGGAAGCCACTTACAAAATAACTTTAGTCTTTATGAATGATAAAAATGAAAAATGGGGTTTTAGTCAAACTGACCACTCAATAAAAAATTAAGAGATTTTTCAATATGCAGTTGACCCTTGAACAACATGGGTTTGAACTGACCGGGTCTACTTATATGTGGACTTTCTACAGTGCAGTACTATGAAAGCGTTTTCTCTTCCTTATGATTTTCTTTTTTTTTTTTTTTAAAGATTTTATTTATTTATTTGAGAGAGAGAGACAGCCAGCGAGAGAGGGAACACAAGCAGGGGGAGTGGGAGAGGAAGAAGCAGGCTCATAGCGGAGGGGCCTGATGTGGGACTCGATCCCAGAACGCCGGGATCACGCCCTGAGCCGAAGGCAGATGCTTAACGACTGCGCCACCCAGGCGCCCCTCTTCCTTATGATTTTCTTAATAATACTTTTAGCTTACTTCATTGTAAGAATATGGTATATATAATACATACAACATATAAAATACGTGTTAACTGGCTGTTTATGTTCTTGTTAAGGCTTCCAGTATAGTAGGCTAAGAGTAGTTAAGTTTTGGGGGAGTCAAAAGTTGTATGTAGATTTTCAATAGTGCAGGGAGTCAGCGCCTCTAACTGCTGCATTATTCAAGGGTCAATTGTGTTTAGATTTTAAATGCTGGCTAGCTAGAAGATGTACAGAGAAGGAAGATGATTTGGATGTATGGGAATCAAATGTAGGTGGTCTATGTTTGTCTGGATTCATATATACGAGGATTATGAGACACCCAAAGAACTCTGGGGGCTAAGGAGGGCAAGAAGGCATTGCTGCTCAGGCATCTGAAGCAACAGGTTTAGGGCATGGTGATAAATTTGGGGCTAGAGAATGTGAAACCTCAAAGGAAAATGAACCGAGATTAAGGGACTTAGAAGTTAGGAAAGACTAGAACCCTCTGATGTCAAGGGATTAACCTGCAAGAGACTTGCAAAACAACACACAGGTTTATCGATCATGGCATCCTACATCAAGGACCTGAGAACTTTCCACAGAGGAATTGCAGAGCAACTCAGGGTTAAAAGTTATATATATAGTAAAATCCTTTCCCTTCGAAAGTGCTCAAAGGAGAAGAAAAAGGAGAAGGAGGAGAAAAAGAAGAAGGAAAAAAAGAAGAAAAAGGAGGAGGAGTAATCTGAAGCCCTAAAAAACCAGCCTTTTAGGAATCTTAGTAGAAAGATAGAAAACAAGATAAGAAGCATTCTTTTTTTTTTTTTTTTTTTTACTTGTGAAATGCATGCAGGGCACTCTTATCCCTTCAGGGAGAAAAGGAGAAGGAACTTCTTTAGTACCGGCATTCAGGGGAAAGAGGAGACTTGAATGACAAGAAAAAAATTCTACCTCAGATCTTGGACATGACCCCAGACCCCAAAGAGAGGAAGGAGGCCAGGAGATGCCTGAGTGAAAGGTGGCCCAGTCCCAAGGACAGGGAGACAAACATCCTGAAGGAAAACCCAGGGTAAGGGGGCAAGAAGCACAAATGGGGGACCCCAGAACACCGGACGCTCCGTCAGTTTCACTGGGACCACTGTGTTTACAACTAGAAACTCAGGAAGTAGCCAAAAGATATAGCTAAATGATAAAACAGTAAGCTGCAGAAATAACCTATCCATATGTATATGCCCAGACACACACATGGAGGGATGCATTTTCTTTAGAACTGGAAAGATACCCATCCACTGTTAGCACAGCTACTGGGCAGGGGAGAGGGGTGAAGATAAGGGGAAGCTTTCACAGTTGGCTCTCTTTATATATTACTTGAATATTTGACCTAACAATACAGTTATTTATTTACAAAGTAGTAAAAAGGGAAAGAAAGAAAAGAGAAACACTCCAAGCAAATCACAGAAGAAGGCACCAAAACCAAGTTTCAACACCTCCTATTCCCCTCTTTCCTCAGCCCCTCCTCCCACTAATATGCTTGCTCTGGAGAAGGGAGAAAGCTTTTCATTTAATTAAAATGTAAAATACATTCTTTTTTTACTGCCTGGAGGCTAGGGCTATTCTGCTGACTCAGCAGTGACTAATCAGCTTTGACCTACATAATAGAGTAACTCAAAGTGGCAGCTGCAGTTGCATAAGCAGGTCCCAATCTGCAGTTCCTTCTCCCTCCCCTCAAGGCTCCTTGCAGGCAAGCCAGTTCCAGCACGTTCTTTCCACCTCTCCACCCCATCTGGCTGTCCCACCACTATCTTTCATCCGATGTGTTCGGGCCCCACCACAGTACCAGACTTGACCTCATCTCCTCCCTCCCACAGCCAGCACCAGGCAGGGGCTTTGCCACATGGCTCTCCCTGCTGGGCTCCCCGCCCTGTCCTCCAGCATCCTCCATGACACACCAGTGACCTCTCCACAGAGGGTGGCCTTTCCCTTAAAACTTCTCATCCGACAGTGGGTCGAGCCTGTGCTCGGCATGCCAGAATGACACAGCAGAAAGCAGAGCTTCTGGCTTAAATACATTTAGAAAAGCCCAAGCTCTCCACTGGTTCTCTCAAAAATATAGCTGGACTGGGCCACTCTTGGCTCTTCTGCCAAAGAATACCAGGCCTATTTTCACACAGCCGGCTCGTCTGGCACCTGCTAAGAGGGCAGGGTGGCCGGAAAAAAAGGTAACAGCATTTAAAAACGGGAAGCAGCACCATCAAGCCTTCCTGACTGGCTCCTATTTCACTGGATACCTTTTCATTTGTTTTAAAGATTTTATTTATTTATCTGAGAGTCAGAGCGATAGAGCATGAGTGGGGGTGAGGGGATGGGGGGTAGCAAGGAGGGGCAGAGGGAGAGGGAGAAGCAGATTCCCGCTGAGCAGTGAGCCCGATGCGGGGCTCCATCCCAGGATCTGGGATCATGACCTGAGCCGAAGGCAGACGCTGAACTGACTGAGCCGCCCAGGCGCCCCTTCACCGGACACCTTAAGAGATAATTTGAGGGGCCTGTAAAAGTGGGTTCTAAAAAAAAAGTATTCAACAACCAGAAAAGAATCTTTCTTCGCACAGACACGAAGCAGCTGGGAGTATTTGGTGAGAAAATGTGAGCATGCGGCTACATCCGCACGTACACCCCTGCAGGGAGAGGGGTCGTGGGCCCCACATGGCCTTCACGTCTGGGGGGAAGGGGGTGGCACACGGGCTGAGGTGAGGAGCTGTTTTTCATTCCCTCCAAAAGGAATAAGGAGAAAGAAGTTTGGGTTTAGGAAGATTTTTCTCCTGAGGAAGGTGAAAAAGTACTTGAATACCTATCTCAAGGACACTGAAAAATTCCTGTCTCTGGAGGACAGGATTGACCAATGTTAAGTTTGAGATAATCTCCTTGCAGTTCTACTCAGGAGGCAGAGGACAAGCCAGATAAGCTTTACTGAACCTTAGATGGCAGGAATTTGGAGAGGAGAGGACTTTGTCATGTTGTCATCAAAGGTTCTAAATTCCTCCCTCACTTGGTGCTAGCAGTGTCAAGGTGAGAGGTGGGCTGTAGAGGGGACAGCATACAAACCCGTCTTTCTGCAGAGGCAGGAGACAGTCCTATCTCCTGTCCTGAGGGAACATCTATGGGGGTGTATTACTGTAGAGGGTCTTTGCACAGGGGTCACCTACCCTTGACAGGTTGGGGGAAGGCAAAGGAAGTTGTAGGGTCAGCGGTCCAGGGAACTCTACCCTATGGCCTGGTTTCTCTCCTTGGTGACCAGTCTCGGGGTTCTCAATTTCTCATTGGAGAGTAAGGGTGGCCTCTTGTCTGAGCCACTCCAGCAGTATCAGCAGGAAAAAGGAAGCCGAGTCTGCATGCACGAGACACTGAAATAGCAGTAGCCAGCACTTACAGGGTCCCCCTTCCCACCCACATTAACCTGGCTGATGGCAGAAACAGCAACTCTTCCTGCATTCCCACGCCCCTCCCCACATCCATCCCTCCCAGCTCTGGATCCAGCTAGCAAGCAAGGACTGAGTGACTACCCTCAGTGACCACCCTCAGTGACTACATGACCCTGTGCTAAGACCCTATGTTGTTTCATGCAATCCTTGCAACCATGACCTCCTGTGCAGGCAGGATTACAACCTGCATCTCACAGTGGGGTGGGGTGCAGAACTCTGCCAAGCCCTTGCCACAATTAGAAAGTGGTGCAGAGATACAGCCTCAGGCAACCTGGTTCTGGAGCCCACATTCCTTTGCCTCCAGGGCCATAAGCAGGTCTGACAGAGCGCAAGGAATACAGCCCAAACAAGTATCTTGGCCCCATAGCACCACCTGTCTGGATGGCAGGGGTCTATCCCAGAGCTGAATATCATTGCCAAAGAAGGCACACTTGCCAAGGAGACTACCCCTTGGATCCCAGCTGGCTGCCCTGTGAGATACTTTGAGGTGGGCAAGTGACCCCCCCCCCAACCAGCATGACAGAAGGAAAGAAGACCTGGGAAAGGGTGTGGCCTGGATGGTCATTGCTCTCAGCTAAGTGCATGTGTGTTGAAAGGTATGGTAGGGCAGGGATCATGTTAACTCCAAGAGTGGAGCCTTCGAAAAAAATCCAAATATTTACTTTAGAAATTAGTTTTGTGGGGGGCGCCTGGAGGGGTCAGTCGGTTAAGTGTCCAACTCCTGATTTCAGCTCAGGTCATGATCTCAGGGTCCTGGGATCCAGCCCCTTGTGGGGATCCCCGCTCAGCAGGGAGTCTACTTGTCTGCCCCTCCCCAACTAAAGAAATAAATCTAAAAAAAAAAAAAGAAATTAGTTTTTGGTTAAAAGATATAAAATACCCCAATCCACTGAGATCACTGAGAATTCCTAAAAATACAAGTTGCAGAACTTCTCTACAACAAATCTCTAACCTATTCCAGCTCACAGACATCCTTCCCCCTTCTCTGAATTTATACTGCAACTGACTTCTCACCACAGAACCTGTCTGTATAGTTTTTCTCCCCAGTTAGGCAGGAAACATATCAAGCGGGGTGGGGACCACAGACAATGCATTATTTTCTCCCAACTCACAACTTTACACTCTCCTCCCAAAGAGTTTTAAGACGTGAGCTGGCAGGTTGAGGTAGAGATGGAGGAAGCCAGAAAAATCTTCCCGCGAGCAGCAGGGAGCCTCCAGCACAGTGTACGCTGTATGTACATGCTGGAAAAAGAAGGAATCAGGAGGCCTGGGCTCCACTCAGAGCCTGCCACCTTGGGTATGTCACTTGCCTGGCTCCTTTCCTTATCTGCTCTAGAAAAGTGATAATACTGGCCCTGCTTACCTCATGGATTTGTCATGGGGTTCAGATCAGATAGAAGAGATGAAAGTGCTGTGTGTGATGTAAAGAGCCTTGCTGGTGAAAATTACTGTGCCTCTGAGTAGCTACCTACTCAGAGCATTTCTTCTTCTTCTTTTTTTTAACACCAGCTAATTATTCAGAATCAATTCATCCAAGCACCCATGTAGGAAAGTAGTGGGGGAAAAATAAAGGAGGGAAGGAAAGAAAAGAGGGAGAGGGAGGAGAATTGGAGAGATGGGACCGCCAGGAAGGCCAAAAGAGGCCATCCTGAGAGCAAGGCCCAGATGGCACTTACATAAGCAGATGGCAGCCAGGAATCGAAGGCCAGACTCTGGGGGGAAGCAGGTGGGGAAGAGCGGCTGCAGCACATAGTTGGAGAAGGTGAGGGCGATAACAGCCTGGTTGGTGGGGTAGATCACCAGCACCGCAATCCATAGCCTCAGGAACCTGAAGGGGGAACAGGACAGAACTTGACCCAAGACAGCTGCGGAGACCTCCACCCCCACCAACATGCATGGCAGGGATTCATGAGTCATGGGGGGAAGCCTGGGCATGTCACTGGGCAGCGTTAGGAGAGGTGGGTGGGCTAAAGGGGTGCGTTTGCTCTTTGTTTTCCGGGATGCTGAGGAGCCCAGCCCCTGCTCAACCAGACAGCCGGCCCTCCGCAATGACAATACAGTGGTTCGACGATGAGGGACGAAGTGTCTACTAGTATGACACACGTCTTGGCATTCCTTCTCTTTCTCCTCTCCTTTTACCATCTCTTCTCTATGCTCTGGCCCCCAACTTCCAGTGGTGGAAAATAAAATTGGCAACCCCAGAATTCTGACAGCCAGGACATGCTTAAGGTGTGGCCACTTCAGCAACTGCGAGGGGTGGCACTGAGTAGGGTTGTGAGGGGGAAGTGCCCTCCACATCCTTGGCCCCTTGGTGAGGTCTCAGCTACTCAGTAGCAGGGCCGCAGACGCTGAGGAAACTCAAGATCAGGGCCTGGCCCTGCAGGAAGGTATCATCCTTGGTCATGTGAGAAGAGGGTGCCCTGTTTCTTAGGTGGTCACTCTGATCTGTCAAGATAAGAGGGCTTTGTTTTGTGATATGTTTTCCCTGAGATTCTATGGTCAGAGTTGTCATAAAGTTCTGTTTGCTGTCACCCATAGAATCTTGCCCACTGAGATCAACAGAGAGGTCAAAAGTATAACCTGGTTCTTCTGCCACCCTCAGGAGAATCAAGGGGACATATAGCTACACTAACAACCTTGACAGGGAGGCAAAGAGGAATCCTATTCTCTAGCTCTCCTTGGCACACTGGAAACCACTGGCCTCAGCTTCTAGACCACCCAGGCCTCCACAGATCCTCTTACCCAGCCAGTCCTCCAAAGATGTCCTTGACGTAGGAGTAGTCACCTCCAGATTTGGGGATGGTGACACCAAGCTCAGCATAGCACAGGGCTCCCACGGCTGTGATGACACCAGTCACAATCCAGACAATGAGAGCGAGGCCCACAGAGCCGGCGTTTTCCAGCACACCTTTCGGCGAGACGAAGATTCCAGAGCCAATGATGTTCCCTGCATGAGGCACCAAGGTTGCCGGGGGAGACAGTGGAGTCAGCACAATTGACAGGACTGGCATTCACAGGAGCGGTCTCATCTCCAGTTTGATTCTAAAATGCCTTTGGAATGCATAAATCACCGCAGGCAGGTGTGTCTAGTAATAATTTACATGTCTCTTTTAGTCCTCAGGACACCCCTACAGAGTCAGATATCATTTCTCCCATTTTACAGAGGAGGAAACTGAGTCTTAGTGATACCAAGTGTATTGCCCGAGTCCACATGGAAGTAAGCGGTGGCTGGGGTATTGAACCTTAAGACCCTCTCACTGGGCTGTACCATGGTCCACCCGAGGTAACAAAGGTTTAAGACTAACTGGAAATGGCAGGACTGGAAAAGCAGGCTGTTCTCAGAGACAGTCTGCAGGGTAGAAAGCTTCAAAAGTAAGCCTCAGGGCAATATGTTTTGGGTAGACTGTGGTCATACCCCATGACTGGGGTTTTTTTTTTTTTTTTTTTAAAGATTTTATTTTATTTTTTCGACAGAGATAGAGACAGCCAGCGAGAGAGAGAACACAAGTAGGGGGACTGGGAGAGGAAGAGGCAGGCTCATAGCAGAAGAGCCTGATGTGGGGCTCGATCCCATAACGCCGGGATCACGCCCTGAGCCGAAGGCAGGCGCTCAACCGCTGTGCCACCCAGGCGCCCCCATGACTGGGGTTTTTTAAGACCTATGAACATCGACAGCACTCCTGGAGGCTGGCTTTCACCCCAGACAGGACAGCCCCACCCTTGATGAGGAACATGAAATAACCCTATAAAAACAAGTCCTAGTCCTACAATATGGTTTGTAGAAGTGCAATACGTGCAAAGCTTTAGCACTATATTCTCGAAAGGTCGTCCCCTCCATTGCTTCATGTGACTCTCACAACAACCTTACAAAGTATGGGAAGAGGAGGAAGAACAGGTATTTCTCTCTGTGTTCTGCAAAGAGGCTAAGATACAGAGGGGTTAAATGCTTTTTCCAAATTCCACAGCTACTGATGGGTAAAATTGGATCTAGAAGTCGGTCTCCTGATGCTTAACCCAGCGCACTTTCCACTAATCTATTTCTGCTTCTCTGTGCAAGAGGCTGGCTTTCTCCTGAGAGATGAGGCTGGCAGCAAGGACTGAATGGTTGGCTATTGGGACGGGTGTGTTGGGCAGGGGAGGAGTAAGACGGTGGGGGCAGCTCCTGACATGTTCCTTCCCAAGCTTTCCTCTACTGACTGTGATTCAAGGTGATGATCAGAGCACCCAGCTGTACTACGAAAAGTCTGAGGGAAGAAGCAGAGACTAAATGGATCCAGGTGGAAATGCAGAACGGGAGTATTATGAGGCCAGCTTGGTTTGACAGTGTTCTGAGGACATCTTAAATTCCCACCGCCTCTCTTAAGAGGTTTGGAGCCAGACCTGGGCTGAACAAGATGCAGGGTAGAGGATTTACACTCAACTTTCAAAATGACTTTCAGATCTCAACTTGCATAACTCAACCTCAAACCAGTCCTGAAACTTTTACTTCTAAATCAAAATTCAGTATTTAATCCCAGGCCATGCATCAGTTATTTCGGTCAAAGGGGACAAGAAGAGAATATTCACCTTCTAAAAGCAATACATTTTATTCCTCTGGGATACAGAATAAGCTTTTCACACTAAAAAAACTGCAGCGTGAGATAACGAACGGGAGAGGGAAGCGGTCTAGGCAGGAGGAAGAGCGGCAACCGTGAGACTAACATACAGGATCTGTAGCTGGATGCAGCTGGAAAGGAAGCACATTTGTCTCTAACTTGACTTCCTTCTATGCAGGTAGTCTATCCCAACAGAACTGGGCTGCATATAGAGATGATAAAGGAAGAAACAATCCCTCATGTTCAACTTTGTGATCTAAACATAAGGCAAAGAGAGAGAGAAAAATGAGATTCTGGGTCCCACCAGCTCTTAAAGGTTTTTCCTTTTCTTGTACATTAAATGTCCTATGATAGGAACAAGAAGACGTATTTCAGCCACCCTCTTTCCTCCACCAGTCTCCATGTGTGCTTTGCATGAAGGTTGGGCTACTGGAGACTACGAGGCCTTCTGGTGGTGTGCCAGGACTCAGGACACAGTTACCCTGGCAGGTGACCCTTAACCTGCCAAGCGACATGTGCTGCTGTCCTCTGGAAGATACCAAGTGCCAGAAGCTGAGAACTGGAGACGAGGTTGCTAACAGTGCAAAAGGTGATAATAAACTCCTTGTCTAGCAGGAATTTATCAGAAGAGTAATTTGTAGGGCATTTCAAAGGCAGCCACAGAGAAAGTAACACACCTAGATTATAAAACTAGTTCAAGGGGTTAGAAAAACGATCAATATAGGAGAAAAACAAGGTTTGACTTTGGTCTGCAAGGTACTGAAAAGGGAGGTGGTGGGGAAACAGCTAGGTGTTTCTCAGAGCCAGGAACGGCTGTCACAGGGAGGAAGTAGGGGTGAATGTTATTGAAGAGATCCTGTCTTCCCAGGAATGAAGTGTCCGTGTTCCACTAAGGATTCTTGGAAAACAAATACCACAGTGGGGATCAAGAAGCACTTCTGTTCTCCAGCTTTTGTTCTGGCATTTCCAGAGTGTGTGCTCCTTTCCTCACTGCAGGTGGAGGCAGCCGCTGGAAGATGGGATGTGCAACACCAACAACCATTTGCAGGGTCTGATCACTTACTGCCTCCCCTTATTCTCCATAATATGTCCTTCCATGGAGCTGCTGGAGTGATGGTGAGGTTTGTAATAGGCTGACACTGGGACAAGAATCTTCATTTTATAAAAATTGGTTACTACCCCTCGCCCTGCAATCTTAATTTTGACCAAACTAAAGTTACAAAGATTAAATATATATATGTATTATCCTAGCCAAAACAAGAGGGCTACAGAACAGGAAGGAGAGGACTGTCTCTCTCTGATTCTAGGAAGCTGCTACCTAGAAAACCAGAATCAGATAACATTTCCTCCACCTTAGTGGACTCTGGAGCTTCTGCTGGGGGAGGAATGTCACACATAGCCGAAAGAACATTCACATTACATTTACTCGAAAGTAATGCCTACTATCTATAATCTTAGTGTGATTATTTGATTACTATTTCTCTCTCCCACTGGACTTACAAGATTCATGACAGCAGGGACTCTATTGCTTCCCTTCACCTGTAAAGTGTCACACAGTAGACACTCTATAAATGTTTACTGAATGAATGATGTCAGACATCGAACTAGAGCTTATCTCCACAGAGCAATATAAGTGTTTCTTTGGAATCTCCAAATCCTGTGAAGTATGTCAAGTATGTATTGTAGGCAAATGAATAAAGCAACCCATTTATTTCACTGCTGAAGAGAGTAATCTGGTTACTATTACCATCTCCAATTTTTTTTTAAGATTTTATTTATTTGAGAGAGACAGAATATGAGTGGGGGGTGGGGAGGAGGAGCAGAGGGACAAGCAGACTCCCCAGGGAGCGGGGAGCCCAATGAGGGGCTCGATCCCAGGACTCTGAGATCATGACCTGAGCCAAAGTCAGATACTTAACCGACTGAGCCACTCAGGCGCCCCTATCATCACCAATTTATAGGGGAAGAAAATAGGACAACTATTATTTCAATTTTCCAAATGTGAAAAAATGAGGGAGGTATTACTATCCCTATTTTATGGATGAAGAAACTGAGACACAGAGAGGTAGTTATTTGCCTAAACCACAGAGTAAGTTAGTAGTAACTGATTAGAACCTAAATCTTTTGTTGTAGACTCAAGCTTTTCCCAGGGAATAGTCAGTTTTACTAAGATGATGCTTATGGTGAGAAGATGCTTATTACGGAACTGCAACACAGATCTGATTCCTTCCTTCTGCCACACCACCTTCAATGGTGATTTACAAAGTGCTCACAATTGTTACTTTATTTGATTCTTGGAACTACTTTCTTAGGGGCATAGGGTGGGTGTTATCATTCCTATTTACCTTCACTAAGACTGAGTTTTAGAGAAGTGAGGAGACTTGACCAAAGCCACATACTGCATAGGCACCAAGTCCTTGGACTCCCGGCCTGGGTTTCCTCCATTACTCACATGGCCTCTCCTCTAGAAATTGCACAACAGGACTTTTACACTTGGACCCTGTCCAAATGAGGTTTTTCTGGAGTGGCTTTGAAAAAGGAGAAGTAGGAAAGGTCTTTTCTATCTTGACTATGAAACTTTCTTGAGAGGCTGGAAGAAAGTTGGTTACTGTGGGGATGTTTTTCTCCATTGTTTTACTCTTAGACTTCTTGTCTATAAAACTATTCAAGAATGAGATGCCCATCCATCTGGAATAGCCAAGGTTTCAATCCTCCCTCTCAGCCACCCCAATTAGTAAAATAATCATCTTATCACATAGATCTTTAGTAATAAAGGGGTCCTAGGATGCCTGGACAATGAGGCCCAGCTTGGCGTCTTCTGTCAAAGAAAAGCCAAGGAAACCACTCCATTAAGAAAGGGGCCAAGTTGTATCTGTGGGCAAGTCCTCACAAGAAAAATGTTGGAATTAAGAAAATCCATGTTTGCCATGAATAACCACTGACTTCCCCACTTGTGGGCCAATACCCATGTGACTGTTATTAAGGCCTTACTCACATCCAGGCTTGTCCACACTAGAATGCTGTAGGCATCAAAGAATTTCCTAGGGCATGGATTTACAGACTTCTAATGCCCAACAGACCCTCTGATACAAAAGGTTTTGGCCTTCTTTAATAACTAATGCTAATCTTAGAGTCTAGTCAGAGCTCCTCCTGGGATTTGGAGGTTCTGTCCATTTCCGTGATGTTTAGAGAAAAGAAAGGTGAACTTTCTTTTTTTTCCTTTTTTTTTTTTTTAAGATTTTATTTATTTATTTGAAAGAGAGAGAGCATGAGTGGCAGTGGGGAGGGGCAGAGGGAGAGGGATAAATAGACTTTCCACTGACCAGGGAGCCCAACTTGGGGCTCAATCCCAGGACCCTGGGATCAGGACCTGAGCAAAAGGCAGACTCTTAACGAGCTGAGCCACCCAGGTGTCACTAAGGTCAACTTTCTTTATACTTCTTCCTTAAAGTGGCCAAGAAGATCTCAAGATTTTCAGGACTGGGGAAAGGATGGAAGCAGGGTCTGGTATGTTGGGGGCTTTGATTCTCACGGCAGGAAGCTCACCACGCATCTTACCCTGTATACACTTTCCCATCAGGACTGTACAAATAGCTACATCAGAGTGACAGCAGGTTAAGCTCTGACACATGCCCTTTGGAGTTGCCATCCTGAGCAGAACAGAGACGTGGAAGGTGCTGCAGGACTCCACTGTTTTGGATTCCTTACTGAAAACTGAAGAGGGCACTAGGCTCAGAGTTGGGGGAGCCATTGATTCCTTGCTTTGCCACCCACAAGCCGTGTGACCTGAATTTTTCTGACAGTCCCTTCCTTCACCTGCTGAATGGAATAATTGTTCCTGCCCTGATGACCACACAGGGTTGTTGTGGGGATCACGGGAGGTCACATACGTGTGGGAACACTTTCTAATCTATGAAATGCTAGCAAATATAAGGAACTGCTAGACTTTACAGCAGTAAGAATAGAGTCCATCTCTGGAGGAAGAAGAACAGAAGCTTGGCTCCAAAACAGCACTGCAGAGCCAGGACCATGAAGCATTCTCTGAGTCATTTGTCTGCTTGCCTAGGTATAATTTTTAGATGCTGCAGGTGGGCGGCCAGCAGGTAATTGCATCTCAAAAAGTATTTATTGAGCACCCACTCTGTACATGCTTGCTTTAAAAGGTCATCGGGAAGCACTTGTTCACACATGGACTCTAAATGAAGTAGATGGAGCCAACCACCACCCACCAGCCCCTGAAAGGCAGGCATCCTGGCCTGAGGGGCTACAAGCGCTGAGTCCTCACATAAATCCATTAAAGATTCACATCTGGCCTCCGGCATCTCGCTGTCTTGTTGGGGAACCAGGCACCAGTAGAGACAGGTTTTGTCCATCTCAGTTGTTCTCAGCCAGTGGCAGTTTTGTACCATTTCCCCCAGCCCCAGGGGACAGTTGGCAATGACTGCAGACACTCTCATTGTTACAACAGGAGGAGGGGTATTACTGGCATCTAGTGGAGGCCAGGGCTGCTGCTAAACACCCTTCAACACCCGGGACAGCCCCCCCAACAACCAAGTATCTGCCCATATGGTGACAGCACTAACACCGAGAAACACGGTTCCAACCTCAAGCCTCACTGTCATCATCTGGCTAATCCCTAAAGTCCCTTTCAGAAGGGAACTTCGATGACTTTTTAAAAAGATTTTATTTATTTATTTATTTGTGTGTGAGAGAGAGAGAACACAAGCTGGGGGACCAGCAGGCAGAGGGAGATTCACCCCGCTGAGCAAGGAGCTCAATGTGGGACTTAATCCCAGGACCCTGCGATCACCACCTGAGCTGAAGGCAGACACTTAATCGACTGAGCCACCCAGGTGCCCCAAGAATAACTCATTTTTTAAAAGATTTGTTTAGGGATGCCTGGGTGGCTCAGTTGGTTAAGCATCTCCCTTTGGCTCAGGTCATGATCCCAGGGTTCTGGGATCGAGTCCTGCATTGGGCTCCCTGCTCAGTAGGGAGCCTGCTTCTCCCTCTGCGTGCTGCTCCCCCCGCTTGTGCTCTCTCTCTTTCCCTCTATGACAAATAAATAAAGTATTTAAAAGATTTGTTGGGGCGCCTGGGTGGCACAGCGGTTAAGCGTCTGCCTTCGGCTCAGGGCGTGATCCC
>NC_048237.1:2543574-2639336 GCF_002007445.2 Ailuropoda melanoleuca
CAGGATCACGCCCTGAGCCGAAGGCAGACGCTTAACCGCTGTGCCACCCAGGCGCCCCTGTTGTTGTTTTTCTAAATAAGATGAGCTATTTGGTTCCGTTTCTTGGACACAATTTTTTACCTGCTGGGTTCCTACTGTCTTCCCCCAACCCCAAGAGTCTGCTGGTCACTCGCTCTGCACAGCTCTGCTCTTTGGGAGAACATATTATGGCCCTGCCAGTGGCAGGCTCAACCAGATTGCTCCTTGAGCTCCGTGGTTCCTGGAGGCAGGAAGCATGCAACAGGATCCCTGTCCCCAGCTGCCTGGAGTTACATGCTGTGGAGCATTTTGGTTAAGCCCAGTGGCTTCAGAGTTCAATGACCTGAGGGGAATCCTGGCTCTGTCACTGTCCACTTATTCATTCAAACCCTTCCGGTCTATAACTGTACTAACTACATGAAATCAGGAGAGAATATTTATAAAGCACTGATCAGGTACCATTATCAGTGCACAGTAGTGCTCAGTAAATGGTAGCTACTTATTTTTAAGATTACACTGCTGGGAATAGCCTTTCTCTATTCACCAAGATGTGTTTGTTTTGACAAGCCTCCTACTTGGCTTCTGTCTCAGAGTTTTCTCTGAGAACAATGAGTTTTAAACACGTTTTTATCTTGAATGAACCAAATCCTAATCCCTCCACGTTTTTAAAAAAAGTTGAAGTACAAACTCAAGAAGCAATTGTCACACTCCATCCCTCTGGTTAACACCCAATAGACATTTTGGGGACTAGAAAGCTAATAAACATCATACTAGAGACTAAAATGTAAAATCTAGGTGGAATCATGGTGGAAAACATGTGGGTCTGAAAATCTTTTGGACTTGAAAAATGTCCAAATCAGCCCAGTGCCCCTGTAGTATGGTCATACAGATAGCTACACTTCTTTGTTGACAAATACCCTTTAAAAAAAAAGTCGGGGTGCCTGGGTGGCTCAGTTGGTTAAGTGTCTGCTTTCTGCTCAGGTCATGATTCCAGGGTCCTGGAATCGAGCCCCACAGCATTGGGGTCCCTGCTCCGCGGGTAGCCTGCTTCTCCCTCTCCCTCCACCTGCCGCTCCCCCTGCTTGTGCTCTCTCTGTCAAATAAATAAATAAAACGAAATAAAGTTTTTCCTCCAACCTTTTCAGTATCAGATATGTATGGTCTTTCCTGACTCCGATGTCAGGTTCTGGTCCTCCATGGCCCACTCCCCCACCACACAATATATGCTGGCTTTATTCCTTTCTCTCTTGGTTGCCAGTTAGAAACTAGCAATGGCTAAGAGCTTTGGCTCTGGAGTTAGGCCATCTCAGTAATCAGTTGTGTGACCATGGGCAAATTATTTGCCAGCTCTGTGACTCAATTCCCCATGTTTAAAAATAGAGATAATTATGATATCTACTTCCGGGGGATTGTGGTCAGGATTAAATAAGGTAATATACATAAAAAGTTCATAGCACAAGAACTGGCATTTACTAAGAGCTCAAAGAATACTATTTTTTTATTTTTATTTTTTAAGATTTTATTTTTAAGGAATCTCTATACCCAGTGGGGCTTGAACTCACCACCCTGAGATCAAGAGTCACATGCCCCAACCATTGAGCCAGCCAGGTGTCCCAATACATACTATTAAAAAAAAAAAATTTCTCGGGGCGCCTGGGTGGCACAGTGGTTAAGCGTCTGCCTTCGGCTCAGGGTGTGATCCCAGCATTATGGGATCGAGCCCCACATCAGGCTCCTCCACTATGAGCCTGCTTCTTCCTCTCCCACTCCCCCTGCTTGTGTTCCCTCTCTCGCTGGCTGTCTCTATCTCTGTCAAATAAATAAATAAATAAATATGTAAAAAAAAATTTAAAAAAATCTTGTTAGTGGGAAAGAGTGGTCTAATAGCTAGATCTGCATTCAGTATTGTTCTGCAGCAAGTATACCAAGTCCGTTCATAAATACACATTGTGCTAAACACAAAATGGTCTGACATATTAAAAATATTTTTTCTTTAGGCTCTGCAGCCTGCCTGGTGCCTCCAAACCTGAATTCTGGGTATATACCTAAATATGTAACTGGTATAAAGTGACCTAAACAGCCAGGAACTCTGTGGGCACCCCTACCATGCTGGGGAAAACTCTGGTCCATAAAGGAAAGGTGTGCATGTGGGAGAGTTAATAGGAGGATGGTCTGTGCTGACCAGATTCTGTAGTAGCTGAATCAACCTCAGGCTGCCCCCCAAGTCTTACTGCAATCGTACCAGGAAGGTGGCCTTCTACTCCTAGCTGAATGCTCAGCTCCCCTTTACACTGGGACACTTCTTCGCTGGGAACACACCACTAACTTCATCTGTAAAAACAAATAAGGACCTCTGCCCAGGGCTAAAGGAAAGCATGCTTTAGGGCATAAAAATAGAAATAGTAGAGAAGAATGCTTAAAAACTCAATTCAGGATTCAGACAAGCTTTAGGTTTGAATCTTCCCTTCAGTACTTTTTTAGCTGTGTGAACTTCAACAAGTTGCTTACCCCTCTCAGCCTCTATTTCCTTACCTGGAGAAAGGGATAATAAGTGCCTCCCAAGAAGGGTATTGCGAGAGATAAATAGGATACTGATGTTACTATAATTGGGCAAGTTTCTGGCATATAATAAGTGCTTAATAATGACAACTTTTGGGGCACCTGGCTGGCTCAGTTCGTGGAGTGTGCAACCTTGATCTCGAGGTTGGAGGTCTGAGCTCCACGTCGGGTGGAGAGATTGCTTAAAAAATAAAATCTTGGGGCGCCTGGGTGGCTCAGTCATTAAGTGTCTGCCTTCGGCTCAGGGCGTGATCCCGGAGTCCTGGGATTGAGCCCCACATCAGGCTCCTCCACTGGGAGCCTGCTTCTTCCTCTCCTACTCCCCCTGCCTGTGTTCCCTCTCTCGCTGGCTGTCTCTCTCTGTCAAATAAATAAATAAAATCTTTAAAAAAAAATAAATAAAATCTTTAAAAAAATGATAGCTCTTAACAGTAGCTTAGGTATCATTAATAGATAAATTTTGCTGCTCCATGGGGTGCGTGGGTGGCTCAGTCTGTTAAGCGTCTACCTTTGGCTCAGGTCATGATCCCAGGTGGGATAGAGGCCCGCATCCAGGAGCCTTCTCCCTCCCCTTCTGCCCCTCCTCCCCACCCATGTGCTCTCTCTCTCTCTCTCAAATAAGAAAGTAAAATATTTAAAACAATTTTTTTGCTGTTCCATTACACTCTCTTTAGATTTTGCAGGGACCTCACAATCATGGTGAAATCCAAGCTCATCTGTTGCCAACAGATTTCCTTAGCCAAGTGCATGGAGAGCAACAGTCTGGTTAGATTAGGGCAAAGGTGATGCTAAAAAATTAAAATGGCCTGGAGTGCCTGGCTAGCTCACTCAGTGGAGCGTGCAACTCTTGATCTCAGGATTGTGAGTTCGAGCCCCACATAGGGTGTAGAGCTTACTTTAAAAAAAATTTTTTTTAAATGGCCCAATCTAATTGTCTAGGCTGATGAAATTATTCCTTTCTTAAAGATTTTTCAAGCCAGGTTCCCAACAGTTAACTGACAAACACTTCTTATTACTACCACATTCAGATTTTTGTCCAAGAACCAATTAAGTACAACAATCATTTGAGCTATTGTCCATGTCAGGCTAACTACCAAAGATTCAAAGACGCAAAAGACACTTTTTTTTTTTCTCACGAGAATAACCATTTCGTTGTTATTCTTTTACCTATGAAATCTCCCAGCGTCACCTTCTGTATTCTATTTTGTCCCATATCCTTCAAGATGTTTCTTAATCTAGTGCTGGGTGAGAACTTTTCTCTCCTTGTGTTTCCCACAATGCACCTAACTTTCCCCTCATCCAGCTCCTACACAACTCAACCACATCATTAATTTTTAATGTTCTTTGTTTAATGCATACGAATCTCATTTCCCCAATCAGATTATAGGTAAGTCTAGGGCATGGGTTTCTATTAGTTCATCCTGTATTCCTGTAACGCCTGCCATTCTGTTATTCCTTATTTAGGTCATCAATGATGACTGTCAATGAAATTTTATGAGCTTGTACAAAACACACAGTTTAACTTATCCCTCTAAGTCAGTTGGGTATGAGATAGATGGATTTGGGGCAAATGCTACCTTCCCATACCGCATCACCTGACCCAAAAAGAGAAATTTCCTTTCTCTTTTTGCCTTCTAATTTTCTCTCTTCCGCAGTGTTGGAAGATCACTGAATTCTGCATGGAAAATTCCATTTCTATTTTTGCATTTGGTCTTGAAAAGACTTGAATCACTATTATTCACTCAGAAACCCTTTTAGAAGAGGATAGGGCAGCTGCTTAGCACATCTGCAATTCAACAGCCACAAAGGAGGGGGAGCAGAAAGGATTTTGCCCCCATAGCATCCTAAAGGGAAAATCTGTGTCTCACCCTAGCTTAAAATGGAGGTAGAATAGTGCCTATTAACTCTACAAAGATTCTCACAGTTTGGAAAAACATCCTGATTTCTCTGAAATCACCTATTTGGGATCTCTCTTCACCACAGAGTTACTATTCTTGTCACTGTAATGTCAGTGGGAATACTGGGACTATTCTCACACTGAAGCACAATCCACGAGGTTGTGGACACATCAGTAGTAACATTCACCCAACTGAGATTGTATTTTTTTTCAACATTCACGGAACTATTGAAGAAAGAGACAAGAACAACCTCAGTGTATAGGAACATATCCTCTACCCTTGAATACCTGCACATACACAGGGTGGGTGAGCAAGGCTGAGGCAGAAAGGAGGTTTGACTGTGCTTGTGTGCATGTGGGTGTGCACATCTGTGTGTGAATCAGAACCTTCCCAAAGGGAGGAAAATGCTTAATCCTATCAGTCAAACTGGTGAAAGAGGTAACAGGCTCTGGGCTATTTATAGACCTTAAATTGGCATGTGCTGTACATATTGAATACTTTGCTGATCTCATTTTTTTACAGCAATTGAGATAAAGGAGAAGCAAAGAAAAGGTAATAAGAGGTTCAGATCATGACTGTAATTTTAAAAATAACATTACCTTTCTTATAACTGTAGATACCTGGAAAATTTCCCAGACTCAGAGAATTAGATAAAACGGGATTCCATTTTGAAAATAGAGCGGAGATAACATGATCACTGAAGTCTGGGTGTAGAGGTGAAGAGGATTATCTGAATACTGTACTGATTTTATTCGATTTCAAGGGTGTTCTCCAGTGTCACTATCGCTTGGATGCCAAAATGCCTCTGTGCTGCATATCACACGGACTCACCCAGAGACACTGATTCATGGGCAACAGGACACAATAAGCCCTCAAAAGGAACTTTGGAGAGATGACACAAACATATCTGGCCTGACCATCCCACGCCCCTTTCTCTGGGAAGAGGGTAAAGCCCTCTACCAAAAACAGCAGAAGAAACGCTCACCCTTTGAAGTAAGGACAGTAATGAGCCATTACCCATCCATCTCCAGGGCCTCTCTGGAAAGAGAAAGATGTGTTGTCTAGGGATGGAACCATATTTGGGAACCTCTGCCCAGCAGACTGCGGTTAGGGGCTTGGAGGGGCCTGCACTGGCATTCTCAGGTACACTTGGGCCCCCCAGCTTCAAAGTCCTTCAGCTGGGACACATTTTACCCATCAGTTCCTCCCTTGACTCCACATTCTAGTCATTCTACTTACTCCTATTTCCCTTTGAAAACCTCATAAGGTCTTCCGTGAAAGTTAAGAGTTGGGTGGACTTGCTAGACAACCAAAGAAACTGCAAACTCTATGTTTAGGGAGAGGCACAATCCATCTCATGTCTCCTTTTCTTCCATGATTTATTTCCTCATCTGTGAAATGGGAATAGCAGCGCTGTCACATCTACTATACAAAGTGAGAGTGCTCCAGAAGATGAAAAAGCTATAGAAGGGCAAGGCGTTATCACTGCTGTCGTAGCTATTTTTGTTACTACACATCCCCTAGGCTTACAGTTTCTCAGGACACACAACAACAGAATAGCTACTAAGTAGGTCTCAAAAGCCTGTCCACAGCCTGCTAAAGAGATGGCTGCAAGAAAGCTTGTTAGAAATTCAGGTTCCCTAGCCCCACCGTAAGCCAACGGAATCAGAGCCTTCAAGTGTGGAGCCAGGAGACCTATATTTTCAACAAGCTCCCAGGCAGTGCTGACCATCAGCCAGGTGTGTGAGCCCTATTTGCTCCATTCCATGAACACTGGACAGAGCTGCTCAGCCTGGTTTGAAGGAAGAGATGCATGACATACACAGCTTCCTAGACCCTCAAACTTGACCAGTAGGGGATGGGTTACAGCACAAGTGAATGACAATTCTTTTCTCAGGGAGTAGGAAGCAAAAATAGCACTTTCAAGGGGCTAAGTTTCCACAAGAGGACCACCAGAGAAGGGAAGGTGTGGTGGGTGGGAAAAGTAATTGGACTCACCTACAATGATACCACAAGCACTGACCAATCCAATCTCTTTCTTCAGGGCTACTCCGCCCCCTCCGGAACCAGACTCGGGGCTGGCCTCTGCCTCGCTCCCACCTGGGTGGTTCTTTCCAGTGTTGTTTCGGTGCCTGGCTCCTTTTTCCATCCTTCTCATAGGATTTCCACCTCCGAAAGGTATCTCTCTTTCTAAATACGTGTGGGTGTAAATATATTTTAAGAGAGTGTCTTTCAAATTGAAACGTCCTTTTCTGAAATAAGGACCACTTCTACCCTCTTAAAAAAAAAAAAAAGACTCAGGCAGATAAAAAGAGAAAACTGAAAATATTCCTATTCCGTATTGACACTTTCTTGTCACTCGTGCTTACGAACAAGGAAGGGGTTGTTAAAAGAGGGGGAAAAGAGACATAGATATTTAAATATAAAAATAGAACTGTACCAGCTACTCCGGCTGGAATTTTCCTGAAGGGGATGTAGATCTTCAGAGACCAGGATGGTTCTGCAATGTGTACCAGGCAGTGGCTTATTTTAGACGCTTCAAAGATAGTCTGGGTTTCACTCAGCTCTGCCCCTAAGAAAACAAATATTGTCTTTACCTCCCCTTAGCCTTTTCTTTTTGATGAAGATAAGAGTTTTCATTAACTGAGGGGAAAACAGGCAATCCTCCGGTACTTTCTGCTCTTCCAGAAAAACAACTGTGGACCAGACCGGTTTGCTCTAGATCTTGTTTCCACCTGCTGTGGGTTTGTTTTCCGCTCCTTGTCTTCTGCCTTCTGCTTTTTTCAGATGTCCTCGTATGTCTCGTTTGTTTTCCTGTCCTTGTTTTCTTTCTTCCGAGCTCCGTCCTCACAGCACAGACTGCTCCATCTCTCTAGGTTATGGGAGAGTGACTCTGGCACATAAGATTGTGCTTCCCTTTTAGCACGGGGTTTTATGTGCTGAGCTAGCTCCGCCCCCACCTCCTCGGTCTCTCCATCCTCTGTCCGTCCCCTCCCTCCTCTTCAATTTAAATATTAGCACACAGCCCCCGAAGATCACCGAGAAGATGGATTAAAATATTCTGCTTTGTAATCGGCTCTCATTTTCCATCTTTCTCCTTGTGAGAAGTGGAAGTAAAATCGTTCCATGTCAACTGTTCTGGGAGAGTTCCTTAGCTGGTATAGCGTTACAGGTCAAACAGCGTTTGTGAGCTTTGTAAATAAGGGACCGGTTGTGCAGACACTTTAATACCATCAGAAATACACTGGTGACTGTGCTAAAATATTTATGTCCGGATCATTTGAGGATACAGGAGAGAAGGTTGTAAGGACCTTGTCTTCAAGTTTCTGAAAGTAGGAAATGCACAGCTGGGGGAGGGGAATGGAAAGAATTAAGAATAATGGAAAAGAGGTTCATTTAGTATAATTGTGAACTATGAAGGGCATAGGTGAAACACAATCACCAGAAAGAGGTGGTAGACTTACTGTTCACAGCTCATATTTAGTGTTAGCTAAGACATGACAAAAAAGACTCCCACCTTAGACCCAGGAAAGAATGACACAAAATCTGGTAGAACTTTCACTGGTTCTAATATTTTTTGCATTGATAAATTATTTGAGAGGTAGACCAGGCAAGGAGTGGGGAGCTTTCAGCACCTTTCTGATCATAAAGCAGATTGTTGATGTTAAGAGATAAACAATTTATTACCATATGGATATTGTGTCTTGGCTTCCCTAAAGAATTTAACCCAGGAATTGCTGCCTTACGGTGAGAGCAACGATATTTATTATATTTGTAAAGTACTTTGAAAAACAGCAAGAAGCAATATAGCAGGCCACACTATAAACCTAAAATAAAATTATTTTTAATCTGTGTTAAATAAATTATGCAAAAGCGCTTGATTTTAGAGTGGGTCTAAAAAATAAAGGTCCCCAAGCTGACCAGTAACTACAGAAATTTGGCGTCACTTTTTGGAAAATGTTGCAAAAGACGTTGGATTTTAAGGAAAATAAATACTTAATTGCTTAAAATAGGGATGGTTGAGCTATTGTAGTAAAGACTTTCCAAATAAGATAAAGTCCAATCCACAGTACTTCCACTTTGGCCCTTAACCACTCAGCAAGTATAAAAAAGTTTCAAAGGTTGGGAGTTCAACCTCTTCTTCAAGATACAGCAAATTGAAAGCCTCAGCAAAATAAATAAATAAATAAATAGGATTTTTAATAAAAAAAGCAGACACGTAAGGAAATATATAGCACAAAACTCCACGGGAGGGGATGAGTCATGGCAATTTCGAGTTGCCTCTGGCCTTTCCTGAAGGACAAAGCATTGAGGAAAAATTTGATGGATTCATTTTTTTAAAAAGATTTTTATTTATTTATTTGACAGAGATAGAGACAGCCAGAGAGAGAGGGAACACAAGCAGGGGGAGTGGGAGAGGAAGAAGCAGGCTCATAGCGGAGGAGCCTGATGTGGGGCTCGATCCCATAACGCCGGGATCACGCCCTGAGCCGAAGGCAGACGCCTAACCGCTGTGCCACCCAGGTGCCCCTGATGGATTCATTTTTAAACAATATGATTTGAAGACTTCTGCCCAAATTTCAACATTAAGGTATAAGACAAATAATCTTTCTTCTCAAATATGAGTTCTTTAGTAATATTTATATTTCTAATTTAACTGATGTAGATTTAATATGAGATAAAACATGAATGTGCAAACTGACCACAAAATGGCAGGCTTTAGCCAGTTGAATTTATGATTAAAGAAGTTAAGGAGGGTTGTGGGATCAAACACATTCTTGGGATGTGGTGGTACTAAGCACACCACTAAAATACTTAGTACTTAGTACTAAGGACTCTTCCATCTTTCAACAGGACCATTTATTCATATTACATGGCTTTTTTCAGGTTGGAATCTTTTTGTGAAATAAACCCTAAGGGTGTCAAAATTCCATATGACTAATACTGAACATAAGAGAGTACAAAAATCTTGATGTAATATGCTGAAAAAAATCTGCAGAAATGATTAACTGAAGTTTCTTACTGAAGTTTTGAAAACTGAATTATTTTTACTCATAACTATTCTACATTTGCCTTTATATCTTTTATTCTACTTTCTACATTTAAATAATGCTACTTTACAATCTACAAACTGTTTTATGCCCAATAACTCAGGGTTTTTTTTTTTCCTCTTTATTAAATACATTGGGTAGACAAGGCAGTTACTTTTTCCTATTATGAAGATTAAAAAGCTGAGCCTCAGAGAAGCATGTTACCTGAGGTCAAAAACAAGACAGTCTATTTTTGGGCAATAGTTTACACACGGAGAGCTTTTCCCGGGACACTATAGCTACTTGCTGATGTCTCAACTTCTTCCACCTGAGGGAAACAGAAAGCCTTTGGTCAGGGCCGTGTCCACATCTTCTGGAGTTGATGTCATAACTGTGCCTTTTACAGAGCCACCTTGATGCCGGCACTTAACATCTGTTCAATGAGACCCACAGGACTTAATATGCCCTTGCCTTCAACATTTGTTACCCCCTTCACATAGTGCTCGGTTTGGCCATTTTCCAACTGTGTTAGTACAACTCTATTTCCAGTATCTGGGTGACTGTTTATTGTTGATTTGCACACTTAAGATGGGAAGAAAGTGATCCTTTTAACTAGGGAAAGGGCGGGTAAGAGGGTCGTTTTCTAATGAGTATGGGTTTAGCAAGAGAAAGGCTGTATGAGGCTGACACCTACTGCACAAAGAACGACATGGCACAGGAACACACTTGAATATATTGAACAAAAACAGTCATGTTCCCGTATTTCTTTTTTGAAACAACAGCTAAGAAGTCTCTGTTAATGCAGAGGAATAGAGCACAAAGCTCATTTACCCCATTCTTTTTTTTTTTTCCTTTGGGACCCAATAGACACTTTATTCTTGTTTTTTCTAAACAGAGTTGTGAAGTCTGAGATCACAAAGAGAGGACCCAAATCTCTTCCTGGAGGAAGCTCACAGTCCATGCTCCCACTCCATTCTTCTGCTTGCACCTACATGCCCAGAGTCAGAAGAAACCCTGGTTTCAATTAAAGGCAGCTTTCTTCCTAAAGTCACAGTGACCACTGCCTATGGTCAAACAGTGGTTCTAGACCCTTTATTTCATTCAAAATGGAAAGCAGATGAAAATTAGTGAGCAAAGAGGAAAGAAATAAAAAAGAAAAAGCCAAAACAGGTCAGAAAGAAAGGAAGATGAATTGAGGAGATGTAGTTAGATAACAAGCCCTTTTTAGTGTATGCTCTGTTTGCATTTTGGACATATTCATAAGTTCAAAGGAAGTTGTATCTTCCAGGGTTTATGCAGTCCTGAGAATTTGGATGGAGCAGATCCTGTTTTGTTATGATGGTCAATTAATTCATGCTCTTCTGGAGATAATGATGAATCCTTACTCTGACACTAGAGACAAAAATTCCAGCAGATTACTCTTCTGTCTGCTGCACTTGGCTGGATTCCAGGGAGCTAGCCCAGCACTAGTGGGAAAGAAATAAAGGTGCATTCCCTGAGGCAGCTGCATGTCCTTAATTCCTTTGCTGGGCCAAATCTGTCTCAGGACGTTGATATTCTTTCTAAGCATTTAGGTGACTCAAATCCTGAGTACTTAAATGTGGAAACTTCCAGTTCCTAATTGGTTTTCACTGAGGATTTATGTTTACCAAAGATAAAGGCTCATATCTTTTAGGATATGGAAAGTAAGTTCCCTGAAATTAGAGATTTATTTTTTTCACTGCTGTAACCCCAGTACCAAAAATGGTGCCTGGAACTCAAAAAATATGATTGATTGATTGTTTGATTGATTGACTGGTAATGTACATTAATGCATAATAAATAAATTAAATATTAGCTGATGGACTGATGTATGTATTAATTGTAGTAAGATATAGTCCTTAGTGCTTGGAGAGGAGCTGGACTGTAGATGGAGGAGAAAAACACAATCCAAATTTTGACTTTGAAGATCATTTCATATGGAACACAGATCTCAACCTGCCTCCAACAATGCCCAGCATTCCTACCACTGTCCTGCAGTCAAAAGACTCTTCCACTCGCTTCATTCTCTTCTCTGAAAATACCATCCCCCAAATCCTCACGTCTAGTTGATGTTTTTGCCTATCGTTTCATGGAGAAAACAGAAAGGCAGAGAGAACTTCCACACCCTCCAACCACTAACTCTGTCAGTCTGCCTGAAGCTGTACCCACATACTCTCTCTTCTCTCCCATAGAAATGGATGTGCTGTCCCTGCTCCCATGTATCTTCCTGGCTTGGGCACCAGCCTCCCAGATCAACCCACTTACTAAGGGACTTTGCTCCTACAATTATTCCTCTCTGTTCTG
Source organism: Ailuropoda melanoleuca (assembly GCF_002007445.2). Classification (NCBI taxonomy): domain Eukaryota; kingdom Metazoa; phylum Chordata; class Mammalia; order Carnivora; family Ursidae; genus Ailuropoda; species Ailuropoda melanoleuca. The sequence goes on from NC_048237.1 coordinate 2,555,405, forward strand.
CATCATCAGTTTTTCACTCTCTAGGGTGAAACTTCTTCCTATCAGCAAACAAATGTGCTGTAATACTTCCCATAAAAAAGAAGGAGGGAAAGAAGGAAGGAAGGAAGGAAGGAAGGAAGGAAGGAAGGAAGGAAGGAAGGAAAAAGAAAAGACAGAAAGCCCCCTAACAACTCCCTTTGCTCTACATTCCTTTTTAGCTGCCACCCAACTTCTTTGATCACATGTTTTCCTTCTTCATCTCCATTCATGATTACACCATGTCACCCTCTGCTCAAAACCCTTCAATGGCTGCCCATCATACATAAGAATCAGATCTAAAGTCATCTTTATCATGATCCTATTGGCCACTCCAAATTTATATTCTTCTGCTCTTCCTTCCACTTAGTAACCAGACTTACAGGACTTCTCATTATTCTTTGAATGCTGAGCTCTGCCTCAGGCCTTTATTATTTAAGATCGATGTAGGTAGATAGGGGTCGCTTGGCTTGTATATGTTTAAATTTTTTCATTCAAACAAATAAAACTTGGCTTGTTTCTTTACCATTGTATCCCTAATGCCTAAAGCAGTGCTTGGCATATAGAATTTGTTAAAGAAAAAAAAAAAAGAGAGAGACAACAGGCTCAAAATGGAGTCACTTGTGCTAAGCTCTATGTCAGCAAACCAAGGCTTTATATCTAATCTAATTGCATTTTCAGCCTCTCCCAGAAATGTGACCTTTAACCAGTCTGGTATTACTTGATCAGTACTAGTGAGGTAATCTTCCTGATGGACCCCCTGACCTTCCCCCAAAGGAAGGTGACCTGGCCTGAAATAATCCACTCTTTTTTTTTTTAAGGTTTTATTTATTTAGTTGAGACAGAGAGAGACAGCGAGCATAAGCACAGAGGAGGGTCAGAGGGAGAGGGAGAAGCAGAGTTCTCGCTGAGCATGGAGCCCACTGTGGGGCTCGATCCCGTCCTGGGATCAGGACCTAAGTCGAAGGCAGACGCGCAGCTGACTGAGCCACCTAGGTGCCCACTCTTTGTTAGAAATTTTCTTTTTCTCCCTCTATATGCCTACAAAAGACTTTCATTTTGTACAGCTCCATGGAGCCCTTTTTCACTCTTCAAATGGGATGCTGCCTGATTCATGAATTGCAAAATAAAGTCAATTAGAGTTTCAAATTTACTCAGTTGTATTTTGCTTTTTAAAAAATTCATAAATACATATTCATTCAACAGTCATTGCGTATTGAATCAGAAGAATAAAGGTACACTTTCACTCAGCTAATGAATCATCGAACTTTACATCAAAAACCAGGGATGTACTGTATGGTGACTAACATAATATAATAAAAAAACATTTAAAAATAAATTAATTAATTAAAAAAAAGAATAAAGGTACACTTTCAAAATAAATTTTAATCATTTACTGCCAATTGCTGAAAATCTAAATTCTAAGTTCCAAAGGAGGATTTTACGAAGAGTACCCCCTTCTGGTCCCCAAATCCAAGAATGTCCTAATTGTGGGGATGTCAAAAACGATAGTGGCTAATTTGGTGATAGCTATGCCTTTAATTAATCTCCTTATGACAAATTTTTAAAAATATAGCTTTATTTCTTCTTTCCTCTTTCTCACCAAACCATGATAATTGACTGTGATCTCCTATATTAGAAATGCATAGCAAAGTTGGGAAGGAAATACAAAACTCTAGGTAAGTGAAAATTTATGGATCCAATCACTTGCAACTTTTGCCAGGCTACAGTTTGGAGATCACTGATACAGAATATAAAATCCCTAAAAGAAAATGTATCTTTTAGGAAATTTCCAATACTACACAATTTATTAGATTAAGAGAGAAAGAGATTCTAATTGAAATTGGATTATATGTAACTGGGTGTAATTAATTTCATTAACCTATTCAGCCAATCTGATCAACTATTTACTGTGCTAGGAATACAATGGTGAGCAAAGACCAGCCTTCGAGGACCTCATGCACTGTGATGATTAATTTTATGTGTCAACTTGACTGGCCACACGGTGTCCAGATTAAATATTATTTCTGGGTGTGTTCCTGAGGGTGTTTCTGGATGAGATTAGCATCTGAATCAGTAAACTCAGTAAAGGTTGCTCTCCCCCATGTGAGTGAGTATCATCCAATCTGTTGCAGGCCCGAATAGGACAAAAGGCAGAGAACAGAGGAATTTGTCCTTGTTTGCCTGTGTTAAATCTGCCTGCTGGAGTTGGGACGTCTCATCTTCACATCTTCTCTAGCCTTTGGATTGGATTTTAACCATTGCCTCCCATGATTCTCAGGCCTTTGGACTCAATGAATTACACTACCAACTTTCCTGAGTCTCCAGTTTGCAGATAGCAGATTGTGGGATTTCTCAGCCTTCATAATTGCATGAGCCAATTTATCATAATATCTCTATCTCTGTTTCTGTCTGTGTCTCTACCTTGACCTCCACCTATATCTATTCAGGCAAAGGTCGGAGATATTGCAGGTTCGGTTCCAGTAAAACAAACATTGCAATAAAGCGAGTCAAATGAATTTTTTGGTTTCTCAGTGCATATGAAAGTCACATTTACACTACATTGCAATCTATTATGTGCAATACCATAGTGTCTAAAAAAAACAACGTACATACCTAAATTATAAAATACTTTATTGCTAAAAAAATGCTAACCATTATCTGAGCTTTCAGCAAGCCATAATCTTTTTTGTTGGTGGAGGGTCTTACCTTGATGTTGATGGTTGTTGAGTGATCAGGGTCGTGGTTGCTGAAGGCCTGGGCGGCTGTGGCAATTTCTTAAAATAAAACAACCATGAAGTTTGCCACATTGATTGACTCATCTTTTCACAAAGGATTTCTCTGTAGCATTTGATGCTCTCTAGCTATGAAAGTCCTAGATGGCATCTTCTTCCAATATAAGGCTGTTTCACCTACAACGAAAATCTGTTCTTTAGTGTGGCTACCTTTATCTGTCTTAGCTAGATCTTCTGGGTAACTTGCTGTGGCTTGTACATCAGCACCTGCCGCTTCACCTTGCACTTTCCTGTTATCGAGATGGCTTTTTCCCTTAAACCTCATTAACCAACCTCTTCTAGCTATAAACTTTTCTTCTGCAGCTTCCTCACCTCTCTCAGCCTTCAAAGAATTGAGGAGAGTGAGGGCCTTGCTCTGGATTAGGCTTTGGTTTGTGGAAATGTTGTGACTGGTTTGATCTATCCAGACCACTAACACTAACAGCAATAAGGCTATTTTGCTTTCTCATCATTTCCGTGTTCACTGGAGTAGCACTTTTCATTTCAAGAACTCTTCTTTGAGTTCACAACTTGGCTAAGTGTTTGGCATAAGAGGCCTATCTTTCAGCCTATCTTGGCTTTTGGCATGTGTTCCTCACTTAAGCTTAACCATTTCTAGCTTTTGATTTAAAGTGAGAGATATGTTTGGAGAGCCTGGGTGGCTCAGTCAGATAGGCATCTGACTCTTGATTTCAGCTCACGTCATGATCTCAGGTCATGAGATTGAGCCCCATGTCAGGCTCCATGCCTAGCATGGAGCCTGCTCAAGATTCTCCCTCTCCCTCTGCCCCTGCCATCCGCTTGCTCTCTCTCTCTCTCTAAAAATTAAAAAAAAAATAAAGTGAGGGATGTGCAACTCTTGCTTTCCCTTGAACACTTAGAGACCATTGTAAGGTTCCTAACTGGCTTTATTTCAATTCTATCGTGTCTCAAGGAATAGGGAGGCCCAAGGAGAGGTAGAGAAAAGAGGGAATGGCTGGTCAGTATAGCAGTCAGAACACACACAACATTTAAGTTTGTCATTTTATATGGGGGCTGTTCATAACACCCCCCCAAAATTACAATAGTAATTAAAGATGATTGATCACAGATCACCATAACAAATAATAATAATGAAAAAATTGGAGTATTATGAGAATTACCAAAATGTGGCACAGAGACACCAAGTGAGCAAATGTTGTTGGAAAAAATGGCACCAGGATTCCCACAAATCTTCAATTTGTCAAAAATGCAGTATCTGTGGAGTGCAATAAAGCAAAGTACAATAAAACTAGGTATGCCTCTATCTCCATCCAACCAACCATCCATCCATTCATCCATCCATCCATCCACCCATCCATTGTTCCCTACTGGTTGTTTCCCTGAAGAACTCTGCATAATACAATGACCTTAGATACAGACACTTTCCATCCATCCATCCATCCATCCATTGTTCCCTACTGGTTGTTTCCCTGAAGAACTCTGCATAATACAATGACCTTAGATACAGACACTTTAGGTGTTTCTCTTTCCTCCTGAAGTCCACAGCTTAGTTACTTGGACTCCCCAACAAAGGATCACTGGACATTTGAGGAAAGCTCTAGCATGAAAGCCATAGACAATAAAAAGCATGAATGATGCAAGGAGCAGAAGAAAACTTCCAAAAAATTACAATTCATATATTCAAAAGGGTGCTTAGAGTGAGAATAGAGGACCCAGCTCTGAGTCCTGGTTTTAGCCCCATTAGGTCATATCAGTCATTGGTTTCAAAACCAAACTCTTCTCAGCAACCCAGACAAAGCTCTTCTCTCCTGTGTTCCCATTTGCAGCTATGGCCATAGCATCTTGCTATCATAACATCATGGTCTTAATCACCCAGGCCTGAGACCTTCATCTTTTCCCCTCCCTTTCCCTTTCTAGCCCTATATCCAATTGGTCACCATGTCCTGTTAGTTCCACCTCTGAAAATTGTCTCACAACTATCTTCTTATCCCATAGCTGTTGCCTTATTCCAGAAATCCTTATCTCTTTCCTGTCCCACTGCAATAGGGACTACCAATTAATCTCCCTGCCTGTGACTTTCCATCCCTTTATTCTGCCCCCAGAATTATAAAATATGGGGTTGATCGTTGTTTATCTCCTGCCCAAAAGCCTCTGATGATTCTCCATTGTATAAAGCTGGGGTCCCTATGGCTGGCTGAGGGAGCATCACAATTACCCCAGGAAATATATATTTGGCACAAAGGAAGTGCTCAATAATTTCTCAGGTAGACCTTCTCCTATGGTACCCTCTGGTGGCAACTTCATGCAATGGCCTATCTTCATTTCACCCACCAAATACTCTCTGAGTTTCTAATTCAGTGGATCTGCTTATTGCTTGAGGAAACTACTAGCTTATAAAATAAAGTCTGAATTCTTGTATAGAAGCTTCAATCCATCTTTCCAGCTTTTCCTCATAACCTCCTCTTTTCCTCACCATCCCTTTTTATGTCCCATTCACTCTTCCCCTTCAGTCACACTGGACCACATTGATGTCTTTACTGATGGTTTCCCTCTGCCTGGAATTTCCCTCCCCTCCACCTCTGCAGGATAAAACTTTCACATTGTTTTAGGCTCATTCAAATATCTGTTCATCTGGAAATCTGTCTGAATTAACCTGACCTCTCTTTTCTCTGTGTTCCCACAGCAATCCATATTTCCTCAGGGAAGCCTTCCCAAATTACATGCTCTCATAGTTCCTGGTGTTTTGTCTTTTATGACACTAATGTACTTAATGGTTATATACTTATTTGTGAGATTTTTTTTAAAGTGTCTTTTTCTCCTACTATCCTGTAAGTGCCTTGAAGGCAAGGGCCATATCTGTTAACCATATACAGTTGGTACTCAATTACTTGTTGACTGGGTGAATTAATGTTTCTGAAATGATCACATATTCTGCTTTATAGCATGTGTAGTTGTATATACATATGGCTTCCCCTGTTAGGTCACAGGCTTTTTAAAGGGATAGATAATATCTCTTATGTCTTTGTACCTCCCTGCATCCATGTAGCTCTGTGCCTTGGATACAGTGGGAGCTTAGATACAACTGCCCCACTAGAACCCCGAGGAACAAAAAATCCGTGAGAGCCAGAACTTTATCTTTCTCCTTGATATATATCCAGTGGCTAGAACAGTAATTCCAAAGTGAAGACACACACACACACGTCTTATATATAGACGCATATATTCCCAGTCTGGTTGGAGAGAGAGAAAGAAGTGAACAATTATAAAACAGTGAGACAAGGATCATGCTAGAGTTATGCAAAGGATGCTCTGTGAGCTCCACTCTGTGGGCAGGCCAGGGTAAGCATCTGGAGAAAGTGATTTCTGAGCTAAGTCTGGAAGGATGAATAAAAGTTAAAGAGGATGATATGCCAAGCAAAGGAAACAGTTTGCACAAAGGCATACAGGTGAGAGTGTGTGACTTAAATTCAATGAGACTGAAGTTCATGGTGACCAAACATTGAGAGGTACAAAGAGAAATGTAGAACATGAAGAGTTTGAGCTCCATGCTCGATAAATGGTCTTGAAAGTGTTGGGCAGTTTTAAGCAGAAGAGTGATTGGATCTGGCAGCAGTGGTAGGATGGAATGGAGTTGGGCAGATCTGGAGGCAGGGAGAGTTAGAAGGCTATTAATGAAAGCAGGGAATAAAGAGGGACTAAAAGAAAGCAAGAGTGGTAGGGGTGCCTAGGTGGCTCAGTTGTCAAGTGTCCCACTCTTGATTTCAGCTCAAGCCACGATCTCAGGGTCGTGAGATCAAGCCTCATGTCAGGCTCCATGCTAAGTTCAGAGTCTACTTGTCCCTCTCCCTCCCCCTGCTTGCTTGTGCTCTCGCTCTAATAAATAAATAAATAATAAAATCTTTAAAAAAAATTCTTTCTCTCCTCCTCCCTCTCTAAAAAAAAATGCAAGAGAGGTAAAAATGGAAAGACACTGGATTCAAGATATATTTATAAAATGTATAAAATTAATGAACAATTGTATGTCTAGAAAACTACTTTTAGAAATAATTGCGTGGATGCTCAAAGATAAATGACATGAAGATGTTTATTACAGCTTGTTTTTGCAATAGGTAAAATTTGGAAACACTATGTGTCCATCAGTGCGGGATTTATTAATTAAATAAGATATAACTAATCAAAACATGCAAACTTAAAAAAAATGATGTATAAAAAATGAAATATTAACTAGAAACAAATTGTAGATACTATGTATATCATATTTTTGTTTAAGTGTATCACATATATGTGTGTTGTGTGTTGGCATATGCATTGAAAGAAATTCTAGAAGGATTTATATAAAGGCTGTCAACCATGTTTGTCTTTGGGGAATAGGATCAGGGGCAATAGGCTTTCCCCTCCCAATTTATAAACTTCTGTTTTAATTATTTTTTAATGGACAACTAATTTTTTTAATGCAATATGTGATTCTGCACAGAAAAAAACAATTTTTTTCTCTTTCTATAAAGGACATTTGTGGGACAATTGGTGAAATTTGAATAAGGTTTCTAGATTAGATAATAGTACCATATCAATGTTAGTTTCTTGATTTTGATAATGGTACTGTGCTTATGGAAGAGAATGTCCTTGTTTATGGGAAATATACACTGAAATATTTAGGAGTAGTGAGGCATTATGCCTGCAAATTATCCTCAAATGGAACACAAAAAAATAATGATAGAGAGAGAATAACAAAGTAAATGTGGTCAATGCTAACATTTGGAGAATCTGGACTAAAGTAAGCAGAAATTCTATGTACTTTTCTGTAAGTCTGAAATTACAAAAATGCTTTTTAAAAAAGGTATAGAACAGGGGCGCCTGGGTGGCTTGGTTGTTAAGCTTCTGCCTGCGGCTCAGGGCGTGATCCCGGTGTTATGGGATCGAGCCCCACATCAGNCTCTGGGATCAAGCCCCACATCAGGCTCCTCCACTAGGAGCCTACTTCTTCCTCTCCCACTCCCCCGCTTGTGTTCCATCTCTCGCTGGCTGTCTCTCTGTCAAATAAATAAATAAAATCTTTTTTAAAAAAAGGTATAAAACAGAATATAAAGTATGCTACTATTTGTGTGTGTGTGTGAAAATGGAATATATACATATATGTAAATATATAAATGATCTACGGGAAGATATACANTTATGGGATCGAGCCCCACATCAGGCTCCTCCACTAGGAGCCTACTTCTTCCTCTCCCACTCCCCCTGCTTGTGTTCCCTCTCTCGCTGGCTGTCTCTCTCTCTGTCAAATAAATAAATAAAATCTTTTTTAAAAAAAGGTATAAAACAGAATATAAAGTATGCTACTATTTGTGTGTGTGTGTGAAAATGGAATATATACATATATGTAAATATATAAATGATCTACGGGAAGATATACAAGAACCAACACTATTAATACCTTTGGAAATGAGGATTTAGTGGCTAGGAACAGGGGTAAAGGAAGACTAATATTTCGTTGTATATCCTTTGATAGCTTTTGAATTTTCACTAAGTAAATAATTTGACTACCAAAAATAAATATAATTTACAGTAATAAAAAACATTTTGTAAAATGGAGAATTTCAAACATACTCAAAAGTAGAGAGGAGGGGTGCCTGGGTGGCTCAGTCGTTAAGGGTTTACCTTTGGCTCAGGGCATGATCCGAGTCCTGGGCTCCAGCCCCTCATCAGGCTTCTCTGCTGGGAGCCTGCTTCTTCCTCTCCCACTCCCCCTGCTTGTGTTCCCTCTCTNGTGATCCGAGTCCTGGGCTCCAGTCCCTCATCAGGCTTCTCTGCTGGGAGCCTGCTTCTTCCTCTCCCACTCCCCCTGCTTGTGTTCCCTCTCTCGCTGTCCCTCTCTATCAAATAAATAAATAAGATCTTTTAAAAAAATGAAAACCTCCCTTAAAAAAAAAAGAAATGTGTGTATACATGAATTAATATACATACATATTACCTAGGGCTGTCCACTGAGCAGACCTAGAAGCACTGACATTACCGTAGGACTAGTCACACCTTGTGCTCAGCTTTTGGTTTCAAAATACCATTCTGCAAAAAAAGCAACCAACGATCCCCAGAGAAATGTCTGATTTTAGAGCTGGGGGCAAGAAAAATACAAAATAAGTCTGGAGCGTCTTGTGATACCAGAAAGAAAAGAAGTTTCAAAGGGTTGGGGGAGTCAACCTGAAAGAGTTCCCCAATAGCCAAATGGAATAACTTGAGCAATAAAATAGTATAGTATTAGGGTAAAATCCAAAGTATAAAATAAATACAGGTGTGTCTATATTGATATAGTTAAATGACAGAAAATACAACTGAATGGTGGAGTAGAAACAAATCTTTACAGAAGAATTCCAAATAATGTACATAGATATTCTCCCTTACAGCAGGTGGGGCTTTAAACACTTCTTCTCCACTTTGAGGGTGTGCTGCACTTGTAATCTTGCTTCCAAGGAATATAGAAAGGGAATAATATTTGAACTTTAAAGGCAGAAATCTGGCAAACGTTACCTTAACAAGTCATCAAGATTAACATCACCGTTTTGTCATGTTGGTATCATGAACCCCCTAATGTAATGTGATGAGAAGGGCACTTGCATCTATGTGGTATTCTTTTTTTTTTTTTTAAGATTTTATTTATTTTAGAGAGAGAGAGCATGCGCACACGCAAGTGGGTGTAGGAGCAGAGGGAGAGGGACAAGCAGACTCTGTACTAAGCATGGAGCCTGATGCAGGGCTTGATCTCATGACCCTGAGATCATGACCTGAGCCAAAATCAAAAACTGGATGCTTAACTGACTAAGCCACGCAGGAGACACTATGTGGTATTCTTTTTAAAACTGTGTCATCACAATGTTGTGCAATCATCACCTCTAGTTCCAGAATTTTTCACCATCTCAAACAAATTCTGTACTCATTAAGCAATAACTCCCCAATTCTCTCCTTCTCCCAGTCCATGCTAACCTTTAATCTACTTTCTCCATGAATTCGACTATTCTAGATATTTCATATAAGTAGAATCATACAATATTTGTCCTTTTTTAAAAAAAGATTTTATTTGGGGTCACCTGAGCGGCTCAATCGGTTAAGCGTCTGCCTTTAGCTCAGGTCATGATCCCAGGATCCTGGGATCGAGCCTCAGGTTGGGCTCCCTGCTCAGGATGGAGTCTGCTTCTCCCTCTCCCCCTGCCCTTTACCCTACTCGTGCGCGCACACACTCTCTCTCTCGAATAAATATCTCTCTCACTCTCTTTCTCGAATAAATTTATTTGAGAGAGTGAGAGAGAGTGCTAGAGAGTGTAAGAGAGAGGGAAGGAGCAGGGGGAGGAGCAGAGGGAGAGGGAGAGGCAGACGCCATGCTGAGCAGGGAGCTCAACCTGGGGCTCGATCCCAGGACCCTGGGATCATGACCTGAGCTGAAGGCAGATGCTTAACTGACTGAGTCACCCAGGCACCCCAATATTTGTCCTTTTATGTCTGGTTCATTTCACTTAGCACGTTTCCAAGTTTTCTTCATGTTGTGGCATGTATCAGAACTTCATTCCTTTTTATGGCTGAATAATATCCCATTATATGGGCATAGCATATTATTTATCCATTCATCTGTCAATGGACACTTATGTTGTTTCTACCTTTTGGCTGTTGTGAATAATGCTGCATTAATATTGTGAACATTGATGTACAACTGTCTGTTTGAGTCCCTGTTTTTGATACTTCAGGGCATATACCTAGGAGTGGAATTGCTGGGTCATAAGGTAAGGCAGTTCTATGTTTAACTTTTTGAGGAATCACCAGACCGTTTTCCAGCAAAGGCATCATTGTATATGCTCACCAGTAACATACCTGGGTTTCAATTTCTCCACATCCTCCCCAACTCTTCTTTTCCTTTAAAAAAAATTGTAGCCATCCTATTAGAAGTGAAATGGTATCTCATTGCGGTTTTGATTTTCATTTCCACGATGAGTAATGATATTGAGCATTTTTTCATGTGTCTATTGGCCATCTGTATCTTTTCTTTGTAGAAATGTCTATTTAAATAATTTGCTCTGGTTTCTTTTAAAGACTTAATTAATTAATTAATTAATTTAGAGTGCAAGCAAGCGGGGAAGGGGGTGAGGGGAGGGGCAGAAGAAGAGGGAAAGAGAATCCCAAGCAGATTTTACACTGAGCCCTGAGCCCGATGTGGGGCTCGATCTCACGACCCTGAGGTCATGACCTGAGCTGAAATCGAGTTGGATGCTTAACCAACTGAGCCACCCAGGTACCCCTGCTCTGTTTTTAAGAGTTGCCTTTTAGTCATTGAGTTGTAGAAGTTCTGTATATATTCTGGATATTAAACCTTTATCAAATATATCATTTGCAAATATTTTCTCCCATTCTGTGGATTGCCTTTTTGCTCTCTTGATAGTGGTCTTTGATACACAGAAGTTTTTAATTTTAATAAAGTACTATTTATCCATTTTTTCTTTTGTTGCTTGTGTTTTTGTCATATTTAGAAAGCATCACGAAATCCAAGGCCATGAAGATTTGTCCTTATATTTTCTTCTAAGAGTTTCATAGTTTTTGCTATAACATTTTGATCTTTGATCCATTTTTAGTTAATTTTTGTATATAGCACAAGGTAAGGGTACAACTTTATTCTTTTTCATGTGGATATCCAGTTTTCCCAGCACTCTTTACTGAAAAGATTATTCTTTCCCCCACTGAATGGTCTCAGCACCCTTGTTGAAAATCAGTTGACCATTGATGTGAGGGTTTATTTCTGGATTCTGAATTCTATTCCATGGTCCATATGTTTACCCTTATGCCAGCAAGGGTAAGTTTTGAAATTGGGAAATGTGAGTTCTCCAACTTTCTTCTTTTTCAATATTGTTTTAGTTATTCTGGATCCTTTGAAATTCTATATGAATTTTAAGATGGGCTTTTCAATTTCTGCAAAAAATACCATTGGCATTTTGATAGGGATTGTATTGAATCTGTGTATTGCTTTGGGTAGAATTATCAATAATGTTAAGTAGTTTCCATGTACAAGTCTTGCACCTCCTCGGTTGCATTTATTCCTAAGTATTTTATTATTTTTGATCCTATCATAAATGGAATTGTTTTCTTACAGACAACTAATTTTTTGACAAAGGCAATTTAGTTGAGAAAAGATAATCTTTTCAATGAATTGTGCTGGAACAATTGGATGTCCACATGCAGAAAACAAAAACAAAACAACACATACATACATATGAAAGAACTTTAATCCATACCTCATACCATATAGAAAAATTAACTCAAAATGAATCATATTCCTAAATATAAATTCAAAACTATATAGTTTAGATTTCTTGAATTTCTAGAAGGAAACATGGGAAACTGTGACCTTGGGTTAGGCAAAGATATTTTAGATATGACACCAAAAAATGCTCCATAAAAGAACAAATTGATAAACTGGACTTTATCAAAAATAAAACTTACTTTTCAAAAACCACTATTAAGAGAGACTGAAAAGACAAGCCACAACGCGGGCATATACTTGAAGGAGTTTCTTCAGAATATATGAAGAAGTCTCAAAATCAATTATAAGAAAATAAACAACCCAATTAAAAATGGGCAAAAGATTTGGACACTTCACCAAAAATATATATACAGATGGCAAATAAGCACATGAAAAGATGTTCCCCTTCGTTAGTCATGAGGAAAACACAAATTAAACCACAACAAGGTACTACTATGCACCTGTTAGAATCATTAAAATTAAAAAGACTGAACATATTAAGTGCTAGCAATAAAATGGAGAACCTGAAATTCTCACACGTTGCTGGTGGGAATGTAAAATGGTACAACCTCTTTGGAGAAATTTGGCAGTTTCTTCAAAAGTTAAACATACACTTACCACACCTACTATATGATCTATCCATTCAACTTCTAGGAAATTACCCAAGACAAAAAGAGGCATAGGTACAAAGATTTGTGCATGAATGTTTATAGCAGCTTTATTTGTAATAGCTCCCAACTGGAAACAACTCAAATGTCCATCAACAGATAAATGGATAAACAAATTGTGGTATATACATACTACTCAGTATAAAGTGAAATGTGAAACGAAGTAAAGTGAAATAATAGCAACAAAAATGGAAGAACTATTGAGGAGTGCCTGGGTGGCTCAGTTAAGCATCTGCCTTCCCTTCAGGTCATGATCCCAGGGTCCTGGAATCAGGCTCCTGTTCCACACTCTGCTCAGTGGGGAATCTGCTTCTCCCTCTCCCCTTGCCCCACCCCCTGCTGTCTCTCTCTCTCTCACTCTCGCTCTTGCTCTCTCATATAAATAAATAAAATCTTTAAAAAGAAAAAAGGAACTATCAATACATGCAACAACATGGATGGGTCCCAAAATCGTTAAGCTGAGTGAAAGAAAGTAGACAAAAAAGAGTACATATGATTCTATGTAGATAAAACTCCAGATGATGCAAACTGTGGTGATAGAAAGTACCTGGGTTACCTGAGGAGTGAAGTGTTGAGAGGGTTGAGAAGAATGGTTTACAAAGAAGCATGAGGAAACTCTGGGGGATGATGGATATGTTCGCTATCTCTATCGTAGTAATGGTTTCAAGGGTATTTATGTGTCAATACTTATCAAATTGTGAGTTTTAAATATATACAGTCGATTGTATGCCAATTCTATCTCAATAAACTTGTTTAAAAAGTCACCAATCTGATGTACAGTTAAAGTCATTTATTTCAATCCCGTTTCCCTCCAATTTTCTAGGAATTGGTTTTAAATTATATTTTTGAATATGTACATAAAACAATTATATTTCCAAAAGATGAAATCATATAACAAGTTAAATTCAGAAATTCTAATTTCAGAAACACTAGACAATAAAACAAATTACGAAATAAGGCTACTTAAAGAGGTAGGCAAGGAACATCAATAGAAGTGACAATATGGAATTTTGTGTTAACTTAATTCTAATTAAATTCTAACTAAAAGTGAGGCTAAATATCTTTGGCTCAAATTTCTATTAAGTCATTGTCTTTTTAAAAAATGTTCTTTATATATTAAAGCTATCGGTACTTTGTGATTTAAGTGGAAGATATTATTTCCCAATTTGTCACTCAGTTTTTTACTTTATCTATGGCGGGGTGTGTGTGTGTGTACGTGTGCATGTGCGTGTGTGTGTTGGAGTCTGGCCAGGCAAAAGGTCTTCTTTTATTTTTAAAAAAATTTTAAAAAAGATTGTATTTGTTTGTCAGATGGAGAGAGAGAGAGAGAAAGCACAAGCAGGGGAGCAGCAGGCAGAGGGTGAAGCAGGCTCTCCACCGAGCAAGGAGCCTGATGCGGAACTCGATCCCAGGACCCTGAGATCATGACCTGAACTGAAGGCAGATGCTTAACCAATTGAGCCACCCAGACGTCCCAAAAGGTCTTCTTTTAGTCAAATTAATCATTCTTTTCTATTATTGCTTCTAGATTTTTGAATCATAGGAATGTTTTCCCACTTTTTTTTAAAGATTTTATTTATTTATTTATTTTTATTTATTTATTTATTTATCAGAGAGACAGACAGCACAAGCAAGGGGAGCGGCAGGCAGAAGGAGAAGCAGGCTCCCTGCTGACCAAGGAGCCTGACCTGGGGCTCGATCCCAGGACCCTGGGATCATGACCTGAGCTGAAGAAGACACTTAACTGACTGAGCCACCCAGGCATCCCTACAGAGGTTTTATAATATATTTTAATTCTGGGTGCAGCTAGCTATTTACCCCACAGGATGCTAAACATTTTCAGGGTTTTCCTGGATACTCTTGTTTGTTTAGTCATTTTTCATGTGAACTTTATGATCAATTTGTTTAATTCCAGAAGACAACCTATTGGTGGTTTTTTTTTAATTGGGATCATGTTACATTTATAAATTAACTTAGAACTGACATCATTAGGATATTGACTCTTCCTATCTAAAAACAAGACTTACCAGAATGGCTAAAATTAACAAGTCAGGAAACAACAGATGTTGATGAGGATGCAGAGAAAGGGAAACCCTCCTTCATTGTTGGTGGGAATGCAAGCTGGTTCAGCCACTCTGGAAAGCAGTATGAAGGTTCCTCAAAAAGTTAAAAATAGAGCTACCCTACGACCCAGCAATTGCACTACTGGGTATCTACCCCAAAGATACAAATGGAGCAATCTGAAGGGGCACCTTTACCCCAATGTTTATAGCAGCGATGTCCACAATAGCCAAACTATGGAAAGAGCCCAGATGTCCATCGACAGATGAATGGATAAAGATGATGTGTTACACACACATACACACACACACACACACACACACACACACACACAAATGGAATACTACACAACCATCAAAAAGGAAATCTTGCCATTTGCAATGACATGGATGGAACTAGAGGGTATTAGGCTAAGTGAAATAAGTCAATCAGAGAAAGACAATTATCATATGATCTCACTGATATGTGGAATTTAAGAAACAAAATGGAGAATCATAGGGGAAGAGAGGAAAAAATAAAACAAGATGAAATCAGAAAGGGAGACAAACCATAGGAGACTCTTAATCACAGGAAACAAACTGAGGGTTGCTAGAGCAGGTGGAGGGATGGGGTAACAGGGTGACGGACATTAAGGAGGGCATGTGATGTAATGAGCACTGGGTATTATATAAGACTGATGAATCACAGGCCTGTACCTCTGAAACCAATAATATATATGTTAATTAATTGAATTTAAATAAAAAATGTTAAAAAAATAAAAACAAGACTTACTTTTCCATTTGTTTATGTTGATTTTTGCTCTTTTAGTAATATTTTAAAGTCTTCTTCATATACATTTACATATTTCTGTTAAATTATTGCCTAAGCATTTTATCTGCTTTGTTGCTATTTTATTTTTAGGTTTTTTAAAAAAAGATTTATTTCTTTACTTCAGAAAGAGAGAGAGTGCGATCAGGTTTAGGGGCAGAGGGGGAGAGAGAGAGAGAAGCAGACTCCCCGCCTAGTGCAGAGCCCAATGGGACTCAATCCCAGGAACCCGAGATCATGACCCTGAGATCACGACCTGAGCTAAAATCAAGAGACAGATGCCCAACCAACGGAGCCATCCAGGCACCCCATGCTTTGATGCTATTTTAAAGAGCCTTCTTTCCTATTCCATCTTCTGATTCTTATTTGAATACGGAAAAGTTACTGTATTTCCTTTGTTAATTTTATAACATGTTACTTTACTAAATTTTCATATTATTTACATTTTCCTATTGATTCTCTTCCATTTTTCAGATATACATGACATAATCTGCTATAAAAAGATGTTTTTATCTTATCCTTTTAAATTAACATTCTGATACTTCATTTAGTGATAGTGGCATTCTTGTCTTATTCCTAAGTAACAAGAATGCCTCAAGTGTTTCCTCATTAAAAAACATGCCAGCTTTGGGGTACCTGGGTGGCTCAGTCCATTGGGCAGCTGGCTCTTGATTTCGGCTCAGGTCATGATCCTGGGGTTGTAGGATGGAGCCCCTCACCAAGCCCCATGCCCAGCCCCTCGCTCAGAGCAGAGTCTCCTTGTCCCTCTCCTAACCCCTGATCACCTGGGGCCCACACTGACTGAAGCATGCTTTCTCTCAAATAAATAAATAAATAAAACTTAAAAAGCAAAAAAACCAAAAACATGCTGGCTTTTGTGCACGTATGCGTGCACACACGCACACACACTTTTAAATCATGTTAAGGAAACATCCACTGATTTCTACTTCCATGAGATTGTAAGTCAGAAATGGATGTGAATTATGACAAATGTTTTACTGGGAACCGTGGAGATGATCGTGATATTTCTTCCTAGAAATACTACTATAAATAACATAAATGGATTTCCTAATATTGAACCATTATTTCATTCCTGTAATGAACATCACTTGGTCATAATGTATACTTTTTAAAAATGTGTTGTTGGATTCTATTTGTTAATATCTTATTTAAAGATCTTTGCATCCATATTCTCAAGTGAGACTGTTTTGTTGCTTTATGTGTGTATGCAATCTTCTTCATTTTTTGTTATCAATGTTAAGTTCATTTCACAAAAAAATTTTATTTATTTTTTTAAAGTTTTTATATGAGAGAGAGAGAACGAGCGGTGGGAAGGGACAGAGGGAGAGAGAGAAGCAGACTCTCCGCTCAGCAGGGAGCCTGATCATAAAAAAATGTTAAAACTTTCCTTTTTCTGTGACCCAGAGTATTTGAGTAGAATTAAGATTATATTTTGAAAAGCCATTTATGTGATGGTTTGAGTTGTGAGCTGAACTAATCACTTATTTTCTGGAACACCATTTTTACTTGAAAGAACAACTAACAAACTATAGTTATTCTGACTTGGGTATTTGGTAGACATTTTCTCAAAAATAAACAAAATGAGTTTGTCACTTCAAGGAAAAAGCAACAGTATTTGTTGCCAATGATAAAATTTAAGCTTTCAGACAAAAATTTGAATTTTGAAAAATTTGTATCTGCAACTGTGAGCCTGACAACTTCCCAATTTTCAAAGATTTTTCCAATAAAATGGGTAGTAATATTAACAAAAATGATTTTTCAAAATTATATAATAAAATGTGTCACTATTTAATATCATATAACGAAATATGTGAATGTGTATAACTCAGTGAACCAATATTTTCCAAACGACTGGTTTGGTTTAAACATAAGATGTTACGCGTTCATTAACATGGTGTTAGATCCCACATCACAACTAGCTTTTCACAAACTCCCACTTGAATTTTGGTGGAGTGTCAAAGAAAAATTTTCACAATTAGCTGAATAGGCTATTAAAATACTACTGCCTTTTCTAACTACATTTTTGGGTGAGTCTAGATCTTCAAAACAACATACTGCAACAGAGTATAGAAGCAGATGTGCAAACCCAGCTGCTTTCTATAAAAGTCAGACAGTAAAAGATCGGGAAACTGTAAAACAATGATGCTACTCTTCTCACTAGTTTTTATTTTGGAAAATATAACTATTTTTCATAGGTTATATTACTACTTAATGGGCTTATTGTTGTTTTCAAATGAATTAATAAATATTTAAAAAATTTCTTAGTTTGAATTGCTAATACCATTAATATTGATAGATACAATCCACATAAACAAAATATTTTTGGGAAGAGGGTCTTCAGTAATTTTTTCAACGTGAAGGAGTTCTGAGGCCAAAAAGTTTGCAAACCACGGCTTACTGGATTCCTCAGGGAAAGCTCATGTTCACATTTTTTTTTTTTTGTCAGCAGCCTTTATGCCTGAACACAATGTAAGAAGAAACAAAGTTCTTAGATCATATTCTCATTGTGAAAATCTTGAAAATGCTGCCTTACTGTTTCTAGCATAAAATGCGGCTGTAGGTAAGTCTGATGCCAATATACTTTTCTTTCCCTTATAAGTGACTAGTACTTTTTTGTCTGGATGTTCAAAGCGGTCTTTCTTTGTCTTTGAGACCAATCATTTTATTAGAAAATGTTCTGGTCTTGGGCGCCTGGGTGGCTCAGTCGGTTAAGCGTCTTTCTTCGGATCAGGTCATGATCCCAGGGTCCTGGGATGCAGCCCCAAGTCCTGCTCCGTGCTCAGCGGGGAGTCTGCTTCTCCCTTTGCCCCTCTCCCCTGCTCATGATGTCTCTTTCTTAAATAAATAAATAAAACCTTTTTAAAAAATGTTTTGGTTTTGACCATTCTGGGTCATTTTTCTCTTATATACGGTATGCCTTTTCGATATGTAGACTTAAGTCTTATTTTATTTCAGGAAAATTTGTTCCAAATTTTGTTTTAAATATTTGTTCTAATACATTGCTCTCTGGGTTTCCTTGGAGGAATAAACGTGTTTGAGTGTGTGCGTGCGTGTGTGTGTGTGTGTAAAATCTCTTCTGCTTGTTTTCTGTATCTATCACTTTCTCTTAAAACCTTCTCTCTCTTTTTTTTTTAGACCAGAAGACTATTTTATTTCTTTTCTTTTTCTTTTTTTTTTATTATTATATTATGTTAGTCACCATACAGTACATCCCCGGATTCCAATGCAAAGTTCGNCTATTTTATTTCTTTTCTTTTTCTTTTTTTTTATTATTATATTATGTTAGTCACCATACAGTACATCCCCGGATTCCAATGCAAAGTTCGATGCTTCATTAGTTGCGTATAACACCCAGTGTACCATGCAATACGTGCCCTCCTTACTACCCATCACCATCTCTTTTTTTTTTAAAGAAAAAACTATTCTTTCAGCCATTAATTGTGCTTTTTTTTCTCATTCTTTTATTTCTGAAAAAAGTTATAACTTTTTTCCCCGGGATTTGTTAGTTCTTATTTAATATGTTCTCTACCCACATCATTTTTAGCTTTTCTAATTCTGATTTATGCTATTCTTTCAAAACATTCATTATTTTATTTCACTAAACAATGTTTGGTTGAAATTTTCANTTCCTCATTCTTTTATTTCTGAAAAAAGTTATAACTTTTTCCCCCGGGATTTGTTAGTTCTTATTTAATATGTTCTCTACCCACATCATTTTTAGCTTTTCTATTTCTGATTTATGCTATTCTTTCAAAACATTCATTATTTTATTTCACTAAACAATGTTTGGTTGAAATTTTCATCTGCTCTGTGACCACTTTTTCCTAGCGTGTTATTACCTATAGGAGCATTATTAAGTTTCCTCTTACCTTGTTTCCGCAGTAATTTGTACGGGATTAGGCCATATTCCTCATTTGTTCCCATTCTTAAACGACGTAAATTTTCCTCAACTACCAAGAAGTGGCACCCTTGCCTCTTGCCAGCTACCACGAGCCCAACTTTCCCGCCCAGTACGTGGCCGTGGGCTCTGCCCACACCTCACGCACGCCGCAGGCCCCGCCCACTCAGCCCACTGCCTCGAGCCCCGCCCACGCCTTTCACGAGGCGAGAGCGGAGCGAGCCGTCGCGGGCCATTCCCAGCCTCTTGCCTTTGCCTGGTGCCTGCCTTGCTGTGTATTTTCCCGCCATTTCCAGCTCTTCGTGAGGAGAACTGGATGATTTCGGTGAGATCCCAGGGCTTCTGAGATCATGGCGGCCAAGCGGGTAGGGACTATAGCTAGAAAAGGATTACTGCTCATGAGACTGCTAAATCGCCGTCAGTTCTAGAAATCCGGCAAGTCTTGCTCTCACAAGCCCTTAACTGCCCTTCTTATAAGGGGTTCCTATGGACAACTCATTTGATTAACGTTGTTGCTGCCCTTATACAAAGCAGGGTATATATAGTGGGATCTTTTCAGTAGTTCCTCAGACTCACCTCCTGGCAGAAGTTAGCGTATTGTGAGCAATAAATCGAAATCTAAAGCTCATGGCTGTGTATAATGCCTTTGCATTGAACTGATTATTCAGCAAGTTTTTATCGTGAATCTTGTCTTTTGTGGCAAAAATGTTAAAGTGTGGTGCACACTAGCCACCATTCTTTTAGCGAAACTCTCCACAAGCTACTTAAAAACTTTTTTAAAGAAAAGACTTACGTGGAGAAAACAATGTCACCTTCTGTTTGGGTTATTTTCCTAATGTAATTTTAAAGGAAATCAAACTAATAGATATTATATTCTTAAATAACATATTCATGGAATGAAACGTGAATTCATTATAGGTATGAACTAATTACAGCTCCATATGTTTCAGCTCACTTATTTTTTTAATATGTCAAATTTTTCATTTAAAATTTTATGTTTTTCAAATGTTTTTATGTCAATTTCTTCATTTAAAAATCTTACAAAGTCACACTTATATAATTATATATTTCACCAATTATATGGATGGAATTAGTTTTGGCATAAAATATAGGATGTATGGTTGCCATGTCTAACACAAAGTCTTACTTGATGTGGTAGCAAGAGCTTGACACAGGGAGTAAGAAGACTCAAGTTCTAATCCCAGAGCTGACATTAACTAAAGATGGAACTTTGGACAAGTCACTGAATTTCAGTGAACATCAGGTATATCTTCTGAAAAATGATGGGATTGGATAAAATGTTAAATGATTTTTGAAGCCCCTTCCAGAACTATGATTCGGAGTGTCTGTAGAGTAGAAGGGAAAGTGTACAAGCTGAGACAACATTATTTTTCACAAACCATGTTTCCCTAAAAATACGTCCCAAGTGGCTAATATGAGATCTATTATTTGGTCCATTCTTTCCTCCTTGCTCCATCTCACTGTATCACAGGGAGCTATTAGGAAAGAAATGAATGGTTCTTTTTTTTTTAAGATTGTTTTTTCTGATTACAAATCAGTACACGAATTAATCCAGAAAACTTGGAAAACAAAAAATATGTAAAGGTCACATACACACACACACACACACACAAATACCCATCATCTCAGCATTCAAAAAAAAATCTCATTGTCCCATTACTTTTCTAAATATATATGTATTTTTTCTTTTTAAAAAAATGGTATAACATAGTTTACGGTCTGCTTTTTTTCACTTCAGATGTATGTGTACTTCCTTAAAACCAACTGGAATACCCACAAAAATAGTCCCTACATCCCCAAAAGATAACAGAAGCTAAGCAAACATTGTCACATAGATTTTGGAACAGCTATAATTATATTATGCTCCAGGTTATTTTTCCTCTTTCTCTTTGTTCCAGAATGGATTGGTTTCACTGCAATCAGTGTTTCCGAAAAGATGGGGACCGTTTCTTTGTCACCAGCTGTGGCCATATTTTCTGTAAAAAGTGTGTGACTCTGGGTGAGTGCCTTAACTGTTTCCAGATTCAGGCAAAAATGTTTTTAACCTAGAGATGATGATTAGCCATTTCTCTATGTGACTTAGGATAAAAATCACATATTACGCCAAAGTTAGTATGGATACAGTAGGAAACTATTGATTGTGGAAATTTGAGGCACCCATTGATAAAGAATGATTTAGCAAATGGAATATCTAATACTTGACAAGAAGGTACTTGTCGGTGTTTTGAGGTCTGTGACAGGGAAAGCCCCAAGGTTATCAGACTAATTAGACAATAGAGAAAAAATAAGTGTAATGAATAGGAATTGGGGAAAGTTTGGTTGATAACAAGAGTCATTTCTAATGGGAAGTGGTCTAGCCTGTGAAATCAGTTTGATTAGAAATGATGATGATGATGAAGATGATAATGGTAGTGGTGGTGGTAGTGATACATTTGGAATTTAAAAAGCATTTTCCAGGGAGCCTGGGTGTCTCAGTCGGTTAAGCGTTTGCCTTCAGCTCAGGTCATGATCCTGGAGTCCCAGGATTGAGTGTTCCCTCGAGCTCCCTGCTTGGCAGGGAGTCTGCTTCTCCCTCTGTCCCTCACCCCACTCGTGTTCTCTCTCTCTCCCTCTCTCTCAAATAAATAAATAAATAAAACCTTAAAAAAATAAAATAAAAAGTGTTTTCCGGGGGCACCTGGATGGCTCAGTAGGTTGAGCGTTCAACTCTTGTTTTCGGCTCAGGTCATGATCTCAGGGTCCTGGGATCGAGCCTCAAATTGGACTTCGTGCTCAGCGGGGAGTCTGCTTTTCTCCCTCTCCTCCTTCCTCTGCCCCATTCCTGCTCGTGCTCTCTCTCTCCAAAATAAACAAATAAATCTTTAATAAAAAATAAAATAAAAAGTATTTTCCACATGTATGAATTTTATGTATCCTTATCACAATCCCAGGAAGTAATTATTAGTAGATCCATATTACAAATGAGGAACTGGTTCAGATAGGATAAGTGATTTGACCAATTTCTTGCAGCTATTAAGTCTTAGAAATGAGACTTAAATTTAAGGGTTTTTTTTTTTATGCCAAAATGCATACAAGGTGTAGAAATAGCCCAGAAGAGGGACTTAGGATAGGGTGCTTTGATCAGGGAAAGATTTCATAGAAGAGCTGTTGCTTCAGTAGAGTTTTGAATAATAAACGGGAGTTGCCAAGTGGATAAAGCAAGGAAGATCATTCTAGTTTAAGAGAACAGTATGTATAAAGGCATACCACATTATAAACCCATAGTGCGGGGGGCTACACATTGTTGGGATTGGTAGAGCATAGAAATAAAGTAAGAAATGGTTAAGAGATGAGGCTAGAGAGGTAGGCAATGGACAGATGATGGAAGGTTCTGTATACAAGACTGAAGAGCCTGAACTTTATCCTGCAGGCGACAGAGAGCTGGGGAAGTTTCTTTGTTTTGCGTTTTATACTTGCTAGCTCACTCTGCAATAATATGGAGGGAAGAATGGGGAAAGCCTTTAGTCCTCAAGGAAAGAAGACGGAGGTTACTAGACTCTGGAGAAGCTTTTTTTCTTTATATGGATCTCGTGACCCTTTTAACTTATCTGCTGAAGTAACAAAACTGTTTACTATGGTAACAGCAGCTCACCTTGGAGAGGGTTGTCTCGGTGAAGCATATGTCATGTGATGTTTTCTCTTGATGTGGCATTTATCTTAATCAATAACCAGCACTACTACTAAAACTTTAACTCAAGGGAAAGGTTAGGAATTTTAATTTTTGCATCTTTCAGATTGGGTTAATAAGAGAATGAGATCAGAAGAGCTTCAGAACAAGTTCCAGGATTATTGGCAAAGTGACAACAGGGCAGGAATAATTGGGGAGTTTCTTGCAGTATTTACAGTGTGCCTACTGTCAGGTAGATGGGGGGAGAAAAGAGCAAGCTACAGTTGAAACCATTGGTACTCTCATGTTCTTCCTAGCACTCTCATAAGTGTACTCTAGTACTCTTGCTGCAGGGTTAGAACTGCCCCCTCATCTGCAGAAGAAAACTGGGAATTCATAAAGAGGAGATGGGTAGGGACGCTTGGGTGGCTCAGTCATTTAAGTGTCTGACTTTGGCTCGGGTTATGATCTCAGGGTCTTGATCAAGTCCCTTGTCAGGCCCCCAGGTCAGTGGAGAGTCTGCTGGAGATTCTGTGTCCCTCTCTCTCTCTCTCCCTCTGCCCCTCCCCCCAAATCGTGCGTGTGCACTCTCTCTCTCTCAAAATAAATAATAAATCTTTTTTTAAAAAAGAGGAGATGGGTAAAACTACAGTGTGAAAGCCGTACTTGTCATCAACATACAAGTTTGGAAATATTGATTTTGAGGACAGAGCTCAAGATGATGTCCTTTTATAGCACAAAAATATTCTAAATTCAGTAAGAACCTGTTTCTTGCTAGCCTACTTGACTGTTACCATGTACTTTAGGAAGATCTTACCTCTTGCCCAGAAGAACCAAACATTTTTTTCCCCTTTCCCCCCTAGAAAAATGTGCTGTTTGTGGAACTGCTTGCAAGCATCTGGCTCTTTCTGATAATGTAAGTTTTTCTCCCTCTGCCACAAACCATCTTATCCCATTCCTGGTCTGTAGTAAGTATACAAGGAGTACAGTTAATGAGTGACCAAGCACTGAAAAAAAAAAAAAAGAAAGAAAGAAACAAAACTCAAAGATAGCAATGGGAAAAAAGGGGGGGTTAAACAACAGGTTGAAGAATTATTTGTGGCTGCTTCTATCAAAGCATGAGGTAAGGAGGGTTAGAACATAAAATCGACATCTCCTAGGACAGTGGTGAGCTTCCTCATACTTAACATAGTGAAATAATAGATGCTTTAGAAACATCCTTTGCCATCCTTTGCCATATTTGCCAGTATCTTATTTCATTCCATTGTGGATATGCTCAATGTTTGTCTTACTCTCTTCATAGCTGAAACCTCAGGAGAAGATATACTTCAAAAGCCCTGTGGAAACAGCTTTGCAGTATTTTAGTCACATTTCTCAGGTATGAGAAACAAAAGTGAAGAAAATCAGATTCACCAGGCAAATTCTATTTGCATCTAATTTTTTTAAATCAAAGATTCTCTTTGATTTATTTGTACATAATATTTTTCTATTTGTACACAATGGAGAGAATTGACTGTTCATTTGCTTTCTTCCCTAATGATACAAATCTCAACAGTTAGCTTTTTTACTGACCCCAAACCTGTGATAGACTGTAAAAACCACTATGTAGCTGATATCATGCCTTACACTTCCTGCTTCTATTAAGCAATTTTTAAGAATAAAGAAGGCTCTAGGGATACCTGGGTGGCTCAGTTGGTTAAGTGTCTGACTTTTGATAATGGCTCAGGTCATGATCTCAGGATTGTAAGATCAAGCTTCATAGCCAACTCCACACTGGGCATGGAGCCTGTTTAAGATTCTCTCTCTCCCTCTCCTCAGCCTCTCCCCACCCAGAAAAAGAATAAAGAAAGGTCTAGGAGCTTTATCATCTTTCTGGCAGACTAATGAATCTTCTAAAAATTGCTTTAGATATATAGGCCTGACCCTGTAGTCAGTAGATTTAGTGGGCTAGCTCTCAAACTTTTGCTTAAAGACCTATGTTCAAGAAGGGATTTCTTGTTCCCCATTCTCACTTTTCAGTAACCTTTTTTGGTAATGCATATATATTTAATTCTTTTAGTGTTTATAATTGGTTGCCTGAATTTTAGAAAATATTTTTCTTTCCTGATGCATCATATATTTGCATACTGTTGACTTTGTCAAGAGCAATAGGAATGTGGTAGGAAGTGGAGAAGACAGAATAACCATTTGAGAGTTCCCAAATTGTAAAAACTTTGGTTTTCCCCTTCCATTCTCCAGTTCTCCACTGAGATTATTTTATAGCCTAATAGGATTTCTATCTTGGCGTGTTTCTTGAGATTTTATCACTTTTTTTCTTCTGCACTTTTTTTTTTTTTTAAAGATTTTATTTATTTATTTGACAGAGATAGAGACAGCCAGTGAGAGAGGGCACAAGCAGGGGGAGTGGGAGAGGAAGAAGCAGGCTCATAGCAGAGGAGCCTGATGTTGGGGCTCGATCCTATAACGCCGGGATCACGCCCTGAGCCGAAGGCAGACGCTTAACCGCTGTGCCACCCAGGCGCCCCTCTTCTGTACTCTTACTTCTCATTCTTACGAGAGTAGTCCTTTCCATAACATGAAGATGATCCTTTGTCATATTCTGGCTGAAGATAGTAGATTTAATTTTTTGTTGGTGTCTCACCCCTCAGTCCTAACTCTGGAAATAGAGGAAGGGGAATTAAAGCTTTCATTGCATACTGTTTTTAGTTGCTTGGGTGAGCCATCATATTTGAGATACTATTTAACATTATGGGGAGATAAAATCTAGCTGAGACTCAAGGAGAAATGTAAACAAGGTCACATGAGCAAGAGAAAGAGCAGACTTTCGGTTAATAACTAAACTCAGGATTAGCTAATGATCAGTAGAGAAATTATATGTAGTCTGAATTCTAACCTGCCTAATCAAGGGACCAATTACACATGGTCAAATAATCAAGATAAAATAAATGGAAAGGGTCAGTTAATCATCACTTTAGTGAAGGGCCAGTTTGGTGAAGTCAGCAATGTCTGAAAATGTGTTTTCCTAGTCTGTGAAGTTGAAAAACTGATCCAAATAATATCTAGATTGCCTCATTCAGGCCTCTGCTCAAGTTGTTCTTTCTCAGTCAGACCTTTATGGACTCTCATATATCAAATGGTAGCCCCAGCACTATTTACCCTGCTTTATTTTTCATCATAGCGCTTATCTCTAACATTATATACTTATTTATTGTTTGAATCCTGCACTGGTAGGCTCAGTAAATTCAGAGATTTGGTAGCTTTTGTTTGTTGTTATATACCCAGCTCTTTGGATAGTTCTTAATACGTAGTAGACACTCAAAAAATTGTTAAATGAATGAATGGCATATTGATCTAAATATCCACTTGTGTTTTAATCATCCCAGATCTTTGTTAATGACCTGCCAAGGGCATTTTTCTGCTGTACTACTCCATGGCAAATAGTTAAAACTTCCTGTTTTGAAATCTTTACTCACCTCTAGGTAAAACTATTTAAGTATCTTTGGGGATTGGAGAGCCTCATAGACCTGTGAGCTTTCTTCTAACCCTAGGTCTTAGACTGCACCCTTATCCATAAGTAGCCATCTTTCTTTTTTTTTTTTTTAAGATTTTATTTATTTATTTGACAGAGAGAGAGCCAGCAAGAGAGGGAACACAAGCAGGAGGAGTGGGAGAGGAGGAAGCAAGCTCCCATCAGAGGAGCCCGGTGCGGGGCTCGATCCCAGGACTCTGGGTTCACACCCTGAGCCCAAGGCAGACGCTTAATGACTGAGCCACCCAGGCGCCCCCATAACTAGCCATCTTTCAAATGCATGCCAGTAATTGTTCCTTCTTTGGTAAAGCCTTCCCCGGTTCCTGTAGGCAGATTTTTGCACTGTCCTTTGTAATCCTGTAACACCTTGCTCTTACTTCTGCAAAAGTGTTTTAAATTATTTGTTCTTATGTCTATTTCTCTCACTTAACTGAAACTTTTGAAAGGTAGGTATCAATTTTGTATTGCCCAATGGCTAATGAGGTACCTGGCAAAAATTAAGTGAATAAGAAATGTTTGTTAAATGAATGAATGCACATTAAGGCTGGGAGGGAGGTGGAAATGGTTCAAGGTAAGGTCAGAGAGAGAGGCTTGAACCTATATATAGGTACTTGTAGCCCGTGGTAAGGAATTTAGATTTTCTTCTAAGTGACAGTGGACACCATTGAAGGGTTTTAAGCCCATAAATGGCATTATCTGATATATAATATTAAAAGGGAATCTGGCTGCTGAGTGGAG
Source organism: Ailuropoda melanoleuca (assembly GCF_002007445.2). NCBI lineage: Eukaryota > Metazoa > Chordata > Mammalia > Carnivora > Ursidae > Ailuropoda > Ailuropoda melanoleuca. Next base: position 2,582,839 of record NC_048237.1, read on the forward strand.
AATGAACCATAGAGAAGTGAAGAGTAGAAGCAGGAGACCACATAAGAGGCTATGGGAGAAATCTAGGTAGGACTTCTTGAGCTAAAATGGTCGCAATAGAAATGGAGAGGGGTAATCAAATCGGAGATGTTTTCTAGGAGGAACTGGTAGAACTGTTGTTGATTTGGATGTGGAAGAGGAGAGAAAGAGAGAAATTGAGGAAGACATCTGGGTTTTTGTCTTGAGCAAAACAAGACAAATATATGGGATGATTATACTCTACCAAGGCTGAGAAGACCATTTGAGGGAAAATACGATTTTGGACATACTAGGTTACAGATGCTTGTTAGAGCTCCAGGAGGATATCACAAAGGTGGAGAAATTTACTATTCTGAAGCTCAGGACATAGGTCAAGGATAGAGATATAAATATGGAACTCATTAGGATATAGATAGTTTTTAAAGCCTTGGGACTGGATGAGATCACCCAGAGAAGGAGCCCCTTCAATATTTAGTGATTAGGTAGAAGAGGAAGAGAAAAAAGAGCAGCAAGGAGAGTGTGGTATCACAGAAACTAAGAAAGGGAAGTGTTTCAAGAAGGAAGAAATAGGGGCGCCTGGGTGGCACAGCGGTTAAGCGTCTGCCTTCGGCTCAGGGCGTGATCCCGGCGTTATGGGATCGAGCCCCACATCAGGCTCCTCCGCTATGAGCCTGCTTCTTCCTCTCCCACTCCCCCTGCTTGTGTTCCCTCTCTCACTGGCTGTCTCTATCTCTGTCGAATAAATAAATAAAATCTTTAAAAAAAAAAAAAAAAAAGAAGGAAGAAATAACCAGATGGGTCAAATGCTGTTGAGGCATGAAGATGAGGGCAAAGGAGGGAGGACTGGATTTGGCAACATGAGGATTATTGGTGACACTCACAAAAGCATGTTGTGTAGACTCTTGAGAAAGAGAAACATATTGGAGTGCATTGGTGGATATGTGTCTACATTCTGTCCACTTCTTCACCTCCCAAACCTCTTTTCAACCCTCGGCAGATTATCTCAGTGAAATTGCTCTTGCTAAGGATATTAATAGCTTCCTTGTTATCAAATCCAATGGATACTTTTTTGTTGTTGTTACTGAACTTGATTTCTCAGCAGCAATCTAGGCCCACTCTCTCCCCTTAAAATATTCTTTCTTTGGCTACTGTAACCAACTTCTTTCTCCCTTTTGTGTTTATCTTCCTCTGTCCATCTCTTGAATAGTTCTATTTCTCCGGTTCTATACCAGACACGCACACTCTCCATGGATAATCTCATCCACTCTCATGCTCCAGTTATCATCAACGTGGGGATCACTTCCCATTCTATTATGTCCAGTAAAGATCTCAGCTTAAATGTTACCTCAGAGGAGCCTTCTCTGACTGCTATATTTAAAATGGGTACCCCCCCCCTTTATTCTCTGTCCTAGAAACCTTTTTTTTTTTTTTAAGATTTATTTCTCTTTTTTAGGGAGAGAGAGTGAGAGTGGAGGAAGGGGCAGAGGAAGAGGGAGAGAGAGAAGCAGACTCCCACCTGAGCAGTGAGCCTGATGCAGGGCTTGATCCTAAGACCTGAGATCATGACCTGAGCCGAAATCAAGAGCCACCCAGGTGCCCCTGTCCTAGAAACCTTTTTGTTTTCTTAGTAACACTTGGATAATTTGCAATTTTTGAGGTGTTTGTTGTATGCTCCATAGACTGTAAGCTCCACAGAGGCAGAGACTAGCTTTGTTTTGTTCATCGCTGTATCCTATGCAAAGATCACAGTTTGGCTACATAGGAAGCACTCAATAAATCTTTGCTGAACGAATGAGTGCTCCCTGCCCCCCCCAACTTCAGGCATATATCCATTTGCCGACTTGATATCTTCACTAATTCTATATGTCTCAAACTGAACTCAGTATTCTAAATACCCCTCTACCCAGCCTACCTTTCACATACACACAGAACAGGCTACTCTTCCTATTTCTATCATGGTCAATGTCTACCATCCACATAATGACCAAACCAAAAATCTGTGAGTCATTCTTAATTCCTTCCTTCTTTTCTTTGCATTTCCAATCCATTATTAAATCATATTACTTTTGTCTCTAAAATACTTGAATCTTTCAAGGTGCCTGGGTGGCTCAGGTTGATTTTGGCTCAGATCATGATCTCAGGGTCGTGAGATCTAGCCCCATGTCGAGCGCCACACTCAGCACAGGGTCTGCTTGACATTCTCTCTCTCTCTCCCCCTCTCTCTCTGCCCCTCCCCCATTTGTGCACATGCACGCTCACTCTCTCTCAAATAAATAAAATCTTAAAAAAAAAAAAAACCTTGACTCTTTCTACCTTATCTCCAACCTTCTAATTCAATTCATCATTGTTTCTCTCCTCGATTATTGTAGTACCTTCCTAACAGATCTTTTGACCTCCAGTCTTAGCCTACCAGTTCTCCATACTGAAGTCAGGAAACCATTTTTTAAAAAGATTTTATTCATTTGAGAGGGAGAGAATGAGAGGGAAAGAGAACATGAGAGGGGGGAGGATCAGAGGGAGAAGTGGACTCCCCACTGAGCTGGGAGACTGATACAGGTCTTGATCCTGGGTCTCCAGGATCATGACCTGAGCCAAAGGCAGCTGCTTAATTGACTGAGCCACCCAGGCACCCAACATGAAATCATTCTAGATATAGGTATGATCAGGGGGTGCCTGGTGGCACAGTCAGTTAATTGACCGACTCTTGGTTTCTGCTTGGGTGATCTTAGGGTGGTGAGATCGAGCCCTGCATTGGGCTCCATGCTCAGCACAGAGTCTGCTCAAGTCTCCCTTTCCCTTTGCTCCAACTGCTCATGATCTCTCTCTCTCTCTCTCTCTCAAATAAATAAATGAAATATTTAAAAAGAATATAGGCATGATCAGTTCATTTCACTACTTAAAACCATTCAATACAACTGTTGCTCTGAGAATAAAGCCCAACCTTTAACATGGCCCAGACAGCCAGACCTGATTTGGTCCCTGCTGATCTTTTAGTCTCACCTCTTATCCTCTCCCTCCACCCCCAGCTGTAATATAGACATACCGAATTTATTTTAATTGTTGATATAAATTATTTTCTCTGTTGCTTCTGGGCCTTTGTACATGCTGTTCCATCTGTCTAGAACATTCTTGTCCCAGACATATACAGGGATAAGTACACACAGTACTTACAATGCAATACCATACTGCCATATTGTATTATAATTTTCTGTTTGCTTATCTGCGTCATCCCATGAGAATAGGGGCAGTATTAATTAATCTTATTCATCTTTTCTGTAAGCTCCTGACATAGTACCTGGAACATAGTAGGATTCAGTAAGTACTTTTTGAAAGAATGAATAGAATAATCTTTCCTATTGACGTTTTCCCTTACTGTAGTATATGAAATATGGTAAAGTGGTCATACTGAGAAAATTACTGAAGTAAAAATATTGAAGCTAAATCTGCCTGCTAGCTTGTAACTTTCTTTGAATCATTCACACTCCCACACATGTAATGTGAAATAATAATAATACTCATCTTAGTTCTTGTAAAGATCCAATGAAATAATGCTGTGAAAGCATTCTGAAGGCTGTAAATTACTATATTAGTTTAAAGAATGATGTGGAAAACTCATAGTGGATTATGGAAGGTCACAAACCTATGGGAAAATAATTAAAGATCATATAAGTAAAAAGAAGTTTGTATTTTTAAGTTGTTTTCAAAGGGAAGTATAAAATACTTGTCTAGCTTTTTTTTTTTTAAGACTTTATTTGAGAGAGAGAGAGGGAGACAACAGAGAGAGAGGGAGAGGGAGAAGCAGACTCCCTGCTGATCAGAGAGCCCTATATGGGACTCGATCCCAGGACCCGGGGATCGTGACCTGAGCTGAAGGCAGACGCTTAACTGACTGAGCCACCCAGGTGCCCCCTGCCTAGCTTTTAAATAACAACTTTATAGACATACACTTTACATACCACATTCACCCCTTTGAAGTATGCATTTCAGTCTTTTTAGTATATTCACATAATTATGCAATCATTGCTACCTAATTTTAGAACATTTTTATTACCCCCAGAAGAAACCCTATATCCATTAGCAGGCACTTTCCAAATCTCTACCCTCCCTATCCCTAGGCAATCACTAATTTCCTTTCTATCTCTATAGGTTTGCCTATTCTGGACATTTCATAAATAGGGAATTTTACAATGTGTACCTGTTGCGACTGCCTTCACTAAACAGGGTGCTTCTCAGGTTCATCCACCTTGTAGCACGTATTAAGACTTCGTTAGTACTTCAGTCCTTTCCATGACCAAATAATATTACATTATATAGATGTGTATACATTTCACATATTCATTCATCAGTTGAGAGATATTTGGGTTGTTTCTACTTTTTGGCTATTATNCTACCCTCCCTATCCCTAGGCAATCACTAATTTCCTTTCTATCTCTATAGGTTTGCCTATTCTGGACATTTCATAAATAGGGAATNTCTCTACCCTCCCTAGCCCTAGGCAATCACTAATTTCCTTTCTATCTCTATAGGTTTGCCTATTCTGGACATTTCATAAATAGGGAATTTTACAATGTGTACCTGTTGCGACTGCCTTCACTAAACAGGGTGCTTCTCAGGTTCATCCACCTTGTAGCACGTATTAAGACTTCGTTAGTACTTCAGTCCTTTCCATGACCAAATAATATTACATTATATAGATGGGTATACATTTCACATATTCATTCATCAGTTGAGAGATATTTGGGTTGTTTCTACTTTTTGGCTATTATGAATAATTCTATTGATATTTGTGTACAAGTTTCTGTGTGGGCACGTATTTTCATTTCTCTTGGGTATATATGTATGAGTTGAACTACTGGGTCAAGGGGTAAATCTATGTTTAAGTTTTTGGGGAAATACCAGACTGTTTTCTCAAATGCCTGCAATATTTTACATTTTTACCTGCAGTTTATGAGGGTTTTGATTTCTCCATGTCCTCACCAACTCTTCTTTTTATCTGTCTTTTTTATTATAACCATCTTAATCGTGCAAAGTGGTATCTCGTTGTGGTTTTGATTTGGATTCCTCTGATGACAAATGATGTTGAGTATCTTTTCATGTGCTTACTGGCCATTTATATATCCTATTCTTTTTTTAAGATTCTATTTATTTATTTGACAGAGAAAGAGAGACAGCAAGAGAGGGAATACAAGCAGGGGTAGTGGGAGAGGGAGAGGGAGAAGCAGCCTCCCCGCCGAGCAGGGAGCCCGATGTGGGACTCGATCCCAGGACTCTGAGATCATGACCCGAGCCAAAGGCAGACGCTTAACGACTGAGCCACCCAGACACACCTATATAACTTCTTTAAAGTAATGTCTATTCAGTCCTTTGCCCATTTTTAAATTGGATTTTTTTTTAAAGATTATTTATTTATTTATTTGCCAGAGACAGAGACAGCCAGCGAGAGAGGGAACACAAGCAGGGGGAGTGGGAGAGGAAGAAGCAGGCTCATAGCGGAGGAGCCTGATGTGGGACTCAATCCCATAACGCCGGGATCACGCCTTGAGCCAAAGGCAGACGCTTAACTGCTGTGCCACCCAGGCGCCCCAAATTGGATTGTTTTTATGTTATTAGTTGTAAGAGTTCTTTATGTATTCTAGGTACAAGTCTCTTGCCAGATATATGATTTGCATACATTTTTAAAAAGATTTTATTTATTAGAGAGAGAGAGAGTGCATGAGTGGGGGGAGGGGCAGAGAGAGGAGCAGACTCCCCCACTGTGCAGGGAGCCCAACACGGGGCTCGATCCCAGGACCCCAAGATCATGACCTGAGCCAAAGACAGGCGATTAACCAACTGAGCCACCCAGGCACCCCAATTTGCATACATTTTCTCCCATTCTTTGGGCCCAACCATTTTAAAATTAAGAACAAGTAGCCCAAACGTTCATTAAATAAATATAAATAGGAAGAACAGACAAAAATAGGACATTAAATAGAGTAAGAAATAGGAGAGTGATAGAAATAGAGGGAAAGATAGAAATTCACACACACAAAAATTCAGAGAAAAAGACAGAAATGGATTTATAAAGACTTTCATAAATTTAGTGTTGGGATTGGTAAACTTTTTTTTTTAAAGATTTATTTATTTATTTTACAGAGAGAGAGCGCACGCACCAGTGGGGGAAGGGGCAGAGGGAGAGAATCCTCAAGCAGACTCCCAGCTGAGCACAGAGCCCATGGGGCTCGATCTCACAACCCATGAGATCTTGACCTGAGCCGAAACCAAGAGTCAAACGCTCAGCCAACCGAGCCACTCAGGCACCCCGATAAACTTTTTCTTAAAAGGCCAGTAAACGTTTCAGGCATTGCAGGCCATACAGTCTCTGTTGCAGCTTCTCAGCTCGGCTGCTCTAGCACAGAAGCAGCCACAGACTGTACGTAAACAAATGCGCCTGGTATTCCAGTAAGCTTTGTTTACAAAAACAGGCAGCTGGCCACGGTCAGTAGTTTGCTGACTTTGAGGTCATATGTTTTGCTAACATATACGTAAGTAACTACCACATATGCCATTTGAGTAAAATCAGGTCAAGGCCTGATCTCATCAGTAGACCAGACCAGTTCTTTACCCCTTACTTGAATTTAAAAATTGAACAACTGAGCTAATCAATGATGCCTTTGAAGAAAGGCTTATTTAGTCTAAAATTATTTTACCTGAAAAGTAGAAGGTAATCTGTCATATTAGGACTTCTGAATCAGTATATTTGAGTTTTTTAAAATCACTTCACTGGCCAGGAGGTTGCAATGTGACAGGTAATATTGTTTTGATCACAAATTATGAAACTCAAAACTTACCTTCCCACCTGGTGGGCTGTTATGGCTTTCCTATTCAGAGTGGGTACCTCTGATATCTTATTAACAGTCCTCTAATTGCTTTTGATAAGGAAGTGTTTTTAGGGATCTGTTTTGCTCAAATCTGTTCTCTCTGAGCCCCATAATAATCTATTTCAATTAGAAATCTGAACATGTAACTGCCTTTTCAAGACCCTTTGGTGGCTTTTCATCACCTGTGTTTCAGATTCTTCAGAGTGACACCTAGTTCTCTTAAAGGTCTGGTTTCTTCTAACCTCTCCAATCACATCCACAATGACCACCTCACGTCTTATATACCAACATCAGTTCTTATGTAGGCTATTTATTACCTAATCTCTAGGGTAGATTTAGTTCTTTGCAGTTCTTTTATGCACCATATAGTTTCATACCTCTGCCTGAAATGCTTGACTTCACACTCTGAAGTCCAAATAGTTAACTCTTGTTTTTAATTTAAAGATTTATTTATTTATTTATTTATTTGAGAGAGAGAGAGAGAGGGAGGGAGAGAGAGAATGAGTGGGATGAGGGGCAGAGGGAGAGAATCCTGAAGCAGATTCCCCACTGAACGTGGAGCCTGATGCAGGCGATCGTACCATGAGATCATGACCTGAGCTGAAATCAAAAGTCAGATGCTTAACCCAACTGAGCCACTCAGGCACCCCCTAAACAGTTAACTCTTAATCATTCTTTCTATACTTTACATATACTTCTTCTGTTCTACATATCACTTTGTGTTTTATTTATTGGTTCACATCTCTGAACGTCTTATACTATGGAGATGAACGACTAAAGGACAAGAGCCCATACTATCCATCTTAGTAATTCCAGTTTAATGTATCTGTCCCCCCACTTCACCAGTTATCAGCTCATGGCCGATCTTCCTTTATGTATACTTCCAGCCACCCCATCCAGACTATTTTGAAGCCAAAACCAGATATTACATGATTTTAATATGGTAATGTTTCAGAATGTGTCTCTTAAAAGATGGGGAGTCTTTTCTTAAATATAAGCATGTCATATTATAATAACAATCCCCTAATCTTCTCCAGTAAGTAGTCAGTATTCACAATTCTGCAGCTGTTTCATAATTATTTTAAAATTTTGTTTGAATTGGGTTTCAGTAAGGTCCGTGGTTCAGTTGGTTGTTAATGTCCCTTTAGTTTGTATTTAACTACAAGTTTCCTCTCGTTTCTTTATTACTTTTTAAAAAGATTTACAGTGCACTTGTTGTATAAATATTTACATTTATTTACATAAATAATATTATTTATTTACATTTATTTATTAATATTTATTTATTAATGTTATTTACATTTATTTACATTTATTATTTACATAAATAATAAATAGTTACATTTATTTATGTATTTTAGAGAAAAAGAGTGTGTGTGCACTTGTATAAATATTTACATTTATTTATGTATTTTAGAGAGAGAAAAAGAGTGTGTGTGCACTAGGGAAGGGGCAAAGGGAGAGGGAGAATCTCAAGCAGACTGCCCGCTAAGCATGGAGCCAGACATAGGGCTCCATCTGAGGACCTTGATCTCATGACCAGAGCTGAAATTAAGAGTTGGACGCTTAACCCACTAGGCACCCAGGTGTCCCTCTTTTTTTATTGTTATTGAAGAAAAATGGTCTTTTGTCCTATAGAGTTGTTCCCAGAGTGGATTTTGTTCATTGTACCCTTGTGGAGTCATTTAATAATGCTTGTCTGTGCTCTGTATTTCCTTAATCAGGTCATTTGGTTGGGGGTGGGTGGGAAGCAAGCCTAGTTTTTGGTGTTGTGCTCCACCAAGAGGTACGTAATAGTCTTCCATCTCTTGGTTTGTGTGATGGTAGCCAATGATGAACTTTACATGGATCCATTCATTCATTAGGAGCTGCAAAATGCTAATATTTAATTCTATCATTCCTATCTCATTTTTTTAGGTGGAATACTTCTATAAAGAGAAACTTATATTTTCTCAACTGTATGAGTACCTTGAGATATAATTTAAAATACTAAGACCTTTAGATACTATGAAATGAGGGAGTCAGTTTCATAAAAGATAGATAAGACCAAAAAAAGATAGATAAGACAAACCAATAGGTTGTGAGAGTCAAAGGTAGGTAATGAGTTTACCAATACCTTTAAAATAAATTAAGTTAGCATCAGGCATATTTCACTGCAAACTGCTCCCAAGAATGGGTTAAGATGTTTGGGATACTATCTCTTGGCTAAACATTACATTTATTTTTAACATCTACTGCTCCTCAACCCCTTGCCACTTTAAGTAACTCCTGTGATTCTGAGCGGCTTTTTCTGCAGCTGCACTGTTCAGATTTTTTTAAATGATCATGTTTTATTTTTATGAAAATGACCACTTTTTAAAAAAACCAAAGACTATAATGAAATGTTACGTAACTAGAATTAGTTGAGTTTGCTTTTGATTGGAAAGGAGAGAGCCTAGAGACTATATAAACTCGTAAGAACAATTCTGTAGTAAGGTGGCAAAAGCAACTTGCAAATTAGGTGCGAACAAAAGGTTTATGACAAAAGTACCAAGATCTAGGGAAGGACCTTAGACAAAAGGTTTATAGTCTGGTAGGGAGGAAGCAGATGAGACATAAATACTGCTGTGTATTCAAAAGTAGAGCCTGACAAAGCTTAAACACTTTCTAAATATTAACTTTTGCTCTGATTCAGTAATCCCCTGAAAGGCACATCAGTATATCAAACGGTAAAACAAAGCAAAAGATAAAATTATTTGCTCATGCCCAGAAATAAAATTCAGGAATAGGTAATCTCCTTCTGTGCTTCTTTGCCCTTTACTGTAGTGGCACAAACAGCCTGCAAGCGCCCCTGTGTGCGTACCTCAGGGAAAGTAATTTGGTTACCAGTGCTCTGTAATAGCTAGGAATGTGGAAGTTGAGCCCAGACAAATAGTAGACAAGTTAGGTCAGAACCAGCTCTAAGCTTGAAAAAGTTTTTGGTATCACTCTCCTTGCTCAAGATGAAAGATTATGTTTTCAAAGGGCTATTCTACCATGCCAGAATATTCTCATTAAGATATTAAAAAGTCATTGTCCTGGAAATGAGAAACTTGGCCTTCCCTAGTGCCAAATTCTCTAATTTTGGGGAGTCATGATTTAGGCCAGATGCTCCAGAAAAAAATGATCAGTATTAAAGGATGAATTGATGGATTTCCTTTTGTTGCCAAAAGTAAGGGGAAAGGAGTTATGGGGGTGTATGTCAAAGATCTATTTTTGGGGGTTCCTGGGTGGCTCAGTCGTTAAGCATCTGCCTTCGGCTCAGGGCGTGATCCCAGAGTCCTGGGATTGAGCCCCACATCGGCCTCCCTGCTCCACTGGGAGCCTGCTTCTTCCTCTCCCATTCCCCCTGCTTGTGTTCCCTCTTTCGCTGGCTCTCTCTGTCAAATAAATAAGTAAAATCTTAAAAAAAAAAAAAAAAGATCTATTTTTCCCTGGTAGGTGTGGAGTTTCCAGAAGAAACAAACAGATCTCCTCATCGCCTTTTATAAGCATAGAATTACAAAGTTAGAAGCAGCCATGCAGGAGGCACAACAGATGGTGACCAGCCAGGAAAAGTAAGTGACAAATTACAAGCAAACCCTGAACATTGCTGCATGTGTTTATGTTTGTCTTGGGTAAATTGGGTACAGAATTTTTGGTCCCCTCAATCCCCATTTTGTTTTTCTCTTTCTTCCCTGTAGGGGCCCTCCTCACTTTACAGCTTTCCTCTTGTACTTCCCCGTCAAAAATTGCTTCTTTGGAGAAATAAGGCATAGCTTTTCAGTGATAAAGATGAGGGATAGAATTCAAAATGTTACCTCTAGGAGGGCGTATTTTGGAAATCTTAAGCCAGAAGATGGAATCCTCGATGGAAGTTTTCAGACAGCAGCAGGCCAGGGGTGTGTGTGGAAAGGAAAAGGAACGCAATGTAAACTCCTCTGAAATCATACCTAGTGACTGCTTATTTTATCCACCTGATTCTCTTGGCCATCAAACTCCGCCTCTGTCTCCTGAATCCCTAGATCTCTGACAGAGATACCTTGTATAGTGGCAGGCATCTCTCTGTAAGCATTAACTAGATGTCAACAACAATAAAAATCAGGGTTTGTATCCCACTGACCTACTGGAGATGATTATTTCCATCTTTTGCCTAGAGAGCTGTCAGTCTTAAAGAAGGAAAATGGAGAACTGAAGAAATGTCTTGCCATTCTAAAGGTGAATGAAACAGGTTTTCCTTACTATTATTCTTTCTCCTACTTTTCCCATCTGTCTAGCTGACTAGATGTTGTATAGAACAGTGTTTCCTAACCTTTTCCACATCATGGCATAAATAACATAATATTTATACAACAAGTGCACTGTAATAAATGGTCGAGGCCACAGACAACCTAGGAAGACTGAAAGGATCAATATGTCGCACACTGGTAACCCATTCTGGAAAATCAGTAAGTCGTGACATACCATTTGGGGAACTCTCTTATCGAGGAGACATCTGTTGTAACTTAAAATTTCTCTTCAGGGATCCCAAGGCACCTCAGGACCCTTCCTCTTCTTCCAATCCAACTCTATTTCCTAGACGTTCCTTTCTTCCTAAGAATGTTCTTTGTAGTTATATGATTTTCCTATTGACCCTACTACTGTAACTATTCTAGCACATTTTATCCTGTCACTTTCCTTTCTCTCCCCCTTAGACTCTCCATATTTTCCCACATGAATCAGTCTTGGGGATCTCCAATATGTTTTTATGAAAAGGAACTAAGATTTTATTCCGTCAAAGCTAATGATTTCCTAGGGAAACATTGCTGCTATTTTTTTTCTCCTACTGGGAATCTTAGCAACCACAGCTAGAGGACATTGCAGCTTAGTTATCTAGCAAGTAACATTCATTGATTAGAACCCTAATCCTAGCTGCAGCTTCCTTCACTCCCATTTTTTTCACCTACAGGAATCTCCAAATTGGTACCAAGGAAGCAGGTCAGTTTTATCAGTCCCCATACTAGCCCTGTTTGAAAATTGCTGTTCTTTCTTGACTCTTAGCTGCAACACCTGTGTGGGCTCTAAGGTGGAGGAAATGGTTGGTGAATTTATCTTTCACTTCTCCAGTTACTCACTGAAAAGTGCTGAAGTGAAATCTTGAATGTAATGCTCACTCTTATGAAATCCTACTCATCCTTCAAAATTCAACTCACATGTCATTTCCTCTGTCAAGACCACATTAGGCAGAGTTTGATGTTCTATTATTCATTTATTCAACAAATATTAAGTGCCTGTTGTTTATCAGGTATCATGCTAGGTGCTGGATGTACGTCACCAGTTAGTCTGTACCATACCAACTATTAAATCTTTTTTACCTCAGCCCTGTATTGGTGGGTTAAGAGACATGGCTCCTACACTCACAGAAGTTAGTCTAATGTTCTTCCATGTTTCTCTACTTCTAATATACCCATCATAACACTTAAACATTGCTTTTATTTATTTTTGTCTTTCCCACTAGCCTGCGAGACTTTCAAAGTTAGGAACTATATTCTAGTTATCTTTGTAATCTCAGGATCTAGGATGTATAAACACTAAATAAATGCTTATTGGAGAGATGGATGAGAGGACGGTGGGAGAGAGGGAATGATGGATTTATGAGTGGATGAACAGATTGATAGATATATGTAAAATTGATACATATATAATAGATATATGCTTGGTAAGGCACTGAGGGAAAGAAGAAAGGAGGACTTCAAAATTTCTTCTATTATGGGCAGTAGAGAAGGTTTCACTCAGGGAGTTAGAGAGCCAAGGAAACTCATAGGGAGACTTTGCCTCCATATTTGGGGGTGATACCTGTAGTACATGATAGTAAGCAATTTGCACTCAGAGGGTAAGCTGTTATTTCTATGAACAATGATCTGACTGATCCTCTCAGGGGGCACTTAACTTCCGCTTAGAGCTTCCTCTTTTTTTCCCTGCAGGTTGGCCACACCTCGACCAGTGGGCATTACTTCTCCATCACAGTCAGGTAGAGAACATTTGTTTGCCCAAATATCTGTGTGGGATGAATAAATATCCTTTTCCCATATAGAAGATAGTTTCCTTTCAGAGACTATAATGCGATTTTCCTAATCTTGTGTATGATATGAGAGGAACATACAACCAGATGCCCATTTGTGACAGGTTGGCTAGGCAAGGCAGGCCACGACATGGATGGCAGCTCTTCACTCCTCACTTGATTCTCTTTCAGTCACTCCACGACCCAGTTCTCGGCATAGCAGCCAGGTGGTCAGGTGAGTAGGAAGCCTACACAGCCACGTGAAAACTGCTGGCAAAAGTTGGAAGATAAAAGAAATACCTAGATATGGTAGAGGTAGGGACTGAGGAGACTTTAGGTCTATGTCAAGTTTCACACCAGGTTTGTTTGTTTTCTTTTTGTCTCACCTTACGCAGTCGGTCCCCCTCAGTGGAATCTCTCTCTTACAGAATGTCTGGCTTTAGTAGCTTGGGACAAGTAAGTAATATTTACCTTCTCTTCCCAGATTGAGATTTCTAATGCTAAATGAAAGCAAAGATGTCAGGCAAGAATATTAAGCTTATATTGGTTTTGGCATAAATTATCCGATGCCATCCCTGGACTCTCTTTTCTTTTGGAAATGCAGGCCTGATATTAGAAACGAACACAGAGAGGGGCACCAGAGTTGCTCAGTCAGTTGGGTTGGTTTTGGCTGGGTCATGATCTCTTGATCTCATGATCTCGTGGGTCCTGGGATGGAACCCGTGCTGGGCTCCATACCCAGCAGGGAGTCTGCCTGAAGGATTCCCTCCCTCTGCCCCTCCCCCAACTCCCTCACTCTCACTCTCTAAAATAAATAAGTCTTTTTAAAAGAAAGAAGCTAACACAGAGAATAAATGGGATGAAAGTAGTGGAAATGTTCAATGACTGAACTAACAGTAATAATTCATTTTGGAAGGAATAAAGTGTGTATCCTTCTTGAACTAGCATGCCTTTTCTGGCACAACACAGGCTTTAATGTGTAGATATAGAGAAATTACAAAGAATATGGAAACCAGAGAATTGGGATATATTTATTAATTGATGTTTAATATTTGTCCATCAGGGAGCCAGAGGCCTGCAGGGAAGAAGCACTCCCAGGGACTCTTATATTGGTGAGAAGGGGAAAAAAGGGTCAGAAACCAACATATTTTGTGCAGATACCAGCAGATTTCTGGTTTTCTCTGCAAATATAATGCCATTATGCATTTTAGGTGCATAATATAATGCCATTTGTTTTTTTCCAGACACTGATTCCAGGTACCCAGAGATATATTACTACTTTTCAAATAATGATATTCTTGTTCTTAAACTGATAAGGAGAAACTTTTTTTGAGCAATAGAAAGTCACTGAAAACCTCTGGTCAAGAGATGGAAGATAATTTGAGTAAAATAGATTTGGATTTTTTAAGTTGCCACAAGATGGCAGTAGAAGTTAGGTCTAAAAGGAAGGTTAACTAGACACTGATTATGTTGGCCTGAAGGGTATCAGGTTTCTTCAACGTGTATTAATCTTAAAAATATTCCAGTGAAGAATACTCACTTAATTTCTTGTCTCTTTCCTCTTAGAACTATTTTTGTTATTACTATTTTCAAGGACATTAGCCAGTCCATAGAGAATACTTAATCAGAGGATTTCCCTTTCTTTCACAAGAGGCAATTGTGAAATTTGCACATTTTTTTCTAGATAAACCATTTTTGAAAATCATCAAATAGTTTCCCTCCAATTCTTTCATATTCACCCTTTGAAAAATGTAGAATTTCTGGAGAATTTGTCAGGTTAGTAGTAATATTCTCTCTTTCATTCCTGATTTTAGTTATTTGAAGCTTTCTACTTTTTTCTTGGACAGCCTGGCTGAAGACTAGCCAATCTAGTTGAACATTTCAAAGAAACTACTTTTGGTTTTGTTGATTTTCTGTTTTTCTCTTCTCTATTTCATTTATTTCTGCTCTAAGCTTTATTTCTTTCCTTCTGCTTGTTTTGGGTTTAGCTCTCTTTTAGTTTCTTAAGAAAAAAGGTTGGATTATTGATTGGAGATGTGCATTTTTAATGTAGACATTTTCAGTTATAAATTTCACTCTACGCACTGTTTTCATTGTGTCCTCTAAGGTTCAGTATTTTCTGGTTTTTTCATTCGTCTCAAAGTATTCTCTAATTTCTTTTGTGATTTTTTTCTTTGAACCATTGGTTATTTGGCACTATGTTGTTTAATATCAACATATTTTTAATTTTCCCAGATTTCCTCCTGTTATTGATTTTTAATTTCATTCCATTGTGGTAGGACAAAATACTTTGTATAATTTAGATACTTTAACATGTATGGCCTGGGGTGCCTGGGTGGCTCAGTCAGTTACGCATCTGCCTTTGGCTTAGGTCATGATCCCAGGGTCCTGGGATGGAGTCCCGTGTTGGGCTCCCTGCTCAGCGGGGAGTCTGCTTCTCCCTCTGCTCTGACTGCTGCCCTTGCTTTTAGTCTCCCCACAGAGCAGGGAGCCCGCTTCTCCCTCTGCCCCTTCCCCAATTCGTTCTCTCTCTCACTTGCTCTCCCTCAAATAAATAAAATCTTAAAAAAACGCACCTAACAACAAAGTCCTAGAACACATGAAGCAAAACTAACAGAACTGAAGAGAACTAGAGGGAAACTACTGGATGTCAATACCCCACTTTCAATAACAGAACAACTAGACAGAAGCTAACCAATGGAATAGAAGATTTGAACAACATTATATACCAACTAAATCTAACAGACTTCTTTAGAAGTTGAGCTTGTTGGGGGGTGCCTGGGTGGCACGGCGGTTAAGCGTCTGCCTTCGGCTCAGGGCGTGATCCCGGCATTATGGGATCGAGCCCCACATCAGGCTCTTCCACTATGAGCCTGCTTCTTCCTCTCCCACTCCCCCTGCTTGTGTTCCCTCTCTCGCTGGCTGTCTATCTCTGTTGCATAAATAAAAATAAAATCTTTATAAAAAAAAAAAAAGAAGTTGAGCTTGTTGGGTGTGTAGATTCATTTTTTTCCACCTAATTTGGGAAGTTGTCAGCCATTATTTCTTCAAATATTCTTTCTTCAAATATTCTTCTAGAAATCCCATAATGCATATGTTGATATACTTGATGGTGTTCCACCAAGGTCTCCGAGGCTCTGTCCATTTTTCTTCACTATTTTTTCTTTCTCTTCCTCACATTGGATAATCTCAATGGACTTCAAATTGCTGATTGTTTTCCTTGTTTGTGCTGATGAGCTGCTCTAGTGGGAGTTTTCATTTTTGTTATACTTTTCAATTCCAAAATTTATATTTGGTTCTTTTAAATATATTTTTTCCTTATTAGTATTTTCTATTTGTTGAGATACTATACTTACACTTTCCTTTAGTGCTTTAGACACGGCTCCCAAAGATATTTGAGCATATTTTTTAAATAGCTGATTTAGGGCACCTGGGTGGCTCAATTGGTTAACGTCTTGCATTCAGCTCAGGTCATGATCTCAGGGTCCTGGGATCGAGCATTGCGTGGGGCTCCTTGCTCACAGGGAGGCTGCTTCTCCTTCTCTTCCCTGCTCATGCTCTCTCTCGCTCTCTCTCTCTCAAATAAATAAATAAAATCTTTTAAATAAAATAAAATATCTGATTTAAAGTCTGTCTAGACAAAGTCTAGGCTGGGCTTAGTCCAATGTCTGGGCTTCCTCAAGGACAGTTTCTGTTGATGCTTTATTTTTTTATATGGGTCATACTTTCTTGTTTCTTTGCATACTTCATTTTTTGTTGGAAACTGGACATTTAAAATAACATAACATGGCAATTCTAGGAATCAGATTCTTCTCCCTCCCCGGGCTTTTTTTTTGTTCTTGCTGTTTATTGTTGTTTAGTGACTTTTTAAAAATAATTCTATAAAATCTGTATTGTCATGTGGAGCCACCAAAGTCTCTATTCAGTTAGTTTAGTGGGCAGCTAATGATTGGACAGAGATTCCCTTAAACACTTGGAACCAGTAAGTTTCTCAGTCTTTGCTGAGGGATTCCGTGTGTGTTGGGGCTCACTTTCAGCACTTAACCAGGCAATTGACAACTGTGCCTTAGCCTTCAACCTGCTTGTATGACCTCAAGGTAAGAGATTGGGGCCTTTTCAGGTCTTTTCTGAGCATGCATACAGTCCCGCATATGCATATGGTCTAGATCCCAAGAATGTGTTGTTTTCGGAGTCCCCAACAACAACTCATTCCCCATCTCTTCCATCTATGTTTTCCGGTTAGCCTATTATTTGCCCCAATTGATATTCACATCCTCAGGCAGCCCAAAAAAGCGCTTCTAATTGTTTACAACAAACACTCCTGGGGAAAAGTCTTTTCACAGGTGGTGAACTCTAAGCTCCAAGTCCTGATGAGTTTGCGCTCCAGGTCAGGTCAAATAAAGTCAGCCTTGTAAGTGGAGTCTTCCAGTTGCCACTGGACAGGTCAAATGATCATTTTCTGGGAATGAGGCTTTGAAAAAGTTCCAACCCCATTCCATCCCCACGATGACTGCCAGAATGTTGGTTTTCAAGGCTCCCGCGGAGCTGGAGGAGAAATGGGAATAGGGCGAGTTAAAATGCCACAAAGTCCATTGTTCGTAACCTCATTTGGCTATTTTTCTGGAATAAACATTCCCCAGACTGCTACAAACCCTTTGTTAATTTACGGAGTGCTGAAAAAGTTGATTCTGACAATTTTTGCCAGTTTTCTCTTTCCTTTCATGGAGAGGACTTTTGGAGGTCCTTATGCCACCATTTTTGCTGTCACTCCTAACCAATTTAATGACCCTTTGTCTATAGCCATTCTTTCTGGTAATGCCCATCTTAGAGGGGAAACCAATGCACAGATATATTAGAGCACTTCAGGGCGGTAATGAATCCTGGTCCACAAATTAATGAAAGAGATGGGGGGCCTGGGTGTCTCAGTCGGCTAAGTGTCTGCCTTCAGCTCAGGTCATGATCCCCTGGAGTCCTGGGATGGAGCCCCCACATGGGGCTCCCTGCTCAGCAGAGTCTGCTTCTCCCTCTCCATCTGCCTCTCCGGAGCTGTTTGTGCTTTCTCTCTCAAAATAAAATCTTTAAAAGAGAGAGAGAGAGAGGAAAGCGCCTTTAGGAGACACTGCTAGGTGATTTGTGAGCCTTTTCATTTGCTATTCGCCCCTAAGCCTAACATATATACTGAAAATCTTTGGTCCCCAGTTTCTTTGCCCTGGTCCCAAGTATACCCGAATGAATCTCTCCTCCAGTTCATGGGTTATCTCACAGGCTCATTTTTATGTTTTCCAGAAACCCCTTCACCAGCTTCTACTCACAGCCTATCTTACCGGTAAGTAATTATGCTCCCTTTCACTGGACATCTGTTCACACTGACACTCTGCCAGCAGCCCTGGGGTTACTTTTCTACTGGCTTATACCACTGAAGTTTATAAATCTACCTTGCAAACAAGAGAGCATTTAATAGTACTGTGTCTTATATATGTCCAAATCACTTTCAGTCGCAAGCAGTGTATTTATTTCCCATCTTTTCTAAATATATAGGCTCTCCTTTTACATGTGCTTTTTACCTTTACCTTCCTTTTCCCTGCTAATGCTTCTATTTCCCCTCCTTAGGCCTTCACCTGCCTCTTCTGGACAGGGGATTTTTTCTTTCAGACCATCCCTAAATGGTGGGGATTCAGGCCACACAAGAGTCCTCACCCCCAACAATTCAGGTATGTTAAATAACATTCCCAAAGGAATGGAGCTTCAACCATTGACATATATACTAAAAGGAAGATTTTCAAGACGAAAAGAAGTTAGGAAAAGAAAGGACTTTGTAGCCTACCTCTTAAATTGCTAAGTCTTTTCCCTTCTGAGTGGTGTTCTACAGATTAAAACCTACCTATTTACCCTGACCCATAAGTAACACTGCCAAAGAACTGCCCAAGGGAGTTATCTTTCACCATTTCAATTCTGTCCTTCAGGTCAGAGGGAAAGCAGAACCCCACTAGAGAGTCTTCCTGGTTTCCAGCTACCAGTTCAGCAGGTGAGCCCTGGCTAGTCTAACTTGCCTGCGTAAAAAAAACTCACACGGTTAGGCCTGCACATGAAATGCCTTTCTGGTCTCCTGTAAAGGTGGTAGAATATAACCAGTGGAGAATGACATGGGTTTCAAATGTGGTATCATATGTTCACAATTTTCCAGGATCATCTCAATTTCAACGATTCTGTCCTAACTATCAGATTAGCTTCCTAGTTTGGGGTTTAAAAATTAGGTCACATGGTAGTGAATGGCTTTAAACTGAGAGGACTTGGCCAGTGTGAACTAAGTGCGTAGACACAACTAACATTCCCAAAAGTTCCACAAAAAGGTATTTCAGTGGAATATATCTTCTGGGTAGAGGTCCTGCTTAGATAAGGAAAAACCATGTGCACTTCTCTAGAGATGGTTAGAATAATGCTTTATAAATGTATGGGGCTCTGATATGATGTAGGCAACAAGAGGAAAAGAGCATGGGAACGAGAAGAGAGGTTTGTTCGGAGCTCTACATGAAAAGTGCAGTCTTGCCTTTTCAGTTAACTTCTATGGCCCGGGTTTTGAGGATATTTAGGCCCTTTATCAATGCCAAGCTCCTGGTGACCCCAAGGACATTCTAAGGTAGGTAAATATTTTGCTCTCATATTCCAAATGCCCTTTATTTTCATTGGCAAAAAATTAGGGTCTAAGCCCTAAGAGGCAACCCTGGGGAAATAACATCCTCACAAGTGGAGGGATTAACTTACAGATGAGAAAGAATTAGGAGACATCTAAACCATCTACAAATATATGGCCCCTAGTTGGATCCTGATTGAAACAAACTAAAAAAACAAAAAAACATTTATGAGAAAGTTGAAAACTGAATACCCCTTGGATATTTGATATTAGGGAATTGTTAATTTTTTTTTGTAGGCATAATGCTATTCTGGTTATGTTTTTAAAAATAGTCTATCTTTGGGAGATAACTTACTAAAATATTTAAAGATAGGAAGTTAGATGATTGTCTGGGTTTTGCTTTAGTATAATCTAGTGGACATAGGACAGAGAGAGAGTAGAAATGAAACAACAATTCACCATGAGTTATTTGTTGAAGTTGGGTGACGGGTACTCGTCAGCTCGTATACTACTCCGCTTTTGTATTGTTTGAAAATTTAGATAATAAAGTTTTAAAGAAGTTATTAAAAGAAGTGCCACCTCCGCAGAGGCGTAAGAATACCGCCTTACTGGTACTCCTCTCTCAGCATAGTCTCCAGGTCTCCAGTATCCTCTCCAGGTCTTCCAAAATAGCTTTTTAAATATTCCGCCTTATTATTACCATAAGCCACTAGAGAGTTTCATAATTAGCAACAAAGCCTTTGTCGCACTAGGTGTATAAAATCTTAAGCTTGGGAAAGTTAGTTATCACACAGTGGAAAAAACTATGGGGAAGCAGCAGTGGTGATTTGCTGTCTTGATAAACTTCACATAATGGTTTGAGAGGGCCTTAATTACGCTTTTTGTTATAAATGCCCATATCTGCCTTCCTGCCCTCCGCCGCAGACTCTCTACGAACAGAGACAGATGGGATTAGCCAGGTCAAGAGAAGCATGGACTACTTCCAGATGAAGGTTCTTCAAGGTCTGATCTATACATACTGCATTAAGGAAGGCCTATAGCATCCAATACCCAATAAGAGCGATGGCCTTGGAAAATGTTTCCCTGCCTTGTTTCCTGGTTTCACTTTGTACCCTTACCTCTCTTGACCTTTACCATATACACCCTGTATTACCTCCTAGAAAAATGGTCGGGCGTTATATAAGGCTAGTACTTGAGGAAGATGCTTAGATCTCTCCCACATTCATGAAGCTCTCATTTCCTGCACATTAAAGGTTTTGAAAACAATTCTTGGCATCACTGAGGGTGAGAGGTAATATACTCATGAAGTATGGTTCGTTTCTATATTTCATTCTTTTAGCTTTGGTTATATTTTTCCATTGCCAGTGTTAATAAGCAACAACTCTGTTCCTTGTCCTCATTTATTATCCTTCTGTTTGCCTATTTCCTCTATGCCTGCTTAACTATGTTGATTTTTCTTTCTGTCGGAGAACAGTTGGAGACCCAGACTTTCAGCTTACTTAAGTATATGGATAAAATAAAGACGTCCTTTCATTGTTATTGCAACTCTATTGGTTTTATATTACAAGCTCTAGAATGGTAGAATGGGCAAAGACCACCACCACTGAGATGAAGCCTGTATTCTTCTTTGGGTACTAAATAGAAATGAGGAATTAAATGTGCTGGCCACTGGCAGGCAGGCCATAAGCAAAAATATGGAAAAAGTGTAAACACAGCAAACATCTGCCAGAAATAAATTAGGTCCTGGGAATGACCCTGAAGCTGAACTAGGATTCCCTATTCTTTCTGGAACCCTGAATTTATTTATTTATTTTTAAAGATTTTATTTATTTATTCGACAGAGATAGAGACAGCCAGCGAGAGAGGGAACACAAGCAGGGGGAGTGGGAGAGGAAGAAGCAGGCTCATAGCAGAGGAGCCTGATGTGGGGCTCGATCCCAGAACGCTGGGATCACGCCCTGAGCCGAAGGCAGTTGCTCAACCGCTGTGCCACCCAGGCGCCCCCTGAATTTATTTTTAAAGGCATTTCTAGACACTTCTTCTGGGCAAAAGCCTGTGCTGTAGCAGGTGCAGGAAACAGATCTGCCCAGTGATAGATACCGATGTACTGCCTTTTAAAGTTTTTGTTCTTTTAATTTTTTTTTAAGATGTATTTATTTCAGAGAGAGCGCGCATGTGCACATGCGAGTGGGGAAAGGGACAGAGGGAGAGGGTCCTCACACAGAGGCCCCACTGAGTGCAGAGCCAGGTCTCACGACCCATGAGATTATAACCTGAGCCAAAACCATGAGTCGGATGCTTAACCGACTGAGCCACCCAGGCGCCCCAAGTTTTTGTTTTCTTAATCTACCTCAATATATCCTGCCGCTTTAAAAAATGTATATATATATATATATATATATATATATACACATATACTAAATCAGAATGTTAATGGATTCGGCTCCATTAATGTCTAAACCATAGAAGTGGCAAAGTGGAGGAGAGAGAAACAATTTTATTTGTGGCCTTTTATTATTATTCTAGCAATATGGGGCTTCCACTCTTATTTCTAGATGGTTAACCCACTGTTATCTTTATATCTGACTCCATCTGATGAAAACCATTCTAAAACATCAATAATCAATTCAGTTAAAGACCAGAGTCCCTCTGTCCCCAAGACAGATCCTATAGAGGAGAAAGTCTCAATTACAGACACAAATTGAACCAACACCAAAAAAGATGAAAAATTAGTCTCTGTCAAGCTAGGCAGGAGGGAATTTCAGGTTTGTAAAACCAAACCTGGAACCTACCTGCACCCACCTTCCGAAAAGTAGAAACCATCCCTCTCCTCTATCCCTCTGTAACCTAACTCTACTTTTTAAAAGGACATTTCCCCTAATTCCCACATCCAATAAATATCCAGTCTAAATTATTCTCCACCCAATTATTAAACTTTTCACAAGCTCCATGGGGAAGATTTACCCTGAGACAAATAGTGAACAGAATGGGGATTTTGGAAAAAGATAAAAAAAGGACAAGGCAAAATGGTCCCAGTATCAGAAATGAAAACATTCTGCTACCTGTGCAACTCAGTAACAACGAAGGTAAAACATAGAGTCAAGTTGGTGTGCGTTAAGAAAGACTTGTGATGAGACTGGGACATACTAAGACTCTTAGCTGTATTATGCATGGACTTGTGCTCAGAAAGAAAAGGGGTGTGAGGCAGCCTTACATTCCAGGGGAAATGGTGGGACTGGGGGATGCACTGGAATCATCAATTGAATAAAAATTCTTTACTCCTCCTTTCCAATCCTCCGGTAGATACGGGGCCAAGGACTGGCCTCTCCATAGTACACTAAGGGAAAACAACAGCAGACATGAAGAGGGCAAATGCCTTTTCCCAGCCCACGGCTCAGACCAGATCCTTAGCACTCTCTTCATTGAGACGAGAGGGCTGATTTCTGCTCATCCAGTCCCCACCTCTCTTTGGGTCCTATGGTCATCCTCCCTGGTCCACCCTCACTACATCCCCGATCCCCCAACCTCAAGAACACAGTTTTTCAGTTCTTTGCCACAAGGTAATTTAAAAAAATGTGGTTTCTTTGTTTAAACAGTTACTAAGTTGGTTCATCTTTTAGTAACAGACCTTCCCTCCCCTAGTCCCCTCGACTCAGTCCTGTATGATCACATCGTCATCGTCCTCCTCATCCTCCTCCTCCTCCTCTTCATCCTCGTCATCTTCTGGCAGTTCTTCCTCCTCCTCTTCCTCCTCTTCATCTAGACAAACCACCACCTCAGCTGGCTCAGGTAATCGAGAGTCAAACCAATCCAGAACCTGCTGGGTGCTAAGCCTTGATGCCTGACTCAGTTGAGGGATATCACTTTCCCGTAGCTGTTGGTGGGCTGCCCAGTACCTCTCCAGGGGTCGTATATCCGGTGGGGGTGGGGGGTTCGGCAGAGATGGTGTCTCAGCCCATTCATTCAAGGAGCGGGTTGAAGGTGGGGGTGTGGGAATTGCTGGGTCCTGGAAACTAGGGGCACCAGGTACAGCGTTGTCCCGAAACCATTTTAGTTGCCCATGCTTCAAGGCATAGCGTGTGTCACCAAACCACTGAATGATCTCAGGCCGAGGTAAACCAGTGATCTGTTCTAATTTATGGTAATCCTCACGCCGTGCCCATTGGCACTGTAAAAAAAAAGATTTGAGGATAGCCAGCTGCTCTTTGGTTTTGCGCTTGGTCTTTCGCTGGCGTTGCATATCTGGGGAAAGGTAGTCTGCAGGGCCAACCCTACCTGGTACTGAGTTATGTCTTAGCCCCTGGGGCCAGGCTGGCTCCAAATGTGGGGGCAGTGCCTGTTCATTGGGGGACAGTGGCTGTGAAATACAGCCCAGTGACTGGAGGGGTCTAGAGGTGGCAGGAGCTCCATTAGCCAGTACCGGGAAAGTGGAAGAAGAGGCAGAGGAAGGAGGAGGAGTCGTATTAGATGATGACTCCTGCTTACAACTACTAGCAAGTAGTGAGATTGGTGGGGGCTTATCCCGAGCACGTGACTGGTGGACAGCTGTGGAGTGATTCCAGGAAGCAGAGCCTAGGCCACGTGACTGGTTGGGACCTCTGCCTGCCTGCTCCTTAGAGAAGCCACTGCTTTGAAGATCCTGCCAAAAATCTGATTGGTGGGGGAATGCCCCACTGCCAGGTGCCATCAGGGGTTCCTTTGCTTTCTGGTGACTCAGCAGCTCTGAGGACTCCTCGGGCTCTACCTTCAATCCTTTCATCTGGGTGGACTCACTAAGAGTCAGGGGCACTATCCCAAGACCCACTTGTTCTGGAGGTGGCATTGGAGAAGGAGGCACCTCCTCGGGGGGCCGCCCTGCATGATGAGTAAAAGAGAGGAGGGATTTGAAATGGAGCTGGTCCCGATGGTACACCACTCGGGCTCGAGTCTCTTCTATTTCTTCAGATGACCAGCTAATGCCACAGCGGAGGCGCTGGGCCATGAACCAAGTCTTGACTTTCTCCATCTGCAGCCCATAGCGTAAGCAGAGAAGGGCAATGTCTGCTAGACTGGGATAGGGGAAGTAGCTGAAGGTCTGTAGCAAGTGTTCATTGCCATCCAGCTCACTGGTCTGGGCTGCTTGGGTCCACACAAGCTGTAGCTCCTCGGAGATTGGAGGCAGGCAGATGAGCCCCGCCGGGGAGCTATTAAGACTGCTGGCCTCTTTATTAGGAGGCATGGTGCTCTCTGATCTGTGCCCTTCAGAGATAGCTGTAATAAGAAGAGAAACAGCTCAATCACTGGGGCTCCTCTTTCAGCCCATTGCTCAATTTCTGCCAAACAAAAGTGCTGGACTCCAATACAATCAACTGTCTGTGTACCGTGCTGGATTGCTTTTAAAGTGTTTTAACAATTTCTCATTTAATTTTCCTAACTTTATGAGCCTGTTATAATTCCTGTCATATGTATGGGAAAACCAAAGTCCATAGAAGTTAAATTACCCCAAGTCACATGACTAGTGAATACTGTCCCCAGGACAAAAATCTGTCTTTAGAGGTTAAGGAGGAAAACTCATCCTTCTATTGCCTTTATTTTTCTAATTCAGACTCACTTCATCCTCTAAATTCATGGAACAGGAGTCACAAAATGAAAACTGAACCACAAAAACATGAAGTGCAGTAATCTCAGAACTGATGCAAATGCTTAAACTCCTGACAATTTATGATTCTCTCTAGAATGTGGAGACAGGTGGGAAATACAAGAGAGGAGTACCGAGAAGGCAGGACAGCACTGTTCCTCTGCCCAGCCCCCGGCCCCCTTTCCTCTTCCCTTCTCAGTGGTGGAGTCCTTCAGGGAGGGGAATGATGGTGCCTTTAAGCCCTAAACCCAAACCTGCTAAGCTTTATTTTCTCTCTGTACGATAAGAGACAGGTCAGATATCTGGGATAAATGGGGCTTACTCCTTCTGGGGTTTGGGGTCCTGTGGGGGTAGAGAGAGGGAACTGTTTCCACCAAGTCATCCTCGGAACAAAGGTTAGCCCCTCCCCCCAGCCTTTGTCTCTTCCAACAGCTCAGTCTCTCTCTGGGGAGCCTGGAGAGCTCCCTCAGACTGTAACAGCCCCTACACACAGGGCCGAAGGCCTGCTGCTCTTATCTCTGTAGCCCAGCTTTTTTCTCAGGGCCAGGTGGGCACATGCACTACGAATTGCAGCCAGGTCCTGCAAGGTCCCCAGCAGCGCCACTGCTCCCAGGGCTGTGGGTGTGGGGGCTGCAGGGAGAGCCCCTGACTCTGCATCATTCCTGAAATCCCTGCTCAGGTTATTTCCTAGGAAGTTCTGTTGACCAAATTTTAACTCAGCTCCCTGCCTGGGCATTAGAAACTCTCACAGATCTGTCACCCTTTAGTCTTAGAAAAATCCCATCCGAGTTTACAAATATTTACCTCTGATGTGTTAAGGATGGGACAGGATTCCTATGTAAATGCTACATGATGAACTGAGAAGAATCTCAAGTCCAGGAAGTTATAGTACAGTGTGGTATCAAGGGATTTTATGACGATTAGAAAAATTCAGAAGCATTTTAATGAGTCACCATTTCCTTTTAACAAGCGGATCTAATGAACCGAAGGCCATGCAGATCCCAAAGGCTTGAAGAGAGCCTGAAGAGGGCAAATGGAGGCAGCATGGCACAGTGGGTAGAAATATGATCCCTGAGTAAGGCCAGCCTGCAGTTTGAATCCTAGTTCTGCCACTTACCAGCTACGTGATCTTGGGCAAGTTACTGAACTTAGGGGAGCTTTGGTTCCTCCATGTGTAAAAAATGCACAGTGCTAAGTGTCTGTAAAGTTGTATATTTTTACCAGGCACCTACTATGTGCTACGTGTCCTGTGTAGGCAACGCCTAAAGCAGCTGTTGGGGTGGAGGCCTGGATGAGGCAGATGTGAGATTAACTGCAGCTCCACCCCTTCCTAGAGTGCTGCCTGTCCTTGGACAAATTATTGAACCTCAGGAAGCCTTAGTTTCCCCTCAGAAAGAAAGGCGGTCAAAACAGCACTTTCCTCACAAGTTTTTGGCTAAATGAAAAAAATGCAGTTGATGTGATGTCCAGAACAAAGTAAAGGCTCAATAAATAGCAGCTTCTCTCATTACTTCAGCGTCACAGGGTGATTCTGATATAAGGGAATGCCGTTCTCCTCCTAGACGAGGGAAGTGAAGCAAAGGCTGCATTCTTCAAAATCATTGTTTTCAATCTCTTTTTGCAGGGTCCTAATTCTAATGAGCAGTGGAGGAAACCAGGGTATCCGTGATTTTATGCTCTTTACATTTTGGGAGTTGGATATGACTCCAGAATGGATTGTGCTGCTTTAAAAAATATGAAAATCACAGCTTTAGGAGAATTGAATCCATAATTTGAAGATAAATCCTTTTTGATTGCGAGATGAATTGCCAATGTGGTAGTAACTCTACCCGTACCCTCCAGGTTCATCCCAGACACAGCTGAGCAGCCTGTGAGCAACTGACAGGTGCTAAACCACCACTTAAGACATTGTGGCCCACCAGGAACACCAGGAAACCTAAGCTGGAGAATAGGTTATGATTGCAACGCTTGACATCTACTTAACCTTATTTGTGTCCTGTTTTTTAAGGACACAGTTATACTTTAGATAAAACTGTAGCATAAGGAATAAAGCAGTCCAGTGTAAGGATGAAGACTGCCAGACAGGAAGTAAGACAGGCACAGCTATAAGCCTTACAAGGAAGCATTTTTGCTTTCATTCATGTGGTTTACTATCGTCCAGATTCTCATGGTATCAATTTGATGTTTCAGTATAACAAGCAGTAATGCAAATACTGTATTTGGTGTACTGTATACATCCAGCTTTCCAATTACACACACACAAAATTGTGGAAGATTTCCTGATATAGGATGGTGGCTTAAATCAAGGCACAGCTGTATGGCTACCTGGTACCTCCCTGGAAGAATATGGCTTTGACGTAGGAAGAAACTACCACCAGACGTGGCTCATGAGAACCATAGCAAGGAGGGTAGACGCCCACAGTAATCAAAACCACAATGAAGACACTGGTGTCTTGTGTTCTTATGCCTCCATTTGGAAAGGGTAGAAGAAGGGAATCAAAACTGAAGAAACAAGGACTCCTATGGGCAGAGATGGTAGTGATGGTGGGATTACCTATTCTGAATAATTACTAAATTTGTATCCTTATTAAATATGCTGGATATGCCTTATCGCCACTTCAAGGAGCTAATAAGAAATGTAATGAGAAAAACATATATAGAGAGGATAACACCCTTCTTTCCCTTTGGGCTTTCCATACCCATAGACAGATGACAGAAAAGAATGGACTACCTTAAACTTCCAGTCTAGGTGTACATACAATCCTAGGAAAAAGAGGTATTCACAACTTTAGGCTTGAGCCTAGACTTATGGTTAAAGCAGGAGACAGTTCAAATGAGAAGCTAATGATCCTGCAAAATTACCCTGTATCTTTATTCAGAGAAGAACTGAAGTACTGATTGAAACGTGTTTTGGTGATACAGTTTTAAGGGCCTTAAAGAATCTTTAGTGGTATTCAACTTATGTGCTTCTCAACTTTTTGGGTCATGAACTTCTTTGAGAATCAGATAAAGGTATGGACCCTCAGAACGTTATGACTACCCCCCATAAACATCCAAACTTACACATTATATATAATCTCAAGAGGGTTCACTCACTGCCCAGAAGCCCAAGTTAAGAACCTCTGCCTTATGTCCCTCCAACTTAATAAAAAAGGAGTGATGATAATTGCTTAAAGAGGAACATACAGCTTGATGTGAACGAATGGAAGGAGTGGATGGAAGACTTGAGAATTTAAGTCTAGAAGGGACTGGGTATTGGTGATATCAGGTGGAGTGAGTGGAAGGGAGAGGTGTTCAATTGGGCCAGGAGCCTGGCTTAACTGATCCACTGGGTTATGTGACTGACACCCACAGTGTGCTGTGTCCTAGAGGCTGGTCGGCTAGTCTCTAGTGTGCCAAAATCATCTGCTTCCTTCAGCTGCCCTGTGTGCCTGGACCAGTTGTGTGTGAATCCCAACCTGTTTATGCCTGGTTTTTTTTTTATTTATTTATATAATAATGTAATTAAATATCACATAAGCTTATGAAAAATTAGTGACTAAAAATTGTTTCTATGAGAACAAAGTCAGATGTTAAGGAGTGTACAACTGTTGAGTGGGGAATAGTAGGCAACTGTAAAAAGATTGGAGGGGTAGGGGGCTTAAAAATCTCAAAAGTATTCTGCATTTGGATTGCTCCAAAGTGTTTAAATTTTCACTGCATTAAAAAAAAAAAAAACCCTGGAAATCATAGATGAG
Organism: Ailuropoda melanoleuca; assembly: GCF_002007445.2. NCBI lineage: Eukaryota > Metazoa > Chordata > Mammalia > Carnivora > Ursidae > Ailuropoda > Ailuropoda melanoleuca. Next base: position 2,611,739 of record NC_048237.1, read on the forward strand.
AGGCAGTGGCACATTAGAATTAATGGGAAACTTAAACCAGGGAACCCTCCTCCTCATTCTGATTTAATTAGTCTGGACTAGGGCCCAGGCATCAGTACTTTTTAAAGTTCTCAGGGTGCAGCCAGATTTGAAATTCGCTTGTGCAGTTTATACTAGAAAGACAACTGGGAACTCCAATCAGCAGACTTACACAAAGAAAACGCCTGGACACTACCCCAAAAGATTGGTGCAATGAACATACTTTTAATGACAATGCTTAAGATATGTATGCATCATTTAAAAAAATCCCAAGTTTAACTGGCTTTTTTTGTTTTTTCAATCATTGCCACCTACCTGTCCTAATCATATAATAGAAAAGGGCTTCAAATGTATGGTGAGAAGGAGGTTCATATGATAAAAGATCTGATCTGGGCCCACATTACCAAACAGGTCTCAGCTTGAGTCTTCTTTCAGTTTACAAGTCTCAGATTAGGACGCAAAACCAGGAACCTCTGAGGATTCGAGTTCTCACTTTCCTGGTTTGTTTTCTGAGTATGGCTGGGTAGGGGGTCAGAAGGGGCAGTTTCTCCCAAACCTTTCATTCCCAAAGACCACTGCTCCCCAGAAGTAAGGCCAGATTTCTGTAGTGTGTTGAGGTCGCCAGGAGGTAGTCGTGGGGGGAGGAGGAGAGGCCTGGGAAGGAAACGTTTCTCCTATCCTCCATTTCGCAGGCAGTCTACAAGGCTCCAAACTGGGTCAGAGAACAAAAAGTTGCTGCACTTGGGGCGATGAGCCCCAGGGAGCAGGCGAATCTCAATCCTCCCCTCGCGGAGGGCGTCCCAACCCAGCCTTCCCCTCCTCCCTACACACCCACTCACCCTCCCCCAGTTACAACAGGGAACCGAAAAGTCCAGAGGAGAAACGAGAGAGAACCCGGCGACTTCGAGCCTAGAATTCTCCTCCCCCCCAACGTGGGGATGGGGCTCCGGAGGTCGGAGATCTTACAGGGGCTGGGAGGGGAAGTCGAAGGGGCTGGGGATCACTCACCGCGGTCCGGCCCGGGCGGCGGCTCCCAGCCTCGCACCATGGGCCGGGGGGAAAGGGGGAGAAAGGGCAGGGGGCCTCCGGGGTGGGAGTGGGGTTCCCGCCCGGTGCGGCCTGCTCCAAGCCCACCCGCGCGGAGGGCCGGGACCGGGACTGCCCCCCCTGTCCCCCAGAGCGCGCCCGTCTAGCCCAACCCTGCTCGGGCGAGTTGGAGGCGGGGCGGATGGGTGGGGCGGGCTCCAGGGGCGGTGCCAAGGTGGCCCGAGTCCCGATTGGTGGAAGTAGGCAGGCGGGCCCCGGCGGAGCTCAGTGGGTCGGCCATTGGCTGCGTGAGTCTCGGCTGGAGTCGGTTATTGGCTGCGTGGGCCTCAGCCGGGGTGGCTATTGGCTGCCTAGGGCAGGGAAGATGTCCCCCAGGGACAGGGTGCTGTGAATGGTACCTCCCCCCCCCCCCCCCCCCCCCCCCCCCCTTCCCCCCCCCGGCCCCCGCCTCCAGCGCCCCGGCAGCCTCCACCTCCCTGCGGAGCCAGCCCCTCGCTCCCCGCCCCGACGTCGAAGCTCTGGGCGCCCATTGGCTGAGTTGCNAATTCACAGCAGTTTGTTGAATCGTCCAAGACCGCCTTGCAACTACTCGCCATTTGTTCCTCCTGAAGGAAGACTTTTTTCAGCATCCCCTTGCCGGCCATACACGCGAGTAGAACCGAGCCGAGCCGCGCCTGCCCAGCCGAGGGCCGTCAGCAGCGTCACTGTAAACGAAGTGCCTAGAGCAACCGGGAACTTGTTCTCCGGATGGATCAGATGTCTTGCCGTCTGAAGGACGAGGATCCCAGCAGCCCGGCGCCCTCGGAACACCGAACAGGTGTTCCCAAAGACTAAGTGCCGGAAGGGGCACCTGTTTGGGACCCACCAGACCCCTAGGCCCCCCTTTCTGTCCCAGTGAGGAGTACCTGCAACTCTGCCTCATATTTAGGGGACCTCGGTTTTGGCTATCAAGAAAGGGATGGGATTAAAATGGACTTTTCACCAAAGTAGTCACACTCTGAAGTTGTGGGCCAAAAGTTCATATATTTGGAATTTGGGCCAAAAATCTGTAAATTTAGGATTCTCGGTCTTTAGACTAAAACTTGGAACCAGAACTTTCTGAAGTGATTCTTTTTTCTCATATGCTGGTCTTTGAAAAAGTCTTTTTGCCTATTTAGGTCACTTAATAGCTTATATAGCTACAATAATTTATAAAACAATTTCAGACTTTGTATTCCACGGACATCATCCCTCCCATATACTCCCCCCAAAACCCAACCCCCATTACGGATTCTTTATTGCTCCAATTTAAGGTCTAGAGCACTTTCATGGTTGTCAGACATCAGAAATGTATTTCCACTTCAGCACTGAGCCCCATTTTATGTTATGCCTGTATTTGTACCTGCCCACCTCCCAGCCCCCATTGCATTCAATAAAAATTTCAACCTCCTAAGAGCCAGCCCTACAATCTGCAAACTAGCATCCAGCAAAAACATAATAGGCGTAAACAAGGAAAGATATATATACTTAGCTTTAGAGTTAGAAACTTCTGATCCTTTAGGGTTTAAGCCAGGGCTGGTAGTATACATAGACTTTGTCCTAAATCTTGACTATTACCATACCCCAATAGTTTGTATATAATAAAAAGAAAAGTGAAACACTTTAGGCGGCAGCAGCCCTCAGTTTTCAGTGGAGAAGTTGTTCTCCCATAATCCAAACAAATAACAAGACTGGGTTGACTGGGAAGAACTCATGCTTATCTGGCTGGAAAGCCAGGCAGACAGTCTGTGGGAACTTAGTGTCTGCCCCTCTATAGGCGGTTCAGTTAGGCACCCTGGACAACATTAATCACGGGCTTTTGAAAATATGAAAGGTGGACAACTCTGCCACCTTTCTTGTCTCATTAAGACACTCACTCCTGAGACTCAGGAGTAGGGAGCAGAGTTGAAGACAGGTTTAGGAGAGGGGAAGTCCAAGTAAAGAAGAAACTCATCTGCCCCTTTTCTGGAGCCTCCCTCTTTTTTTTTTTTTAATTAAGATTTTATTTATTTATTTATTTGAGAGAGAGGGCACAAGCAGGGGGAGGGGCAGAGGGAGAGGGAGAAGCAGGCAGGGAGCCTGATGTGGGGCTCCATCCCAGGACCCTGGGATCATGACCTGAGCCAAAGGCAAACGCTTAACTGACTGAGCCACCCAGGCTCCCCGTGAAGCCTCCCTCTTATGTGGATTTCACCGTAAAGCTTTAGGGGATGGAGTGGACTGGGATGAGGATTGGAAGAGAGGAAGAGATGCAGGCTGACAATATCAGACAAGGGAGGACCCCACCTTTAGCAAGACAACAACCCTTCCCAGCTCTTTCAGGGACTAGTGCTGAAGAATGGGGACTCATCATGTCATCTTCAATATAGAGATGTTCATTCCCCATCTTTGGTGAAAATTCTCTCTTTCTTTGCATGGCTTAGATATTAGCAGGATTAACCAAAGGCACATTTACCATATAGCTAAGGAAACTCAAGTTTTAGGGCCATCCCTTTCACAGACTTCTTCCAAAGTACTGGAGGAGCCCCAGGAATGTGTGAACGTGGTCATGGTTTTTTGTAAAACTTGAAAAAAAATATGCAAACTGCAATTTGCTAAGATTGATGTCTCTTTCCTTTCTGACTTCCCCTCCATTACACTTCTCCTTTTGTCAGGTGGCAGTGGAAAGGCCATGGGTATTTTGGGATTGGCTAAGGAAACTGAGTTGGGAATACATTTAGTTTGGGTTGAGTAGCTATATGACTGTGGTTTGCAGTTACTTCTGTAAATAGTTTAATAGCCAGTATAGTGTTAGGGGCTGAACTGTGTCGTCCACCCCCCCATCCCTCATTCATTTGATAAAGTCCTAATTCCAGATACCTTAGAATGTAACCGTATTTGGAAACAAGTTCTATAAAGAGGTAATTAAGTTAAAATGAGGTCTTCAGGGTGAGTCCTAATCTAACATTCCTGGGATCTTTATAATAGGAAATTTGGACACTGACATAAAGATAGGAAAGACCATGGGAAGCCATAGGGAGAAGATGGCTATCTATAAGCCAAGGAAAGGAACCTCAGAATTAAGTAAACTCTGCGGATCCGTCGATCTCAGACTTCTACACTCTACGACTGTAAGAGAATTTCTGGGATTTTTTTATTGTTATTATGATATGTTAGTCAACATACATCATTAGCTTTTGATGTAGTGTTCCATGATTCATTGTTTGCGTATAACGCCCAGTGCTCCATGCAATACATGTCCTCCTTAATACCCTTCACTGGGCTAGCCCTTCCCCCCTACCCCGCTGAGAATTTCAGGTTTAAGCCACCCAGTGGGTTGTATTTTGTATGGCAGCTCTAGCAGATTAATACATATACATTAATCCTAATGTCAACAATCCAGAGTATATTAGTCATTACAAATTTGAAATGCTCTGAAATTTTATACATATATCAAAGAAATCTGATAGTGTTTTTTTCAAGTTTGACAAAAATCCTAAAAAATTATGTGACATTATCACTTATAAAGTGTGATGGTGAAAATTTCCTAAATCACTAAGAATTTTTTAAAAAGCGATCATGTAGAAGGCTGAATTACTTTTCTACACTCCTTATAGAAAACATTACAACCATCATATGAAAAAGCTATCAAGGAGCATGCTCCCAAAAACAAAACTGTAAAAAAAAATACGCTTGTCAAGTAGATAATTTTTAAAATTTGTTATTTTTCTTGATTTTATGATATTGTGGTATTTGTCAGCTCCTTAAAAATTTTATCTTTTCGGGGAGCCTAGGTGGCGCAGTCATTAAGCGTCTGCCTTCGGCTCAGGGCGTGATCCCGGCTTGTGGGCTCAAGCCCTGCATCAGGCTCCTCCGCTGGGAGCCTGCTTCTTCCTCTCCCACTCCCCCTGCTTGTGTTCCCTATCTGGCTGGCTGTCTCTCTGTCAAATAAATAAATAAAATCTTTTTAAAAAAATGTATCTTTTCTCATTCTAAACTGTTTTCACTTTTGTGCCTAATGTATTTATTTTTCTTTTCAAAGGCTCCAAAAGTTGTGTTTCAGGCACCCCAAAGCTTGTATCTACCCCTGGGACAACCCAAATGGATATGGCAAGTTTCTGCATCACTTAGGGGAACCATGCTCCACCATTCTGTGCCGGGTGTCCTAAGAAATACAAAAGCTGAGGGCTGACCAATCAGAACTGCAACTGTTGAAGATTTGGGACAGCAGAAGCCGCGGCGGAGCATGTGGAAGAAGGATTTCAGACAGACCTAGCAGGGAGAAGCCTGGAAAGACATTAGGGCCACAGAGGGACCTTAGGCAATAAGCCACGGAGTAAAACCCTGGGAATTGCCTGCTTACCTCTCTTTGCTTACCAATCTTTGGGTGTCTGCTCCTCATGCTGGCTCCACCCTTCAGCATACCTACTTTCACAACTAAGTGTGGGAGCTCTGCCGTGACATCACAACTTGGCCATTATGATGTAATGAGGAAGCATCTGATTATTCTCAGGCTATGGCTTCCCTATTAGAAACATTGTCTCCCCTATTAGAAACATTGTCTCATTATTTTGTGGGTAACTGGATTCTCTCATCCTTCAGGTGATGTGGGAGTCAATATTATGTTAGAACTTGATCTTTTTCAAGGATGCCTCACTTTAATACCTATTGCTCTGCTCTGGATTAGACAGAGTCCTTTGCTTTTCTTCTTCATCACATTTGTTGTGCTTTGCTTTAGGGTTATTCTTGACAGAAAAAAGGGGCTTTGCTCTTTCCTTCAGTGCTTAAGGAGAATGTAACTTAGATGACCCCCTTAAGGAAGAAGAGCCCCACCCCAACCTGAGGGGCAACTCAGCACTTTTACCCAAGCCTTACCCTTTAACTGCACCAGGAATTGGAGCTGGGTGCCCCCAGGGGACTAAAGCTGGGCCCTGATAACTTCCCTACCACTACCCAATATGGTGGTGGGATTCAATTGGGGGGGGTCTTGGGGCGCCTGGGTGGCACAGCGGTTAAGCTCAGGGCATGATCCTGGCGTTATGGGATCGAGCCCCACATCAGACTCTTCCGCTATGAGCCTGCTTCTTCCTCTCCCACTCCCCCTGCTTGTGTTCCCTCTCTCGCTGGCTGTCTCTATCTCTGTCAAATAAATAAATAAAATCTTTAAAAAAAAATTGGGGGGTCTTATTCCAGGGCTGCCCAACTCCTCCATATCTTTTGCCCACCCAGCTTTTGCATAGCAATAGGACAACAGCAGACAGGGCTTTTAAGAAATGAGATGACCAAGACATGGGGGGTGGGAGAGAGAAATCTCACTTCTGGGTCTCTTGCCACCCTCCACCCTAAACAAACAATATTTCTCAGTATTTTATGATATACTTTCATATTTCGACTTTATTTCAGATATGAGGTCTTTTATCCAGAAAGGGCATTTGCACGAGGAAGCTGAAGTGAGGCACAGTACTAGTGGGTTTGGGGCCCAGTGAACAGGGCTGCACTGGGAAGAGGGTGAGGACGCTCTGGGAGAGCCTGATGAGAACAGTGGTTTGGGGGGATTCACAGAGCAAACTTTCAATTCCTCTCCAAGTTAGCTAGTCAATGGGTGGATTATTCAGTCTTTCTGCAACTTCACTGTTCCTTAGCAATATCACCCAGAGAAGTGCCAAGGCTGGGAAAACAGAGAAAACTACAAGTGCCTTTTGTTTCTTTTTATGCCTGGACAGGGAAGGGAATGGAAACTAGCAGCAGAAAATGAAACATTTGTGATATTATCGCTCGCCATGAAAAAGTACGGGTCTGACTGTAGAGGCCTGTTTTGTAGCTTGGGAGTGGGACATGGTCAGGAGGGCTGGGGTTAAGCCCCATCTCGAGCTGCACTAACAAATTCTCTGACCCTGCTGAAGTCTTGTGTCCTCATTTGTACTGGAGCATGGGATCTCTAAAGACAAGCTTTTCCAGGTCTCTGATTCTGTGGCCTGCAGATTGCAAGGATCCAGAGGAGCTCCAGAGAAACACAGGTGTTAGAAGCAAGGGAATGTGGGAGTTAGACTGGAAAAGTTCAGTAGTTAGGGCTTATTGTGCAGAGAAATGAGCTACATTCATAAAGAGAAATCAAAGTATGAGAGGAAGGCTGTCAGGTAAGTGTAGGAAGACATCTGAGGTCTAGAGAGAAATGGGCAAAAGTGTCCCGCTGTGTGGCTTCAAGGACCCGAGCCCCTGACCAAGGTAATATTTTCTCTTCTAGCACTGCCTAGTCCACAGCTGACCAGGTATACACGAAATTGCTCCTGTTCATATAGTCATTAGCCTTCAGGGGAAAGACCCATCCCAATGCCTAACACCTAACACATCTCTAAAGATTCCACCAAATTCCTAGTGTTTCCCATATCAGATTAGACGATCACCTTACCCCTCAGGCCTGGGGCAGCTCTATATGGGGAGAACTAGAAGTTTCGGGCGTTGGTCCTATAAAGCTGAGAATGGGGGGTGGGCAAGCCATAGTACTTCTTACAGAGAAAGCTCAGGGGAAAATGGATTATCCTTAGTTCCCGGTCTCCAACCAGTTTACATTTATCCACTCAGTAATACCTGAGCTCGCAGAGAGGGCCCAAGCACAGACCATTCAGCAGTTTTCCTAGTCAGGGATACCTTTTAGTGGAAACTTTAGGGATTGGTCAGTTCAAGACCAGTCAGGGGAGTGGAAAGGGGTGTCACACCAACAGGTGCAGAATGCTGGTTAGGGCCAGGAGAGAATCTCAATGTATGGAAAAGCTGGAGTTCAAATGGGTTCCCAAGTTCTCTAGCAGGCAGGCAGTGTGGTCCCTTGCTGATTTTGCAGCGCTGGGACACTGGTACAGGGGAGAGCAGCAAGCTCTGCATGGGAGCTTGGGACCCTCAGCACTTTGCCTGCTCTAAGCCAGTTCGGTAAACTGGGAGGGTGGGAAGGCAGAGCAGTTAGAAACTGTGGTCTTCTCCTAATAAAAGATTATATATGGCAAAGTTTTCAGTTTCGTTTTTAAAGGGAAAAAATACAGTAACATGGTTATATACAGCAGCTCTGGAGATCCTGAGTTCACAGCTATGCCATTTACCGGTGATATGCTTTCGAACAAATTACTGAGCTTTTCTGAGCTGTTTCCTCATCTCTAAAACAGGGATAATATTTCTCAACTGACAGGTTTGCTCTGAGGATTATAATGCATGCAAGACACCAGATCTGAGTGGATAAGTACATGTGAGCTATTACGATTGTTAACACAACATGACAATAGTGCATACACATCAAGCAAGAGATGAGTATACACTGAGCCTTGACCCAGGCCCCTTCTCCATCATTCTCCCTTGGGCTCTTCATTGATGACTAAAAAGCGCATTGCTTGGTGGCTTCCAGGAGGTTCTTTCTTCACTCTGCTGGAACTGCGACCTGAAGGTGACCCACAAGATGCATGAAATTCTTTGTTTTCCTCATCAGGTAGGGATGATGTTTAAACCGGAATTTCTTTGAGGAGCAACTCGGGGTTCCTCTCTTTCGGCCATCTTTCTTCAAAGGACTAAGGCTCTGGACAGGAGGGGCCTGGTAACACGCCCCATACTCTGTTCTGAATGCATGTATGGGCACATGTGCATGCACTCTCTGACTCAGTAATAAGGAAGAGGGGGATTCAGATATTTTTGAGAAACTAGTAACAGACAGAAAAGGGTGTGGGGAGCTTGTTACCTGGGAGCAGCTGTTCATGGGCATCAGGAACTGCTTCTTTTCCCTCTTCTCCCTTCTAGAAGACTGTCAAGAAGGAGCCTGAGGGAGGAAGGTGGATCAACCATGGTCTTGGAGAAAAGGAAGTAGGTTCTCCACCCCTTCTGGAGGGAGAAGGAATAGCAAATATCACCAAGGATGAAGATGGAGGCAAGCTGAAAAGAGAAAACGAAGGTAAATACCCTATATGCTAAAAGAAAAATGAAAGTGATGAGAGAGACGGACAGGGAGAGAAAAAAGCAAAGAGCTTAGGAATAGGGCAAGAGGAAAGGAAAAACTACCAGCAGAGGTTAAGCAGGAAGGCCTGATTGTGAAGGGGCAGAAGAGTGCAGCTATCCCATTTCACTTGCTCAGGGTTTGGAACAGACTGCCATCTTCTGGTGCCATTTAAGTACTAAGTGGCTTTGATTCTTGACTCGAAATGTTTTCCATTTCTTATATCCATAATCCTTTATCCTCAAGAGAGCCTCAACATTGTTTCCTTTCATCTCTGGGGCTCCCAAACATCACTTTCCCCAACAGAGATGCACCTGCCCAAAATTGTCTCAAAGTACCTAGACTGGAAGTGTGCGGGGCAAGAGCAAAAAGCACGGGGCAGAGGAGGAGCTGCAGTTTGAAAACGGCCCTGGAATACCATCAGGCTGCACGCTGGTTATAGGATGCTTCCTGGGCTCTGGAGTATCTGTGTCAAAAACTGGAGGACCCATCCTCAGCCCCAGCCACATGCTGGGAGTGTTGTGTTCTGAACTGTAGCACTCCAACTGTAGGTGGGAAAATGTGGCTTCTTTCACGCTGTCACTCATAGATCATAAAATGTCAAAGCAAGAAGAGACTATGACCCATCACCTAGTCAAAATCTAATTTCCCAAGAAGACTGGGCCCAGAGAGGTAAAGTAACTTTGTCCAAAGTAATACAGCTAGTCAGTGACTCCTTCCTTCTGAGGCAGAATCATTATGGTGATTCTTGTGATTCACTGTTCCTTGACAAACACAGTGCATAAAGTGCTTAGAGGTCATTAAAAGGCACCCCAGAAAGGTAAGGCTGGCATTTTTCTGGAAGCCCCTGAGTGTACCAACTCCTCAGGCACGGCACTATTTGGCTACAAGGACAGGCCTGGAGTTGGTTTTGCCTTCATTTTAATCCCCAGGGCTGCCTGGAGGAGGAGGAAGGAGCTCTGATTGTAGTCTGCCATCACTCCCCAGCCAGTCAGGGGAAAATGAAGTCCAGGATAGATAGTCGGGAATGACAAGGGAATCCTGTCATAATGTCAGGGACTGTGGAGCAATGGCCAAGTTCCTGGGACTTAAGCAAGGCAATTATGGCTGAGTATAAAGCTAGGATGGGCAGGACTTGGGGGACCTGAGGTGGCAACGGCGGTAAGAGCGAATGAGCTGGCAATCCAAATGACATCAGTAGGGTGGGCTCCTACTTTAAACAAAATACCTCCTCAATCTCAAAGAGGTACCCTAATCTTCAAAGGCCTAGGTCTGACGAACCCACTTACTTTCTCCCAGTACTAGCTCACGGTATAGGACATCACCATTAAACCCCAGGGTTTTGCTTTTTTTCTAATCCTTCCAGCGCCCTTTCTGGTTTCCTTTCTTCTATGCTTTGGGCTCCTATCACTCACATCCAACTAATGTTTTTCCACCCCTATCTCTCCAATCTTCGTTGATTCCGCCCACTCCCCACACCCCTTTGATTTTTCCCATCCTCCTCGCCCTCCCCCACTTGACTCTCTTGGACAGCTCCCAGCCAATCTCGGTTTCTCTCGTTCCTCCCCGCCAAATCTTCGGGCTCCCCCAGCCCCTGGGTGCCTTTGGTTTCCCCGCCGTCGGCCCAGGCGTCTCAGATAAAGTGGATCCAGCCCTGGGGCTCCGGGGCTCCGCCACTCCCGGGGTGCTCGGGCCCACGTAGAGCATAGTCACGACCGCCGTTGTTGTCCCAGAACTCGCGGCCAGTCACGCGGTAGCGCAAGGCGAAAAGCAGGGCGCCCCCAATGGGAGGCGCCGGAAGGCGGAAGGCGAAGCGGTCCGCGCGCGGCGGGGGCGGGGCCGGGCCGGCGTAGGAAGCGGGTGCCTCGCGTTGGCTCCGCCAGCCGTCGGCGCTCCAGCGCACGCTCACGCGCTTCTCGTAGGCCAGGTCCAGCACGCGCGCGCTCCCGGCCACGCCCAGCGGGCCCGCCTCGGCGCGTTCCAGGCAGATGCGCTGCGCCTGCAAGCGAGCGGCGAAGCCGGGCTCGCTGGCCGGCTCCAGGGCCGCGCGCGCCTCCTGGGGGAAGGGGGAGGAGAGGAGAGACGGGGGGCGGGGTCAGGGCGAGGCACTGGACCAATCCGAGGCCGACCCCGGCGTGGCGCAGTCGGAGTGGAGCCCGGCTGAGAAAGTGGCCCCAAAACGAACGAGCAAGGCCAAGTCTAGGGTTGGGGATGGAGATAGGTGTTGCTTGATAAATCCTCTCCCCCACGCCCACGGCGGCCGGGTTGGGGAGATCCCGGGAAAGGGGCGTGCCACTGCCGCCTGCCTACCTGGAGGCCGCGGGCGCGAGGCTGGCACGGCGCGAAGTGGCGGAGGGCGTCCCTCTGCAGCTGGACTTGCACGTGGCGCGGCACCCGGGGCAGCTCTCCGGGGCGGAAGCGGCGCACCGCGGCCAGCTCCAGCCCGAGTGCGTCGGCGAAACGCACTCTCTTGCGGGTGTCGGGACTGCGGCTGCGGGGCGCCCGGACCCCGCCGCCTCCGGCGGGCGCAGAAAGGGCCCGGCGACCCCGATTCGGAGCGTGAGCGCGGGATCGCGCCCCAAGGCGCGTCCCGCCCTCGGCTGACTCCACCTCCGGCTCCTCCTCGAGGCTGGGCCGCTGGCTGCGGTAGTAGGCACGCTCCGTTAGTGCGGCTATGAAGCTCAGGTTGCGGGGGATGTCGGTGCGGGGGGGGCGCTCTCGAGACATGGCACACCCGCCCGGGCGGAGCCCGCCCGCAGCGCCGCCGCGTTGCCCTGCTTTCCTCTCGCCCGACTGCCCGGCGTCGGCGCAGAAGCCGCCCCTCACCGTTGCGTACTCTCCTTGCTGTCACCTCCAGGATCCTCCAGCAGGAGCTCTCTGAGACTACATTTCTCCCCCGCTCTGACCATCAGCTCTCAGGGTTTTAGACCATCTTCTCCTGCCTCCTGCAAGCCGTCTGCTCTGAGCGTGCGCTCAGCGCCGCTTACTCCGGTCCCGCGGCCCTCTCGCCCCGGCCCCCGCCCACAGTCCTCTGACAGGTGGCTCCCCATCTGTCTTCGCCGCGTACCAGGGGGCGGGAATCCACCTTCCGGTCCTGAGTGAGACCACTCAGGCTTTTTTTTTTTTTTTTAACGGCTTCAACCTTTCTGGCAGGGCAAGAGTTAATGCTTAAGCGAGGGCCGGGTAACCGTTCCTTTACTTGTAGAGGATGGTTCAAAATGCCCAGCGTGTGACTTTCTCTTCGGCTCACCATTTTCTTTTCTTTTTCTTTTTTTTTTTTAAGAGTTTATTTATTCGACAGAGATAGAGACAGCCAGCGAGAGAGGGAACACAAGCAGGGGGAGTGGGAGAGGAAGAAGCAGGGTCATAGTGGAGGAGCCTGATGTGGGGCTCGATCCCATAACGCTGGGATCACGCCCTGAGCTGAAGGCAGACGCTTAACCGCTGTGCCACCCAGGCGCCCCTCGGCTCACCATTTTCTTTTCCAAACCCTAGGCTTCAGGTTTTGGAGATGGGGTTGCAGAGGGTGCACAGAAGGAAAGGTCATAAAAACTAGGTAGTGTCTCAAATAGAAGCTGAGATGTGGCCCTCAAAAGGGTGGGTCGTCCATTGGAAAAGAGTTCTAAGCTGAATTGTGGGAAGACAGCTCTGGTCTCACCAATGGTAGTATTTTGCTGTGTGACCTTGAGCATGGCATAACTTCTCTGGACCTCAGTTTTCTCATCTGTGAAAGGGTAGATTAGAGTTCTGATCTCCAACCCCACCGCAAGCCCTTTGAGGGCAGAGGTTGTGTCTGATTCACAGTTTCAGCACATAGTAGGCTCTCAAATTATTGAATGAATGAACACACAACTCTCTTGCAGTTGGGACTGTGGAGTTCTAGTTCCACTGGGAGCTTCCAACAGGGGCACAGAGCTGGCTTTTTTCTCCTTCATTTTGTTCTACATGGGTGGGGGAAAAAAGTGAAGTATTTTGTGTATTTTCCCCCTTAAATCCCCTACTGATTTTGTATAACACTTACAATATACTAGGTATGCTTGTAAGAGTCTTACAGATATTAACTCCTATAAATAGCCATCAAAAGAGTAGGGAGTACTAGTATGCCTATTTTAAAGTTGAGAAATTTGAGGAAGAGAGGGGCTAGGACTCTTGCCCAGGGTCACTTAGGCAATGATTGAGGAGCTGGGATTAGAACATCAGCAGTCCAGTGCTAGATAGAGCCCGCTCTCTTATCCACTTGGTTATGTAAGATTAAAACGTTTACTGGTAATAGTTAACATCTTCAGAGTATTGTAAGGAGGAATCTTAGAGTAGAAATGGAATCTCTAAATTTAAAACAGCACAACAGTTTAACTGTAAAATCACAAGTGACTAAGTTGGAAATAAGCAGTGAGACACATACTATTTTGTTACACAAGGCATTCTTGTTTGCATTTTAACTCAGTAGTAACCTTAGCAATGCTATTTAGCCAGGAATCATTTTTAAAGTGACATTGAGTTTTATTTTTTGATTTTATACATGTACATATAATCCATGGACATATTCTTTTCCTATTTTAGGGTGTAAAATAATGTCACCCTAATTTGTGCTATAGTCAAGCATTTTAAAACTGTCTTCCTCGCTCTTGTAAGACATATCATTGAGGTGCTCCCGGGTGCCTCAGTCGGTTAAGCATCTGCCTTTGGCTCAGGTCATGATCCCAGAGGCCTGGGATCCAGCCCCACATCAGACTCCCTGCTCAGCGAGGAGTCTGCTTCTCCCTCTGTCCCTTCCCTGCTCATGCTCTCTCTGTCTCTTTCAAATAAATAAAATCTTTAATATATATTAATTGAAATTATATATATGTGTGTATATATATATGTGTGTGTATATATATATAATATATATGTAATTGAAGGAGTAGACAAGGTTCTACATGGGCCTATATGGCCTGAGGTTTTCTGGTAAAAACACTTGTGCTTTGTCTATAGTTTGAGCTGTCATTCCTTGGCTCCGTGGCGTTGGTCTGAGAAGATCCTTGAGGTACACAGCTTTGGACCAGGTATAATTTGTTTTGGTCTAGCAGCTCTGTTCTGGCTGCTCAGACTGACATTGAACTTTTATTCCAAATCAATGTTTGTTTCTTTTCTTTTTTTTTTTTCCACTTCACTGTTCAGTCTTTGTTTCTTAAATAGCCACTACAGTTATCTTCAAACATCGGAGTGGGCCTACTCAATAACTGGCCAGGGGCGTTGAATGATTTGTTCAATCAACATTTACTGAGGGTCTATTAGCCCTGAAGGATATAACAGTCAATAAAATTCCGTTCCTGCTCTCAGAGGGTTTATAAATAAATGGGAGGGCAGACAGAAATATATTTGGATCCTGAGACCTAAAAGCGTTGTTATTTCAAGTAAGTGTCTTAGAAGAAATCAGGATTGCAAATGAAGGATTGCAGTACGTTATTCTCTAAAGAAGGCAGCCTTGCTGGTGGCAGCTGGAACGATCAGCCCAAGAGCAAAGAAGTAAGGAGGATGGTTGAAAGGATACAGTCATAAAGGTGTGGAATCTGCTCTGCGTTCTGAATGGAGGTGATAACTGAGTGCGGACTTGTCAATGTTGTGATAACAACATAGATTACCTGAAGCAGAGAGATGACTTTATAGCAATGCACTGAAGTTAAGACAAACTTTACAGTCAGACAAAATTGAGTACCAGTTTCTAAGTATATGGCTTTGGGTAAATAACCTCCAAGCCTCACCCTCTTCTTCTATAGAATGAGAATAAAACAGCAGAAGGATTGGTGTGAGGATAAATATCATGCATGTAAAGAAAGCACCTAGCTCCTAATAAGTCCTCAAAATGTATTAGTTGTTACTATGATTGGTACAGAAACGACCTTTCTTCTCTGGCGACTGTAGGGGCAGATAGGAATATCAAGGCTTGGGCTGGAGGCAGAAGCAAAGGGAACCAGCAGGAAAGGAAAATTGGGTTGCCTCTTTCTAGCCTTTGTTTATGTTTTTTTAAAGAATTTATTTATTTATTTATTTATTTATTTATTTATTTATTTGACAGAGACAGTGCGCGCGGGCGCACAAGCAGAGGGAACAGAGGGAGAGGGAGAAGCAGGCTCTCCACTGAGCTGGGAGCCCAGTGTGTGGGCTCGATCCCAGGGCCCTAGGATCATGACCTGAGCCGAAGGCAGATGCTTAACGACTGAGTCACCCCTCTTTCTAGCCTTTGGTTGGAGATCCCTCCGAATGGAGCCAAAGGAAGTGCCAGTGCAAGAGCCAGTGGGGCCCCATCAGAATGCCCGAGAGAGCCCTCAAGAGGCTCGCCTGTGGTCACACTGCTTCACATCCTGTGAACTGCCCTGTATAAATATACTACCATGTATAAATAATAGGAACACACATATGTATGTGTGTGTAATATATATATATATATATATAAAACCTGAACGGGTAAACATCAACCTTGACATTGGCAACCTCCAGAAAGGGAGGCGGAATTGAGCAAGGGGTGGAAGGAGGGAGATTGAGGACTTGTATTTTTTCCCCTTATACCTCTACATTGTTTGAACTTGTCATGAGAATAAGTTCATGTGTTGAGTAAAAAGAATTAAAAAGAAAACCAATCCGATTACAAAAAAAAAAAAAAAAGAAAGAAGGTAAAGAAAAGTTACCTGCAGAAACTACTTGCGATCCAAGTCTTGATGCCTGGCTAAAGCCCCAGCCCACAGAGAGACTACTGGGTTAAAGGTCCTGGAGAAAAGAGGGAGTGAAATGTTCAGTGTCCGTGTCGTGTCTGCCAGTCCCACACGGTGAGGCACCTGGCAGGCAGTTCCCACTGATATGGGAACCGCTCCTCTAATCCAGGCATCCGCTCCAGGGCTGGAAAAATTCAACAAGTGCATGGAACATCAGAGACCTTCTGGAAACGGTGAAATTTGCTCCGAAGTGTCCTGAGGCCTAGCCGGCTTCTCTGGGCAGCCTTCAGATCCAGGAGCCCAGCCTGGCCCTGTGTGTCCTCTCCGCCCTGCTCTTCTTGGCCTCCAGCAGCCCTCTCTCTTCCGGAGTTGTGGCCCTTCCCAAGCTTGCTTCCCAGCCCCGCCCCTCTCTCTGGACGCATCTCTGGGCCCCATCATCACCCGGCGCCGGGCCCTCCCTCCCGCCCCCCCTTTCTCCTCCCTCCTTCCTTCCCTCCCTTCCTCTCTCTCTCCCTCCCTCCCAGCTCCTGCACCAGGAAACGGCCCGGATCCTGGCAGCGGCCTGACCCGTGAGATCCCTAACCTGGCAGGCAGGCAGGGTTGGAGACTTGCTAAGGGTGGGGGTGAAGGAGGAGCTGGGCTGTTGGACTGCACTGGGGGGAGCCGAGAGTAGAGATGGTGTCGGCAGGAAGCCCTTGGCCCTGGGTTTCCCGGGAGGACAGTCATTAAACATGGATTCGGCCACACAGCTGGTAGAATGTCCTCCTGGGTTTCCCGGGAGGACAGTCATTAAACATGGATTCGGCCACACAGCTGGTAGAATGTTGGGGGCAGGGGCCGGTCCGGGGAGCTGCAACCCCAGCCTTCTCAGTCCAGACCCTGATCCCTGGCCTTCCCCACCTAGCTCTGCTCTCCTCCTCCCCTTCCCAGGGCTCCACGCTGGCCAGGAGGATGAAAGGCCCCAGCTGGGGGCTCCTTGCCACCAGCGCTGGGTCCTAAGAGCTGCCATCCAGGCTGGGTGAGTGTCCCCTTCCTTCTCTGTCCCAGGAAGCCCTTTGCTTCTCCCACCTTTCCCTTCAGCCCCTGTCTCCTCCCCCATCTTGTGCCTCTGCCAGCATCTTCACATCTTCCTTCTGGGGAGGTACTAAGCCCCTTCCTTTAGCCAAAAAGGTGTGTGCTGGGGAAAGGGGTTTTGTAGGGGGTGTTACAGAGCTAGTATTCTCCTATTACGGAAAGAATCTAAAGTATTTTAAAAATAAAATTTACTTGTTTTGCATTTAACGTGGCAGATTACGAATTTAATGGCCAGCCCCTCATGCCCTGGCCTCTCACCTTGACTTAATTCCCGTGTTCTTGCCCTTGCCTGCCCAGTGGTCTCTGAGCAATTTCCTCCCACCTCTCTCCCTGCCTCACTGGGTTGGCCAAGCCTGAAGGACCCCTTCTGGCTCTCTGACCATATATTCATGCCAGTCTTTCATCCTTGACTCTTACAGCCGCCCGGATGGCGACCCCAGCTTCAGCCCCAGACACACGGGCTCTAGTGGCAGACTTTGTAGGCTATAAGCTGAGGCAGAAAGGTTATGTGTGTGGAGCTGGCCCTGGGGAGGGCCCAGCAGCTGACCCACTGCACCAAGCCATGCGGGCAGCTGGAGATGAGTTTGAGACACGCTTCCGGCGCACCTTCTCTGATTTGGCAGCCCAGCTGCATGTGACCCCAGGCTCAGCCCAGCAACGCTTCACCCAGGTCTCTGATGAACTCTTCCAAGGGGGCCCCAACTGGGGCCGCCTGGTGGCCTTCTTTGTCTTTGGAGCCGCACTGTGTGCTGAGAGTGTCAACAAAGAGATGGAACCACTTGTGGGACAAGTGCAAGAGTGGATGGTGGCCTACCTGGAGACACGGCTGGCTGACTGGATCCACAGCAGTGGGGGCTGGGTAAGAAGCTTCTCCAATTGCTGCTCTGCACACCCCTCTGCAAAGCTGGTCTCCAGAGGGAAGATGGGGGCTCTGGCTGGAGGCTGGGGGCTGAGTCTCCCTATTTGGGTGGAATCCGATGCCCTCACTATGGGTGTCCTGCTGGACTCTGCGCTCCAGGGCTGCCATGCAGTCATCACTGGATGGGCTCATGGTCCAAAGCAGAGGACAGAATACACAGTGCCTGCAGGGAAATGGCATCCAGCTGTTGGGAACTTTTTACACCAGAGTACGTGACATGGGGGTGGGGGGTGTCAGGGATGGGTGGTGGTCAGGAAAGCCTCGGCAAAGGATGCCGGTTCTGGGCAAAAATTTTGGCCAGGGAGAGGCTGGGATTCACTTGCGGCAGAGAGGGCAAATGAGCCAGGAGCTCAGGGGGGATGATGGGGGCTTGCAGCCAGTAGAGCTTTGGCTGGAGAGGAGCTGGGTATGGGGTAGTGCTTGCAGTGGATGGAACTGGAACTCTTCCTCTCCTCTTTCCTCCACTCTTTCCTCTCCTGATACCCCTTTCTCCTTCTTTCTCTCCTACTTCCCTTCTCTCCCACAGGCGGAGTTCACAGCTCTATACGGGGACGGGGCCCTGGAGGAGGCGCGGCGTCTGCGGGAGGGGAACTGGGCCTCAGTGAGGACAGTGCTGACAGGGGCCGTGGCACTGGGGGCCCTGGTAACTGTAGGGGCCTTTTTTGCTAGCAAGTGAGAAAGTCCAGGGCCAGGTGGGGCTAGGTGTGGCTGGGGGACAGGAGAGCAGGAACAGAACAAGAGAAATGCCCTTGGAGGAAGTGGGGTGAATGGATGGGCATGGAATGGGGATGGGAAGGGGCAGGGCACTGTGTGAAGGAGCTGTGTGTGCCAGGCAGGCAGCTGGAAGGATGAGCTGGAGACATTAGGGAATGTATTTGGAAGGTCGGGGGTCCAGGAGATGAAGTCATTCCAGGGTTGGGAGGAGGTGGGAGAGGTCATATCTATAGGTGTGGGCACACAAAACTATACCTAGACCTTAATTTGTAGCCCTGAGGAAGGTTGACTTGTATAAGGGGTTGTGTCTCCTTCAGATGAGTGAGATTTGGGGAAAACACAGAAGGCACATCCCTTTGAAATGGAAGCTTGAGGTTCTCGGGTGATAGGGAGAGGTGGCTGTGATGGTGGGCTGCTTGGACACGCGTGTGCATGTGCACGCATGCTCGTGTGCATGCTGGGCTGCTTGTCTAACCTGTTGGTGGCCTTGTTCAAGGAGAAAACCTCCCTGTTGGAGTGGCAAGAACAAGGGGCAGTTCTCTGCCCCTCCTCCCAATCCCCTCCTCCCCCCTCTCCTTGTCCTGATGCCTCAAGGCTGTGGGAGAAACACTGTATCCAGAAGAGGGCTTTGGGCACTTTTTGGCAGAAAGTCATTAGCAGAGCTTTGGAGAGAAGAGTTCTGTAGCTGGCCTTGTTGCTTCACCATCCCCATTCCTTATGCATCACATGCTTGCTGCTGCCTCCTGGGCCCTGAACAGAAAACAGGGCTGCGGAGCCTGCAGTGGGCGGGTTGGGGGGGGGGTGCTGGACCTACCTGCCACCCTCTTCTCCCACTGGGGCACATTGGTGCCTAAAGTGTTCCCTGTCTCTGGGACCTTCTGTACCCAAACTTAAACTCTAAATTGGGACTCTAATTTTCCTTTTGAGTGTGCGGAGGTAAATGTTGATCTGGAGTACAGTCTGGGTCCTGCACTGTGTCTCAGTGAGACTGCTGATGCCTTGAGAGGAACATTCCAGCTCTGAACCCCATGGGTGTGAGGGTGACCTGTACTCCGTGACCGGCCTATTCCATGTAGTGGGCTTTGTTGCTGCTTTATCCAGGGCCAGGTGTTTGGGTTCTAGAGTACCTACCATGACCTAGAAGCATTTCTATTTTCTTTGAAGCCACGCTGTTTGCATGGGTGTTAACTTGTGTGTACCTCAGAGTCTGAGGACATTAACTTTAGAGCTCACAGTCCTCTAGAACAGATTCAGATTATAGCTTTTTCTTTTGAGAGAGAAATGATTTCACTCCAGATGCATGTCCTGAGCCAGACCTCACTGCTGCACTTCCCAAGGTGCTAAAATTGCTGCTCTCCAATGCTGACTTCAGACACAGTGCTCTAGAACCCTGCCCTTGATCCTGAGCACTGATCAGCTTAGCTAGACCATGGTTAACTCTTGGAGATTTTCATTTGGTCCCAGAATGTGGCAACATAGTTGTACTCACAAGAATGTGGGACCAAAATTGGCCTCAGGTGTTTAGCCCAGACTTTTGCTTTTGAGAGAGGGCTGCACTTTTTAATGGTATTTATAGGGGAGGTGGTAGATTGCATGAGCCACGTGGTCTGTTGTGAGTATGCTGATACCAGAAACTCAGAGCTGGTCTGTGGCAGGCGGTTGGGGTGGGGGGTCTCTGACTTGCTCAGGACAAACTAGACCAGTGGTTTTCAGACTGCTTGGCAGAGCCCTGAAGTTTCCTAGGGGTTGCCTCAGGAGTCCTTGGGGAGGTGAAGAGGGGGTGCTAAGCAGGCTGGGCTACATGTCCTCAAACAGAATAGCTCCCCCTTGTAGCTGTCTTACATATCGGGGTTCAGGGTAAGATTTTATTTGCATTAAGGGGTTTGCTGCTGAAAAAAAAAGTTGGAAAACCACTGACTAGACCATCAGCTCCAAATTGGAGCCTGCGCTCCCCCAGGTTTGGGGCAGACTCTTCACCCTCCCCTTTACCACAGGACGCCTATCTCTGTTAGCTCTCCGGGGGGCCTTTAGCAAACCGGAGCAGCAGGGACCCTGGGGAGGTAACTGAAATGCCCTGCTCTGAGGCCTTCACACCTGCGTGGAAGGAGAGGCTGTTTTCTGAAAGGGGAAAGGGCTTGGATTCCCAGGAGCATAGCTTGCTTGGGACCATAGCGGGCAGTTTTGATCTGTCCTGTCCTTTTTAGCTTGAGGGGCAATGGAAACCCCAGAGACTCTTCTGTCAGGGAAAACTAGAGACTCTCTTCTAGAGCCATATAGTTCCTTGGGATTAGCTCTTGGCCAGGAAGGCTGAGTATGGCTCCCAATTTTTAAATCTATTTCATTTTTTTTTAAATAAGGGAAATAAATCTAATTGCCATTTTTCAGAGATTAAATAGGCGGAGAGGGTGTTTCTTGCTTTCCAGAGCCCAAAGGGACAAATAGGGACTTTGTTTAGGCCAAGGAAGGACAGAAGTAGGGCAACTAGGTCCTGCAATTATTAATCCCACTCCCCACTTATTCTAGGGTATATACTATTTTACTTTTTTAAATCATAAAATGGCGGGAGACCAGATTTGGTTAGTTTAGAAGAAAAGAAAAAGCTCTATAAATATAAATATATATTCCTGTATTTTTATTTAATAATTTATAAATACCAAGTTCATTTGACTTTTATTTTTGTGTAATATGTAATGGTCGTATTAAAAAAAATAAATAAAGCCCAGAAGTTTAATGAGAAGGACTGAGCAGGGTTTGTGACTTCTATACTCCGTAGCCTGGTGTCAGGACATTTCTTGATCTAATCATCTCTTCATGACCTTGTTAAGGGCAAGAATTAGAGTAACAGGGATTTCGGAAAGTGTTGAGACAAAAAAGAAAAGAAAATCAGAGTTGTTCTCTCCCCCCACCCCCAACCCCTGCCAAATACCCAAAGCCAAGAGCTCGTCTGCGCCAACCCAAATCTTAAGAGGTGTGTATACTGTACTTTGGGATGGCTACAAAGGAAAAACAAACCAAAATAAAGAAAACTTACCCCAAATCTTTTTGTGATGATAATCAAGTCCCCAGTTGTGGTTCAGCCTCTGATGATAATGAGCATTTCTCCCCTGTACCCTGCTGCCTACTTCTGGCAAAAACGGAGCCCCTGCTTCCTTTCCTGGCCCCCTGAGATATTTGCTTTCAGCCATCTTAATGCGAACAGCTAAAGTGGATGGAAGCTACGGGAATTATTCAGCCCATCCCTCTGTACATCCAGTCTAGGACCACATCAAAATCATGTCTGACAGGAATGGTGATCCGAATTCCAAATTATAAGCAGGAATTTTTAGTCTTTATATAATCCAGTGCAATTAAATTGCGTTTGGGTTTATGTGTTAAATTGTAGTTAGAAATATACAGCTCAGAGGAGAGTTTCCATGCTGTCTCTACAGAAAATCAACAGGGCAAGCCATATTAAAATCCAAGAGTGGCTTGGTGAACATGGCATTAGGGGAAAGAGAATTAGCTGCCTTTAATCGTTAATATTGTCAGGCTATGAGAGCTTTTATCTCCACTGCAGTATGATTGAATTAATGATTGGTTGATTTGTATATGACTAGTTCCTTTCCAAAAAGCATTTGTAACATCTTACTATAATACACAAAAGACAAAACAGTAGGAAGATACGGATTTTTAAAGTAGAGGTAAACGGTAAATTGAAATTTTACAATAAGATGGCAGCAAAGGGAAAATTAATGTACAGAAAAGCATTCTGTAAGCAGTATTTCCAAATACTAAGGCTAAGCTACGAATTTGGCCTTGAGCTTTCTTGGCAGCTAAGGCAAATTGGAAAACACAACAAGATTCACATTCTTGTTAGGATTTAGAAAAGCCTATCCCTTAAGATGGGCAAAAACTTCTGTGGCTCTTCTGAGATGATATAGAGGATGTCACCCTCTGTAACACCTGACAGTAAATACAATGTAGAGTTTTACACCAGTATTTCTCAGAGAAACACCAAATAGGGATTCAGTAGGTCCTAAGCATGTTTTATCAGGCTCATCACATTTTAGCCCAAAGATACCCTATGATGCTTTAATATAGGGCTAAATTTCAGATTACCTAAATGGATAGATGGATTGTTTATCCCTCAGACATTTCTCCATGAAATGTCATTTCTTCAAATGGTACTTTTGATAAAAGTTGGGCAACATTTAGTTAACGGTTTCTAGCAAATAGATGGATTGTAGACATTCTGTGTTTTTACTTAAGAGCAGATCCTTTGAAAACTTTAAAATCTGCCTTAAATATGGATATAGGTGTGGCATAAATTAAGACTATTTTAAAAATCAACCAGAAAACGTAATATAATAGAAATCTCTGTAGTTCTTTACTGATTCAATCATTCATTCATGCAGCAAATATTCAGGCCTCTTCTGTGTGCTAAGCACAGTTCTTGGCACTGAGATAGAGAAGTGCACAGACACAAATTTCTGCCCTCATGTTACTTACATTCTAATCATTCTAATAAGGGAAACAAACAAAAACTAAATAAATAAATTCATCTCACAATATTCATTAACATAACATTTCACGTTATGAGGTGATAAGTGCTATGAAGAAAAATAATTCATTATCATGGAATTGGGAAGGTGTAAGTATAGATTTTAATGTTAAATAGCCTAGTCAGGGAAGCCCTCAGTTCTAAGGTAACTTTTTTGAGTAAAGTCATGGAAAATAAAATTGGAAAAATATTTTTATTGACACGGAAAGATGTTTCTGACTTGGTAAAAAGAAAATAGAAAATAATATACACAGTATGATCCCAGTTTGCTAAAATAAATATATAAACGTGTGCGTGTGTGTGTGTGTGTGCACGCGTGCCTCTTATACGTATTTATGTATTGAAAATTTCAGGAAGGGTATATGCCAAAATATTAGTGATTATCTCTGGGTGTTGGATTTTACTGGTGATTTTATTTTGTTCTTCTTAATGTCAGTATTTTCTGATCTTTTCATAAAAAACACATATTTCTGGTACAGTATATTAAAACAAGTTTTCCAGGTACAAAGTTTTTAAGAAGTTAACCAAGCAGAATAGAAAATAAGCAGCCCAATGGAGGTTCTTTCTCATTTAAATGGACACCGCACTTCCCTCCAAGGACAGACCTAGGGAGTTAAGGTAGGTGAGGCTAGACTTTGCATTAGAAAATAATTGGAGTTGGGGCACCTGGATGGCTCAGTCGGTTGGGCATCTCAGCTCAGGTCTCCATCTCAGGGTTGTGAGTTCAAGCCCTGTGTTGGGCTCAGCCCCCCCAAAAAACAACAAAATTACTGGAGTCCACTCCACAGTAGAGGTAAGTAAACGATCAAGGCTTCAAGCTTCTGTATCAGCACTGTCCAACAGAAATATAATGCAAGCCATATAAGTAGTTTTACATTTTCTAGTAGCTTCATTAAAAAAGCAAAAATAAACCAAGTATAAAACTAATTTTAGGGGCGCCTGGGTGGCACAGCGGTTAAGCGCCTGCCTTCGGCTCAGGGCGTGATCCCCGCGTTATGGGATCGAGCCCCACATCAGGCTCTTCCGCTATGAGCCTGCTTCTTCCTCTCCCACTCCCCCTGCTTGTGTTCCNAAGTATAAAACTAATTTTAATAATATTTTACTTAGGCCAGTATATAAAAATTATTATAATTTCAACCTATAATT
This sequence comes from Ailuropoda melanoleuca, assembly GCF_002007445.2. NCBI lineage: Eukaryota > Metazoa > Chordata > Mammalia > Carnivora > Ursidae > Ailuropoda > Ailuropoda melanoleuca. The sequence goes on from NC_048237.1 coordinate 2,635,852, forward strand.
AATATTACACCTATTAAATTATTTTACAGTTGCTTTTTCATACTAAGTCTTTGAAATTTGGTGTATATTTGACACTTTCAGTACATCTCCAGTCAGACTACTCATGTTCCAGGTGCTTAAGGCATGTGTGGCTAGTGGGTACGATACTAAACAATGAAGTTCTAGATTATAGAGAATTATAGCAGGCAAAAAAAGCAAGAGTTAAAAATAGGGATGAAACTATACCAAGGAGCCAAGTATTTATGTAGTTTAGTGAGACAGCTTTAACCTTTTGGACAGAACTGGAGATGCCCTCATCCATTTTTTTACTGATTTAATTCTCCTTTTCTTAAGTCCACGAACCAGTCACTTCTTTTAACACGTGTTTCCTTCTAGGGCACAACATCGCTGAGTTTCAGTTTTCCCGAAACTCCATGGCCTCTATTGAGAGGTTATTACTGAAGGAAAATTATACTCATGTTGGGTAAATTTCGCATCATTACATACTAATTTCTTACAAATTCATTCTGAGAAACTTATCTCTTTGATGTTTTCTATGCATCAACAATGGGCAAGATATTAAAATTATTATCGAGAGTGTTCATTCAGTTAGCATTTATTGAGCACACAGTGATGAGCAATGGGAATACAAATATAATTAAGATGATGTCCCGGCCTTTTGCAGTTTACAGTCTAATAGGGAAGTACCTTACTTTACAAGTCACCATTCAAATATCTTTTTAAATATGTCTTTGAAAGTAATCATGCTTACTAGAGTAAGTTTGGAAGTTGGAGGCTTAATTTTAAATAAAAATAATATATTGTGGAAAAATCATAGAACATAGAAAAGTATAAATCAAGTATAACCCTACTACTCAGAAAGTACCACTGTTAACATTTTGGCATATTTCTTTCCCATCTTCCATCTGTGCTTCTATTTTAGGATCATGCTGTATATACAATTTTCTATACTATAATTCTGCTTACCGTTCTATTGCACAGTTTTTCCTTGTCATTAAAAATATTTTGAAGACAAAATGAGTATATAAAGTTATATCTATGTGTGTATAACAACTTTCCTGAATGTGCCCACTTGGACATTCAGATTGCTTACATTTTTCCACTTTGATGAATGTCTTTATTTTCAGATGTTTATCCAGTTTTTAGATTATTTCTCTAGAGCAGAGTGTAAGAAATACAATCACTGGGTTAAGAATTTCAATAGTTTGTAAGCTTTTAGTACATATTACCAAAGAAAAGATCAGGCTGGTTCTTGTTCTCTTTTTCCCCCAAGTCCAAGTTATTTTTTTTAAAAATAAGATACCATAATCACACTTTAATCATACTTTATATACAATTTTGCATTCTACTTCTTTGGCCTAACAAGAATTATTTTTGCTTGTTATTACATGCTATGTGTATCCCTTTTAATAGGTGCATAATCATCTTTGGATATAATTACGGTCTGCATAATCATTTGTCTATTGTTGGAATTTAGTCTTTTTTCCAGTTTCAACATCATATATAACGTAAGCTCTGTGTATCAAAGCAGACCTTATAGTAATTTTTATCTAAGCTTTGAAAACTAGCTCTGAGTTCCCTGCTTTTTTTTTTTTTTCCCTCCTCTGCTCACTTTTAATTAGTTCCATGACTTGGGCAGGTTACTTCACTCTTTCTTCATCCCTAAAAAAAGGTTATAGTTTTGGGAATATTTGCTTCATAGAGTTGTGAGAATTCAATGAAATAATATAATAAGGAGCCTAGGATTGTGCCTGTTAGAAAATCAAGTACTCGACAAAAATAGGATTTGAAGGCATTATAAAAAAATCCCATTTCCCTTGATCAGCTTGATTAGTTTAAACCAGGAACCAATAAAACACCAAAATCTTGATTAGATTAGGATTAGTAGAAAACCTTTTTCTTCCAGCGACCCCACAGTCTTTTAGAGCTTGTCTTCCATGCTCAAGTTAGTTCTCCCAGACCACTGGAGCTGAGATGGCTGCTGAAGTAATTTTCAGTGAAATTTTAAGCGACTATGACTGTGCTTTGAATCCCCCTGTTCCTAAGGTAAGGATTTGTGAGAAAAAGTGAGGGTGAGGGGAAGAGTGGGTATACTAAGAAGCTTTTGATTTTTTGGTTAGCTAACAGGAATCTCCTCTTATCCAAATCTCCCCATCCCAGCTATACACATCCTGTTGGGGTTGTCTGATTAACTAATTTGGTTGGTCTCATTTGAACCTGGCTGTCAAGCCGTAGCTTGGTCTGGCTACAAATAACCCTCTTGCAAACCTAGCACCGTCGTTCCTTCCTTTTTAAAAAATGAGTAGTATCACTACTACAATACGGCAACCCTGCTTTCCAGGGCTAGGTCTCACAGGTTATCTTCAGAGTGAACATGGGGTGGGAACCTGCGTGGAGGAATTCCTCGGCGGTCTGAAGAAAGGTTTGGGGGCTGGGAAGGCGTTGAAGAATGAGGGTGGCACCCAGATCCCCAGTCAATGCAAACATCTGTTGACACCTACTATATGCAAAGCATATTGCCCCACAGTGGAGCTGCAAATATAAGAGGATCCAGCCTCTCAACTCCAAACCCTCACAATGCAGGACAAAATGATTAAGCGCACTGTGGAGGTAGGCCTGCTTGTCATGGGAAAGGAGAGGCTAGCCGAAGGTTTCGCACCGGAGGTGATGCTGAGTTTGCAGTGGTCTGGTTGAAGTGGGACAGGGTGTAGAGAGGCACAGAGCCGGGTGCAGGAGTGAGGAGTGTAGAAATAACATTGTGAAGTAGGCTGGTCCTGAGGTCTCTAAGGCCACGGTGGAGTTTTACTTTTACCTGGCCAGCAAAGGGGGGCCAGCTCAGTCTGGTAGCGCTGGGTGACATTGTAATCTGAGAGACCTATTAGGGGGCTATAGCAAGAAGTCCAAGAAACAGGCTGACACTGGGGCATAAGCAGAGGGCTTGGAAAGTATGCCTGTGCAAGGAAGACCAATTAGACAGGACTGGTAGCTCTGGAGTGAGGATTTCTCCCCGCTTTCTGGTTTGGGAGACCCGATGGATGTTGGTACCAGTAACCTCGATGGGAAAAGTAAGCTGCTTACTGGAGAGCTCCATTCAGAATCTCCATTTCCAGCAACATTCCATCTACTGGTCCTTTCCTGGTCAGCAAACCAGTTTCCAAGAACCGCCTCAATGTTTCCGGCCTCTGCTTTCCAACAGCTCTCTACTTGCCAACCAGTTTGTCAAGATGGCGGTCCCCCCTAAGGACTAGTCATGTGACCTCGGGTTTCCATTGCTGGAAGCCTGGCGGTCCGTTGCGGGGCAAAAGGTTCACCTGTCACGAAACGGGTATTAGCCTTTCGAATCTCACGAGCCAATCGGCATCTGAGACGGCCATTGCGGCGAGGCGATCGGAAGATTGGCCCTGTCCCCTCGCCCAGCCAGCGGCCAATCACCGAGCGTCATATACTTCGCGGACCCGCCTGGAGGCGGCGGGGGGGGGCGGGCG